>NC_091303.1:14184321-14229321 GCF_038502225.1 Cherax quadricarinatus | reverse complement strand
CCTGTTCCCTCTGTCTTTCCTCAGGATTTGGTATCCCGTTGGAAAGATGGCATCTGGATTGTATGGATTGTAGTGTGTGTTGGGATGGTGTGATAGGTTGTATGGTTCTGAGAATAGTTGTGTGTGTGTGTGTGTGTGTGTGTGTGTGTGTGTGTGTGTGTGTGTGTGTGTGTGTGTGTGTGTGTGTGTGTGTGTGTGTGTGTGTGTGTGTGTGTGTGCTTGTGGCTAAAAAATGCGAGAGTTCAGGATTGGTTAGGAAAGGAAGGATTGTATGAAATAATGTTTATCCTCATTTGCTGGATAAAAATTCAGAGAAAGAGAGAGAGAGAGAGAGAGAGAGAGAGAGAGAGAGAGAGAGAGAGAGAGAGAGAGAGAGAGAGAGAGAAAATGAGCACTTGGTTAGAAGATACACCTTGAACTGTCCCTTCACAACGAGAGGCTGTAACTATGGACCTTCTGGACCTAAATATGAATTATCCTCGATTCGCGATATAAAGAACTTTATCTGTCATAATAATAATAATAATAATAATAATAATAATAATAATAATAATAATAATAATAATAATTATTATTATTATTATTATTATTATTATTATTATTATTATTATTATTATTATTATTATTATGGTGAAGGGCTATTGATGTAAGGAATTGGAAATGTCCTTAATTTCCTCGGATCGAGTCTGATTACCCCTCTTGGATCTATATGACACATGAAAACCAAAATAATCATAATTAGCTCTCCTATAGGGTATGTGTGGACAAACAAAGAAGTTGCTGTACTAAGGACGGAAGAAGTATGCAGTGCCAAGATTGATTTGGAAAACGTTCGAGACTTAAGATAACTAGTGATAAGATAGTCACCTTGAATGAGAGGTGTGGCACGCACATTCCATACAAAACCCACAGCAACATCAGCAGTTTTGGCAGAGCATCAGCATCAGCAGCAGCAGCAGCAGCAACAGCAACAACAATCTGCAGGTCATTTCAGCCAGCTGGAAAAATGGTTAGCTAGAGCCCTCTAGGAATGAGTCGGCCACTGTAGAATCGGCCTGGTTATCTAGGTGCTGAAGCATTCTGACATCTCAGAGTGAGGTTGGGCTGCCTGGGGAAGTTACCTCATTTGTAAGAACACCTCATACTGCGTATCTGTTTCTAAGTATGAGTCTGTTACCACTGTTGTGATAGTCTTCTCGTATTTATTACTCCCTAATTTACTATTCATTACCCTGTTTATTTTGTGATAGACATTTGTACATAACTATATTATTGCGTATATGTACTCTAGTGTTGGGAATGTAAGTTAAACTACAAAGTTTTATTTTGTGTACTCTGTTTCTTTATCTTGAATGAACTCTGATGTGGCTCTTTAATAAAGTTAAAGAACCGAGAAGCTGATTAAACGACATTATGGCAGAATGTAAATCTCCCTTTAGACGTCTCATAAGACCAAGTATTTTTAAGCCTGACTTGAAAAACCTGGTCTCCAAGTAATTCATTGTCTCAGTGAAGGTTCCCACTCAATTACTGTGACCTTTTTTTTTCTATGAAGATTGTTAGTGGTAAAAAACAGTGAAATCTATCTGAAGACAGAGATTAGAGGAAAGAGTCGATGTCCGACCTTCGTTAACATCTACTGCACAAGTAATCGGGACGCAAAGAACTTAAATTAATTTACATGGACATGAAACATTGATATTATTTCAATAATCAAGACTTGGTTCAGTATGAAAAATAGAGACACGCAATGCTGAGTGTCATATTCAGCTATACAATTTTCTTCTTTCCTGATGGAATGGGCAAGACAGAGGGGTGGAGTTGCTATGTATGATTGGTCAATTTAAATTACTTCATCAGAAAAGATATAACTGTAGAAAGGACAGAAACAGAATCTGTTTGGTCACAGTTTCTCGAAAGACATGAAAAATCTTTCTTACTTTCTCACTTGTAAATTACAGACCACAAACCTAAATAGCGTCCATGGTAAACTTCTTTGAGATAACATTGTTCATAGATTTTAATTTTTTTTTATTTATTATCACACTGGCCGATTCCCACCAAGGCAGGGTGGCCCGAAAAAGAAAAACTTTCACCATCATTCACTCCATCACTGTCTTGCCAGAAGGGTGCTTTACACTACAGTTTTTAAACTGCAACATTAACACCCCTCATTCAGAGTGCAGGCACTGTACTTCCCATCTCCAGGACTCAAGTCCGGCCTGCCGGTTTCCCTGAACCCCTTCATAAATGTTACTTTGCTCACACTCCAACAGCACGTCAAGTATTAAAAACCATTCGTCTCCATTCACTCCTATCAAACACGCTCACGCACGCCTGCTGGAAGTCCAAGCCCCTCGCACACAAAACCTCCTTTACCCCCTCCCTCCAACCTTTCCTAGGCCGACCCCTACCCCGCCTTCCTTCCACTACAGACTGATACACTCTTGAAGTCATTCTGTTTCGCTCCATTCTCTCTACATGTCCGAACCACCTCAACAACCCTTCCTCAGCCCTCTGGACAACAGTTTTGGTAATCCCGCACCTCCTCCTAAATTCCAAACTACGAATTCTCTGCATTATATTCACACCACACATTGCCCTCAGACATGACATCTCCACTGCCTCCAGCCTTCTCCTCGCTGCAACATTCATCACCCATGCTTCACACCCATATAAGAGTGTTGGTAAAACTATACTCTCATACATTCCCCTCTTTGCCTCCAAGGACAAAGTTCTTTTTCTCCACAGACTCCTAAGTGCACCACTCACCCTTTTCCCCTCATCAATTCTATGATTCACCTCATCCTTCATAGACCCATCCGCTGACACGTCCACTCCCAAATATCTGAATACATTCACCTCCTCCATACTCTCTCCCTCCAATCTGATATCCAATCTTTCATCACCTAATATTTTTGTTATCCTCATAACCTTACTCTTTCCTGTATTCACTTGTAATTTTCTTCTTTTGCACACCCTACCAAATTCATCCACCAATCTCTGCAACTTCTCTTCAGAATCTCCCAAGAGCACAGTGTCATCAGCAAAGAGCAACTGTGACAACTCCCACTTTATGTGTGATTCTTTATCTTTTAACTCCACGCCTCTTGTCAAGACCCTCGCATTTACTTCTCTTACAACCCCATCTATAAATATATTAAACAACCACGGTGACATCACACATCCTTGTCTAAGGCCTACTTTTACTGGGAAATAATTTCCCTCTTTCCTATGTACTCTAACTTGAGCCTCACTATCCTCGTAAAAACTCTTCACTGCTTTCAGTAACCTACCTCCTACACCATACACCTGCAACATCTGCCACATTGCCCCCCTATCCACCCTGTCATACGCCTTTTCCAAATCCATAAATGCCACAAAGACCTCTTTAACCAGGTATACTCAACAGACTTATCCCCCTATAATTTTTGCACTCTCTTTTGTCCCCTTTACCTTTATACAAAGGAACTATGCATGCTCTCTGCCAATCCCTAGGTACCTTACCCTCTTCCATACATTTATTAAATAATTGCACCAACCACTCCAAAACTATATCCCCACCTGCTTTTAACATTTCTATCTTTATCCCATCAATCCCGGCTGCCTTACCCCCTTTCATTTTACCTACTGCCTCACGAACTTCCCCCACACTCACAACTGGCTCTTCCTCACTCCTACAAGATGTTATTCCTCCTTGCCCTATACACGAAATCACAGCTTCCCTATCTTTATCAACATTTAACAATTCCTCAAAATATTCCCTCCATCTTCCCAATACCTCTAACTCTCCATTTAATAACTCTCCTCTCCTATTTTTAACTGACAAATCCATTTGTTCTCTAGGCTTCCTTAACTTGTTAATCTCACTCCAAAACTTTTTCTTATTTTCAACAAAATTTGTTGATAACATCTCACCCACTCTCTCATTTGCTCTCTTTTTACATTGCTTCACCACTCTCTTAACCTCTCTCTTTTTCTCCATATACTCTTCCCTCCTTGCATCACTTCTACTTTGTAAAAACTTCTCATATGCTAACTTTTTCTCCCTTACTACTCTCTTTACATCATCTTTCCACCAATCGCTCCTCTTCCCTCCCAACCTAATTTACTGGAGCAGTTTGATAATAAATCTAGATTCTAGGGACTGCATTTTATTTGCAACAGAACCAATTTAGAGGAAATAGCCTGTTTGACTTGCTTCTGTCAGACAAGGAGTCCCTGATGAATATCTTAAGGTCAATGGAGTGCTTGTAAAAGTTTTACCAACTCGATTAATTTTAATGTCAGATGGTAATTACTCAGTTATATGGGGTTAAGTGACGGAAAGAAGCCTGGAGTAACCTGACTGGGGATTATGGTGAAGGAGATTTAACCGAAAATATTGGGAATGGCTGACAATATAACATTTTCCAGAGTGATGTAAAATCTGTCCAAGTAATATAAATCCCTAACTAAGAAATTGGCTCAAACAATAATGACTGAAAGGATAAACAACATAAACATATCTGGGAAAAACACAAGAAGCATTTACAGGTGAATTAGAAGAGGCGGGGGTCATCCAATCAACCAATCAAAACATTCAACTTATTAAAGACATTTAAAAAGATAAAAAGAGATCACGAAATTAAAATTGAAACGAATTAAAACACCATCCCAAGAAGTTTCTTTCAGATATACAGGAATGAGGTAAGGATAAGGATGAGTCCATTTAGATGTAAATAAAGGCAACGTACTGATAATGACGAAGAAATGCGTGTCATATTTTAACACTTATTTTCCCCTACGTATTTACAAAAGTAGATACAGATGAAATTCCAGTAATTAGTAACTATGCACGATGGGATGAATATAAATTAGGCAAGATTCTAGTCACTGGCGACGCGGTCCTCTAACAGGTACATACATTAAAACCAAATAAGTCATATAGTCCTGGCGAATTGTTTTCAGTGTTTATCGGAATGTAAAGAGGAACTTGGTAAACCATTTACTAGCCTCTCGGTTAATAAGATTGATATCTTTATTTAAAAGGCATATTGCCCACCAGGACGCCAAACGTCTCTATAATAACGATACTTACGTGTTGCACATATTTCTTATGAACGCATCAAATGGTCGGTATTATATACTCTGGATTAAGTTATAAAGACAATCTCTACAACAAAGTTCTACAAACGAGTATTGTGCCAAGTACTGCGATACTGTGATAGTGTGATGTATGTTTACAATTATGTTGTAAATGGTGAAAAATCGACAGACATGTCAATAAGACAGACTTTTTTCAATCCAATGCCACGAAATGAAGGAGGTGTACACTATATAGCTGGTACCAGGTCAGGTGCTACATGAATATCAATGGTAGTAGTAATGATATACAATAACCACAAATTGAATAATAAGTAACACCTGGGTATCTTTATTTTGAAGACGTTCCGCCAACCAAAGGCTTCATCAATTTAAAACAGAGGTTATTTAAAGGCGTTTAATCTGGTGACAATATAAGATGAGGTAATCAATCCCTCAGCCTAGATGAAGGTGCTCACACCTTGATGAATCAGATTCATCAAAACTACCTTGATAAATACTTTCGTCTAAGCTGAGTGACTGATTACCTCGCCTTCTATTGTTTCCAGTTTCAGCACTTTCAAATCGACAGAGTCCCTGTCGATTTGAATCAACAGAGTTCCTGGTGGACGAAAAGACTTTTGATTAATATTGCATAAACCATTAAGAAATAAGTGTTGTATGTAGGGGTGAGGCCACATGATGCCTGTGTCAGGTCTGGGAAGGACGAACCTGCTGAGAACATCTGAAATTGTAAATCTGCCAGAATTTTGAGTTGGTTGCCACAGATTATTATTATTATTATTATTATTATTATTATTATTATTAGCAGAGCCCTTGGTGCTGGTCAGTTTTCCTGGTAAGTAACTTAGCATCTTTGAAGTTCAAGAGTTAAGTTGTGGGAGTTCTGGAATACAGTGTAGGCATTGCTTAAATCCTCTCTTCGAGGTATACACCAGAACTTCAGTACGTGTATCAAATACAGACAATATAAACAACGCCCTATACTATAAACAAGATCACCATCCTTTCTCACAACTCTCTCACGGACTTCAAAATATTTTATCAGGACTCGAGGTAGTGAATTTAAGTTGCAAAAATTTAGGTTCAGAAAGGATATAGGAAAGCACTGGTTTGGTAATAGAGTCGTGGATGCGCGCAACACGCTACCACGTAGCCATACTGATTTATGTAGCTTTAAAAAAATGGATGGAACAGGTACACGAATGGAGTTACCTGGGTGAGAGTATGACCTGCCAAGAGTGAGCCGATAGAAGATAAACACACATACTCAAACACTATTTTTTTTAGTATCGACTAGCAAAGAGGCGGAGGCAGGAGCTGTGAATCGACCCCTTCAACCACACATAGGTGAGTACATATAAGTGAGTACTTTGGACATTTAAACGTGAAGATGTTACGGTCCTGAGAGCGAAACGTTTCAACATTAAGTGTGTCTTTATTTCAACTGGTCGAAATCCATGTGCTAGTAGGTCTACGGAAGTGCTCCTCTGTTTTGCCCTGACAAAGCGCCTGTTGGGTGAGACGTAACCACAATAAATGCCTTATTAGCCGCACCTGTGTCCATTGATCTATCTGATTTTCTTATTTTCCTAAATTCGCCATGTGTTTCCTAATAAAAACAGACACAAATGCAGTGTCATGAGATCCTTCATTGATAACGTTTTGCGCACGAAGTAGTTTTTTTTTTTTTTTTTTTTTTTTGAAAAAGGCCACTGGCTGGACGAAACGCTGTCAGTGACGGATTTCACTGCACTGAATTTGTTCCCATGGCGTCGGTGTTTCACACCAATTCTTTCCATGTTTTCTTCCCTTCGATGCAAATTTCCCTTCTCTTTCATCCCCATATTCATCAGGTTTTTCCTCACCAGTGACTCTCTCTATTTTCCTCTTGTCCCTCGGGAACATTTTCTGCCGTCCTCGCCGGAGCTCCCACAAAGGTGTTCCATCACAGTAAATATCTTTATTTGAATAATTCCCGTATTCCTTATGGACTTATGACCCGACGCCATCGTGATAAATCATTCTCTGTCTCTCTCTCTCTGTCTCCCTGTCTCTCTCTCTCTTTCTCTCTCTCTCTCTCTCTCTCTCTCTCTCTCTTTTTTTTACACAGGGTTTGACAAGGTTAAGGATCCCTAGCTTTATTGACAGCTATATTACAGGTTAAGGATTCCTAACTTTATTGGCAAGCTAAGAGCTGTTACCTACATCAGCTCATTTGAAAGCATTTTTATTGTTATGAGACATACAAGTAGGGAACAGGATGAAGTTGGAGCCATCTGTGGGCCAGCATTTTCATTTGATCAACTGACTTTATCTCGTTGACATCATTATGCTGTACGAATGTGTTCCATACTCGAGTCATCCTGGGTATGTATGATCTCAGATCTCTCTCTCTCTCTCTCTCTCTCTCTCTCTCTCTCTCTCTCTCTCTCTCTCTCTCTCTCTCTCTCTCTCTCTCTCTCTCTCTCTCTCTCTCTTTTTTACACAGGGTTTGACAAGGTTAAGGATCCCTAGCATTATTGACAAGCTATTTACAGGTTAAGGATTCCTAACTTTATTGGCAAGCTAAGAGCTGTTACCTACATCAGCTCATTTGAAAGCATTTTTATTGTTATGAGACATACAAGTAGGGAACAGGATGAAGTTCGAGCCATCTGTGGGCCAGCATTTTCATTTGATCAACTGACTTTATCTCGTTGACATCATTATGCTGTACGAATGTGTTCCATACTCGAGTCATCCTGGGTATGTATGATCTCAGATCTCTCTCTCTCTCTCTCTCTCTCTCTCTCTCTCTCTCTCTCTCTCTCTCTCTCTCTCTCTCTCTCTCTCTCTCTCTCTCTCTCTCTCTCTGTCTATCTCTCTAGGATTGATAGGAGTACTGGTTCTGTGTTCGAAACTACTCGGTCAACAACAGCGAATTGATGTGTCAAGTACTGGGGAAATGTGTTCGGAACAGTAGGACAAGTAATGCTGTCGATACTGTGTGTGTCTGTGAGAGAGAGAAAGAGAGAGAGAGAGAGGGGTGTTCGAAAGAATGAAAGTGAGGGAAAGGCAGAGTAGAAAGGGGGATGGGCAAGGAAGAATGTGTTCAGAACAAGAGGGAAGGGGGGCGGAGGGGGGAATGTGTACGGAAAAGTGCGGGGTGATACATTTGAATATACATAACATGCAATTCTGAACAGTAGGACTCTCAGTATTTCATACACACAGACACACATTGTCTGTTTATATAACTGAGTTTGTTCTAGTGTGATTGTCTTTGTTTATTTACTACAATTTGCAACACGCAGCTTTGTTTTTGTTGTTGATCGATGCGTGTATTTGTTCATCATGGAACCATGTGCAACTCCATGATTGCAAGAGTATCAACGTTTAAATGTGTATATATGTATATGAATATATATATATATATATATATATATATATATATATATATATATATATATATATATATATATATATATATATATATACATCCAGAGAGACTGTGGCTCGTGTTAACTTACGTTGCGCTACTCTAAGAAAAAACTTTCCCTCTATCTTTCAGTTGTTGCCTTGCAACACAGCATAGCTCCTGATGACGCCCTGAGAAGTGTGAAAGTACTTGAGCTAAAGATTTACAACCCCATCCCCCCCATGGCTTGTTTTGCAGTGTTAAGATCGCCTGTCTGCGATTATTTGTTTATTTATATATTTGCATATATAAACAGTAATGGGTGGGTGGAGACAAGTGGTTTTCACAGGACACGCTGCTGCAGTTTAAGCAGAATAACTTTCATGAAGGATTCAGAACTAGATTTGAGTGATGATGGCGGGGAGTGCCAGCACTCTGATGGTGGGGTGGGGAATATTACAGTCAGAGGGTAATCTGAAATGTGAGGTCAGCACACTGATGACAAGACAGCGATTGAATGAATGATGGTGAATCTGTTATTTTCTTCGGGTTTCCTTGCCCTTGCAGGAATTGATTTTCTTTATTTAATTTGTATCAAGTGTGTTGAAACTTAACCTTAGCTTATTCTCTAAAAAAATTCTTTGGAAATGTATTTTTTTTTCTATTGTGGTTGCCTTATCAGCGTTATCCATTATTTTGTGATAATTCAAATATCTACTGCCTTCTTAATTGAGTTTTGTGACTTTTACTGTTCAGTTTGCAATTACGATATATAATTTTAATTCCTTTTATATATTTCTTATTTAAAAAAAAAACATCCTTGTACTATAAGGTAGCAGCCCGACTACTGTTGCCCCATTGCATATACTTTTAAAAACTTGTATGATGATTCGACTTAAAGCTCTAATTAACATGTGTCCTGCATTTAATTGAGAAGCAGTATTATTTTTCTTTTGTTCTGTGTTCCTTGGTACATATTATTTCAGTACTGTATCGAGTTGCACTCTTCTCTATGCTAACTCTTGGAACTGTCTTATATTCATCTTTGCATTGAGTTGTTTCAGTGTACTTAATATTTTTCTCCCCAGAGACAGTTTCAATTTTGTGCTTCCTGGTATAAACATAGGAAGGTTAGGCTTTGATCTTCTTGTTTGAATTCTTACTCATGCTGTTTGTGAGCGTCTTTTCCAATCATTAGTTCTTAATTTATTTTATCTTCACTTGTGATTATTCTGTACCGTCCTACCTAAAACTGTTATCCATATTGATGAATCGACAGTTTCTGACATTAGTGTTTCTCCTTCCAGGTCAGACAACCTTAGATATCATTATCATCGATTAATTTCATTGTCTCTCAAGTAATGACATGGCTGCTTCACATACCGTTGTCAAGGCAATATGGATCTATCAGTCTTGCTTGTATCCATCAAGGGCCACGGCGAACGCTCAAACCCCAGGGTCTCCCAGATGATGAGCAACAGATCAGATTAGCTACAGAGAGCATAGTTCCGCTAATGGTTTCGTGGTCTCATGAGAGCGTCGCAACCTTGAGACTTGGTCTGAGTTGGAGACGCTCTTTGTGAGACTGGTAAG
Organism: Cherax quadricarinatus; assembly: GCF_038502225.1. Classification (NCBI taxonomy): domain Eukaryota; kingdom Metazoa; phylum Arthropoda; class Malacostraca; order Decapoda; family Parastacidae; genus Cherax; species Cherax quadricarinatus. The sequence goes on along the minus strand of NC_091303.1, from coordinate 14,219,243 downwards.
TTCACACACAGCGCAGTGATCTACGTTTAATGTCGCGGTCATGAGCATTAGTTCGACATTTGTATAATTAATGTCTTGGGAACTTCATGCCTTTATCCACGCGGAGTTGGATCACGATATTCTAGAGGTCCCTAACAAAGATTCTTATTTTAATTATGATAAAGCAGTTATGTTTAGTTTTATTCGATGAACAGTACTTAGTTCTACGTCGCTAATGATTAATGCTGTACCTTCATGTTCAAGAATGGAGCCTTAAAAATAAAAGTATCGATCAGCACATTTATCCTTACACTTAGGGACTATCTAGTTTGAGAACTATATCAACATTTACAACCAATTAAATAAGTCATGCCTCAAATAATAGTTTACATTCGTATGCTAAATATTCTCACCACTCCTCAAGCAAGGATGGAAATGTTTGGCATGTTCCCTTACACCTGCTGCCTCTGTTCACCTAGCAATAAGTAGGTACCTGGTGTTAGTCGACTGTTGTGAGTCGCATCCCAGGGAGTGAAAGTATACCTTAGACAGAGCTAGGCTTTGAGATGAGCCGAGGAAGATTGACCTATGTAAAGAAAATGAAGTTTCCACAATGATCTCTCAGAATGGAACGTAGTAGTTAGAGTGACCTTAGCGGGGAAAATCTGTCATTCTTCTCGAGGGAACAGAATGACAGATCCATGTACGTGTACTTATTTCTATAAGTACACGTACATGGTATACAGGTCTAGCTGACATCAATGACATACTACTATATAGAAAGCCGCTTGTTATGCAGATCATTTCTGGTAGATTAGGTCAGTTTTGTCCCAGGATGCGACCCACACCAGTCGACTGATACCCAGGTACCCATTTTACTGATGGGTGAACATAAGCAACCGGTATAAAGAGTCACGCCCAATGTTTCTACCCTCGCTGGGAATCGAACACGGACATCGCTGTGTGAAGCGAGATCTTTAGCCACTAGCTCACGGGGCACCTTAATTATAGACGAGTCACGGGGATGTTAGAAAATTTTTCCTCAGTCTCAGACTGGTCAGGAGTGGAACGACGTGGACAGTGAAGTGGTAGAGGCACGATCCATACATAGCTTCAAGAATATGTTTAATAGAGATCTCGAAGGCAGGAGAGAATGTACCCAGCAGCGGCCAGCGAAGAGGCGGAACCAGGAGCTGAGACTAGACCTTTGCAACCAAATTTAGGTAAGCACACACACACACACATGCCGAAAGAGAACCCAGAGAGTTTGCAGATTTAAAGAGAAACAAATAAATCCTGTACAAAATAATAACAAAGTGGAAAAAGATATAATCCGCGAGCTGTGCATGTTGTTGCGGCATTCTTAATTACCTTCAACACTTTCCTCCATGTAGGTTCACTCTCCAATTTCTAGTTTATTCTTTGCCGTAATTATTTTTTTAGTTATTTTTCCGACAAGCAACACTTTTTTTTGGGCCTGTTTCTATTAAGATTTTTATACAGTAGTTAATGTTTTTTTTTATTTTTTCTTATTTTACGTGTTCACCTATTTCTTATATAGTTATTTCATCCATATACAATTACTTAATAATGCATCGTAATTTGGTTTGTTGGTTCGTTCATTTCCAGTTCTTTCAGCAACACAAGGGTCATTAAGTCGGTCTTAACTTGTAATCACTCTCTAACACTGATTTAAACGATTGAAAAAACAAGGATTTAAACTATCTCGTTTACACACATCAAGACGTTTATTAAATAAAAGGACACAAATGCAACTAATGTGACAGTTTACTGTGATCAACGTTTCGCTCTCCAGGAGCTTTATCAAGCCGTTACAAACAATACATGAACGAACGAACGAACAAGTTCAGGTAAGATCCCAAATGGGATGAGTGGGGAAGACGGGACAGACGAAGAATAGTGCTGGAGAGGAGTGTTCTTAGTCGTAGAAATAGAGCCAGGGCTTAACCCAGCAGCGAAGGCGATCGTGGGACAGATATTGAGAAGAGAAATTCAGGCTATTCTCTTGGGAATCCGGTGGGGTGAGCGGGGAGGAAGGGACAGGCGAAGTTTAGCGCTAGAGGAGTGTAGAACTGAGCCATGTCTTAACCCAAAAGCTAAGGCGAACGTGGGTCAGAGAATGGTACCTGTCAGAGAAGGTACCTGTCAGAGAATCCAAGGTTATTTGTAAATAGGGTTAGGAGCAGGATCATGCTCCTAACCCTATCTGTCTGTCACTGAGCGTCTTCCAGTACAGATTCAGCGCAGGGATGTGTAATTGGGCATGGAGAGACTCACTTGTGGCGAAGTCCTCCCATCTGACATCAAGCACCCAGCGCAGCGCCTTGTTCTTGACACGCTGCAGTTTAATTAAGTTTGTTTTAGCTGCAAAAGAGAGGGCTAGAGGAGAGTAAGTTATCAGAGGACGTATTAGGGATTTGTAGAGGTGTAATTTGGTGCGTTGGGAGGCTTGTTGCAGCTTGTAGAGGCCCGCAAGGGCCTTATTAGCTATTGCATGCCTTGAGTGAATATGACCGTGTAAGCGTAGAAGGTAGTCAAGATTAACGCCAAGGACAGTGACAGATTGTGTGATGGGGATGTAAGTGCGGATGTCTGCTGTTTTGAGCTCGACAGGTAATGGAGGATCACGTTTCATGTAGTTAAAATGTGTAATGCTGGATTTAGCTGCATTGGTTTTGATCCTCCATTTTTGTTCCCAGATGTCTATCGTGTCGACCTCATTTTGTGTTTTGTGTGTGAGTGTATCTATATTGACGTGAGTGATGAGCTGTGTAATGTCGTCTTCAAAGGCTAGAAACAATACATGGACACAGAGGGTATATATAGGCTTAGAGTGAGGTGTAGCATTAGTGGTGGTAGTAGTAGTAGTAATACAATATAGTAGAATAATCAATTTGCACATGAGTAAAAGGTTATAAAAGCTATTACTTACTACCACTTATATTACTACTACTACTACTACTACCACTAGTATTACATCTCACTCTGAGCCTATATATATATATATACCCTCTGTGTCCGTGTATTATTTGTAACGGCTTGACAAAGCTCCTGGAGAGCGAAACGTTGCCACAATAAAATGTCACATTAGTTGCACTTGTGTCCTTTTACTTCACATATTGTCGGTAATTCTACCAATATTAATACAAGAAGTTTATTCTCTGAGATGCAAGACAAAATTACTGGCAGCTTCGGCAGTAATAATAATAATATTATTATCATTAGTAGCAGTAGTAGTAGTAATCGTAGTAGTAATAGTAATAGTAGTAATAGTAATATAGTAGTAGTGTTTTTGATGTTTATCAAGAATCATTCAATATTATTTTATAGCAAACAAAATCAGTTGTCTCGCGAGAATGAAATTGGAATGTTGAATTTGCTGGATAATACGAGTGTTGTATTATATTGTATAAGCTGGATACCCTTGTGAGTCTTGGATAATATTGTAGGTTGTACATGAACGGTATTGTAGGTATTGTATGTGGAGGAGAGGTTGGCTTGGTTATTTGGTTTCAATCCTGTCAACCATAAAGAATGCAACGCCACAACACCGGGACTGGAACAGTACATGAATAACCCGTACTTAGGAGACCGAAACTTATAACGGCGTTTCGGTGTGATTTATTAAGGGTGCAAGTCGGACCGAAACGTCGACATAAGTTAGTCTCCTATGTGAGGGTTGTGTACTGTCAACTGTGCGATGATCATTAAGACTTGACCCTGAAATATGGGTTAAAGCTAACTCTCTGTGTATATACATTGATAGACACACCTCGCGATGTACATATTCTTGACGGCCTGAATAAGCTGATTGGTTAACTGGGTTTCATTCCCACCGACTACACGAGGGTCGCACGCAACCTGTTCACCACCAGTCAGGGAATCTTTAGTCCCTAAAATAGAGATAAAAAGTAAAGTATCAACGTCGGACTGATTGCCTCATCTACTACTGTATTCGTATATAATGTCTGTATTGAAAAAAAAAGAGCCACTGGGTGGCGAAACGTCTTAAGGTAAAGATACCCAGGTGTTGCACAAGTGTCTGACTCCTCATCCTACCACTACTTCTTCTTCCTCTCTTGGTCCCGTCCCTGTCCCCCTCACCTATATATACTGGCTCCCTCACTTTCGTATCGGAACGTCGTTGTAAACTTCTCTCTCCTATGTGCGGGTTGTGTACTGTCGGTACTGTGTGTAATTATTGCAGTGAAACCCCCTCAATGTATATACTTAGGATAACGAATAACCGAAGTGTAATGAACACTTGTCAGTGCTCAATAATAACCCACATAGAGACACAAACGCAGAAGGGGACTGATTGATATATATATATATATATATATATATATATATATATATATATATATATATATATATATATATATATATATATATATATATATATATATATAATATATACATATATACCGGCCTCCTTCGTTTCTGTTCCCCTGTGGGTTATTATTGAGCACGTAGGATAATAATATTGCATAAGACGGATAATAATATTAGTTTGGATAACCATTCGTGGAAAATAATTAACACCCTGGTTGGATGGCGAAAGTAACTTGCTAAAAAAAAATTAGCGTAATAGGCTGAAGCCACTTGGGTCGCCAAGTAGCGCCAGGGAAACCTTATTCGCCAAAATATAGTTAAGCAAGACTGCGATAAAATTTAGCGAAAGGTGCCGAGTTAGCCAAGTTGCTTAATTAAAAGTTTTCGAGGTATAGAATATTACACTTGACTGGATGATGAGGCGTTCACTGAACCAGGGTTAAGATACTCGCTGACGGAGGGAGGAGAGAGATGGAGAGGACGAGGAGAGGGAGGGAGAATAGGAGACGGAAGTAGGAAGGGAGAAGGGAAGGCGGAGAGAAAGAAAGAGGTAGAAGGGAACAGAGAGGGGAAGGATATGAGAAAGGAAGATCGAGAGACAGAGAAGAGAGTAAGAAAAGTAGTTTCAGGGAGGAACAGGGCGAGGGGGAGGAGCAGAAAGGGAGAGAGAGAAAGACTATTATTAAAATCTAAAACATTGTTCATCAGTGACCAGCCTAGTTTTCCACGGATTAACGATAAACTGATAAACGAACAGTCTGTCGTTAAACTTACACGTATATTAAGAACACTCATACCTGTAGTGTACCTTGTTGTAGCGTAGAGTTGTTTGTTGTAGTATAGTTTGTTGTAGTGTAGTATAGTTTCTTGTAGTGCAGAATAGTTTGGTGAAGTGTAGTTTGATGTTGTGTAGTTTGGTGTAGTATAGTTTGGTGTAGTGCCAGCAACCCTTCAGGAGAACTGCTTTGATCCTTGCCACGGGCTCTCGATTCAAGGAATTGGAGCTACCTCTCCCCTTCCACGGATCAAATCTGACAGCCTCCCATGAATGAAATATCGATTTTAGAGCCAGATATCATTATTATCGTTATTATTATTATTATTATTATTATTATTATCAGTAGTAGTAGTAGTAGTAGTAGTAGTAGTAGTAGTTGTTGTAGTATTTCGATAAGAAGCGTTAGACTTACAGGGCTAAGGTAACAAGAGGTAAACTTGTTTGATCCGAGGAAAGAGAAAGTACCTCCATTTTCTTGGATCAACCCCCCCTCACCCCTTCCCTCCATTCTCTCTGAAGGCGAGAGATCCAGCTGGTTCATTCAGCTGACTGACAAGGAACACAATTCTCTCAGTTATTCACTTACAATCAGCTGATCTCAATCATCATAACAATAAAGTTAATGTCAGATAATGCGCGCATAAAATTACGCCTCAGATGACTACTTCTGAATCCTCCTACGTTTTCCCGGGAAGACAGTGATAGTGTGAATGACGGTGAAACTGTTTCATCTTCTTTTATTCAGGTGATCCTACCTCAGTGGGAGATGGCTACCACGGACCGTCCTTGGTTCAAGCACAGAGCTACTGCCATTTGTAAGCCGCTGCACAGGTCCCGATACGATCACAGACCTGGTGCCACCTGTGAGGGGTGACAACAGATCGTCTTTCGTCCGCTCTCCTGTGACCCGCTGCGTCTCTCAACCCGAGTGAGAAAATCCTTCTCCAGGTTATTTTTTTTTTTATCTCAGCGACAACCTTCGACGAGCGGCTTTACATGTATTTACAATTCCTGAAACTGGGATTAAAGTCAATTCTCTGTGTATATGCAATGAGAAACTAATACTTTTTGGCTTGGGTGCTCACTGATTTAGAGTAGTAGTGTAGTAGTAGCAGCAGCAGCAGCAGCAGTAGTAGTAGTAGTAGTAGTAGTAGTAGTAGTAGTAGTAGTAGTAGTAGTAGTAGTAGTAGTAGTAGTAGTAGTAGTAGTAGTAGTAGTTTAAACATATGCTGCAAAGCAATACATTATATGGACAACGCTTCGTTCTATGGAGACCCTTAACAAGTCTTAAAGGCGTATACAAGACTTGTAAACACACCAGAACGTAGAAGGAAGATGTATGGAGTGAGTAACGTAATTTACATAGCAGGGTCAATGAAGAGGGTTCTCACTATTGAGGGTAGGCTGGGTTATCAACTTGATCAGGTGTAACTGGTACGCGTAGTGTAGGTCAGTTCCCTGGATCCTACCTGAGAATCTCACCTGGTCATGAGCAGGTAAATGTCAAAGTGGAATGAGCTGCATTGATGTGTGGAGAGTCCATAAGACCAACAATACATGCCAAGAGGATGACACCTAGTAGCAAGATGAAGATGATGACGATGATGTCAAGGGTAAAAATTGATGCTACATTATCTAGAGACGTATAAATCGTCACTATTTTATCAAACTTGATCTCTAAACTGCATTTCAAAGGGGATATTGTTTTTGTTTTGCAAAATCTATCGTCCACTGAGACAAACACTCATACCTTATGTCATGGGAATATGAGTAAATTCCCTTCAAAGAGAATAATAGAACAAGGAGAAAATACCTGAACCATTATTCCACGTCCCTAGTTAGAATTATTAAAGATACTGAATAAACAACAACAGCCAAAAAAAAAAAGAATTTGAGTCGTTCATTACAACATATCTTGGGTTTATTAAGACTGTTGTAACTTGAGAGAACTTAGTAACAAACGTGATGGTGTGTTAAGCTCTTCCTCACAGCGTGGATACACAACTAACACCTTCAATGAAAGCGTTTGTAAATATTCATCTGCATGGATGTGACTTTTAATAACGAATGAAAAATACAACTGTGTGTGTCAAAACTTTATTAATTTTTTTGTCAAAGTAGTATATAAATGTCTATATATATCGTGCGTGTGTGTGTGTGTGTGTGTTTGTGTGTGTGTGTGTGTGTGTGTGTGTGTGTGTGTGTGTGTGTGTGTGTGTGTGTGTGTGTGTGTGTGTGTGTGTGTGTGTGTTTGTGTGTGTGTGTGTGTGTGTGTGTGTGTGTGTGTGTGTGTGTGTGTGTGTGTGTGTGTGTGTGTGTGTGTGTGTGTGTGCGTGTGTGTTTGTGTGTGTGTGTGTGCGTGTGTGTGTGTGTATAGGAATATTTTATTACATAATATGGTACAGAAGACAGAAGATTTAAGAGATACATTGTTGATATAAAGGTGGCATATAAGGTACATGTTGTTACGTGTGTATCACCGATTATAAGGAAAAAATCTCCTCCAGCTCCTCAGAGCTGGGACGTGTGCCCAAAATACAGCAGACATTACCCCTTTGAACAGCCTCACTGAGCCGCTGGAACAGAAAACTAGCTGCCCTGGGATCCCTAGTTACCCTGATGAGTCTTTTTCCCAGCTCCTTAAGGAATTTAGATGCATTCTTTCCCCATGAGCCAAGGGTCTCTGAGCCTATTGGAACAAACATATAGTGATGGGCAAGTTCTCCATATTTTCTAGACTTTTGGGACTCCTTGAAGCTGGCAGCTGCCCCTCCTTCCTCCCTGGTGTATTAGAGATAGGTATCAGCCAAGGTAGATGCACATGTATAGTCACACACCGCCTGCTTCCCGTCTGTCCAGGCTTGAAGGGTGATACCATCTTGACGCTTCTGGCTGCCATCAGATCTGCATAGCTGGGGTGGCTCCCTTACTAATGAGCATCCGGATGCTGTGAGGCTCCTCTTGATAATGTTATTAACCCCCTCATGTTTTGCAGTCTTTCCCTCGGATTTACAGCACACAAGACCATGGTACCTGAATCGGTCTGCTGCTTCGCTGCCACAAATACACCTGTGTTCGGCGAGAATAGGGGCAGCAAGTCGAAGGGCAACACCGATGCGGATGGTCTGTGGGTCGAGGCGTGTGCCAAGGCTAGAGTTGGGAACAGCCAGCAGAAAGTCCCCTGCATGAGGGGTTCTCACTGCCAGGAGGCGGGCTCTATCCTTCCCTGACACACTCTGAAGCATTGTTGAGGCTATATTTTCCACAATTGGACCATCCCAGTGTTTAGTTGTTGGGGGGAGCAGGTCTGGTTTCAGAGCCCGTTAGATTATCCCAGATCATGGCTCCTTCAATGAACTTTTGGTCCTGGACTCCAATCTTGTCCCTAAGATGTTCAGGGAGAATCACTGCTACAAGCCCTCTGGATGCAATACATGAGGACAGAAAAGCAGGTAGCGCAATCTGTGATGACTTGCGGACACCAATGCCTCCTAGTCTGACTGGAAGTGTAGCTTGATTCCACTGCCCGTCTTCTAGAGTAAGGTTAAGTACTTTCGTAAAAATCTGCCTCAGGATACTGCCATATTCGTCCAGTATAGGGTTATCATATGAAGGTGCACATCTTAGGAAATATGTCAACCTGGGCAGACTCAAGCACTTTGTGAGAAGGTACAAGGCATCGTGGGTGTTCAGATTGCCTATTCGTTGCTCCATTCTCCTTAGTTCTTCCAATTTCTTCCTGAGAATTGTGTCAATGGCATTGCTTCCCAGGGGTGCTCCTAGCAAGACACTATTTGTGGGGGCAATGACTGCTGCTCTTGGTAGCTTTGATCTCACTGCATTTACCATTTGTTGACTGACTGAGATGATTTCACATTTGGATGGATTCAGGATGAGACCCAATTCCTGTCCCCGTGTCATTACCTGTGTAAGATCATCTAGGAGGGACTCCTTGGTACCTGCGAGTGTGCCATCATCTAGGAACCAGATGTTTAGCTCACTGGTTAGTCTGACTGTGATTTCCCAAACTGCTATACAGAAGAGAGATGGTGCAAGAGGATCTCCTTGTTGGACACCCTCCGATGACGTGATTTCATGCTCTCCAAAGAGAAGCATTGATTCCTTGCTATACCCAGCTGAAACAAAAGGGAAGAGACCAGGGAAATGTTCTTGTGCTGCTGCTAATACCACGTCTCTTTTCAGGAGATTAAATGCATTCTTGAAATATAATTTTACCACTGCATTGTCCTCAGGCAAGTTGTTGATATACGCCCTTGTTGCATGAACCGCTGCTTCACTTCCTTAAGAGACCACAAAGTCAAGCTGGTTTGCTTGAAGCATCATGGCTGCCTGTGCACGAATACTTCGGACAGCAGCTTTGGATACGAGGCGGCGTAACGTGTTGGCTACTGCAATTGGCCGAATTCCTCAATCCTTCTTTTTAAGTGCACAAAGTGTTGCACCAAAAAAGAAAGGTCTAATTTCATCAGGAATCAGACCAGCCAAGGAATTGTTGACGAACCTTGTGATCTCTGCAAACAGTGCCTCTGCAATTTCCCCAATAACTCGATTAACCATTTCCTTTAAATGTTGTGGCCTTATTCCAGTGTAACCCCCAGCAGAGCCAGATGGGAACGACATTATTGCTTTGTAAATGTTAAATTAGACACATGTGCAACTCTTGGGTATCTTTATTGAGGAAACGTTTCGCCACACAGTGGCTTCATCAGTCCATACAAAGGAGAATCTTGAAGAACAGGAGGAGAATGAGGTAATCAGTCCCTCAGCCTTGAGTCGATGTGGTCAGTCCATCAATCTTGAATAGAATACGGCATAAGTGCGGAGAAGGAGCTTACAAACCGTAGGCAGGAGAGGTGCAGCAGTCATAGGTGGTGTCACATTTGTTCAATGTGGAACATTATGTTCTTATGTTCCACATTGAACAAATGTGACACCACCTATGACTGCTGCACCTCTCCTGCCTACGGTTTGTAAGCTCCTTCTCCGCACTTATGCGGTATCTATTCAAGATTGATGGACTGACCACATCGACTCAAGGCTGAGGGACTGATTACCTCATTCTCCTCCTGTTCTTCAAGATTCTACTTTGTATGGACTGATGAAGCCACTGTGTGGCGAAACGTTTTCTCAATAAAGATACCCAAGAATTGCACATGTGTCTAATTTAACAACGTGTCGGTTCTTTGAACCATTCATCTGCTTTCTAAATGTCTGAGTCTTCCACGATCAATGGTTCCACAGTGGGGACAGAGGTGTTGGAACTGTTGGTGCCCCTGGTTTCCCTGGCAGGGTGCTTTCCTCTCTAAGTGCTTCAGCCGTGTCAGCATCCCTGGGAGCAACTGTATCTTCACTGGTAATAATTCTGATTGTCCCCACTGTGTTGCCCTCTTCAATTTTTTTGCTCACCTGGACTCTGACTTTTTCATTGTCAGTGGAGTGAGTGGGGGTTCTGTCTCTCTCTTTTTTGTGTTGACGGGGAAGGCGAATGAGGTTATCAACTCTAGGAAAATCTCATAAGGATTTAATTATCATTGAGGCTAGCCTCTTTCCCCTTCTTTCCGGCACAGCTAAGCAGACATTGCAAAAAAATAGCAAGTTGTGCCATGCCTTGATGGTTGGTGGAGCATTTAAGATAGTGGAACCATCGTTTACTGTTTTCAGGAGGTCTGTAAGTTTCCCAGCTGCGTGTGGACGGGCTGCTTTGGGAATATGTGTGAGTGTCCTCGTACCTGTTGCTTTAATTGCTTCCAAGAGATTGTCTGATGAGATGAGATCTGTTGGAGTGGGTTCAGGTGCCTGAGGTGGCTCTGCATCATCACTTTCCACAGGAGGACTTCCTGAACCAGGGCAACTACCATGTTTGCGGAGGAAACCATTAGAGTTGAGACAACGAAGCTGTAAGCATGACCGATACTTGCCTCTCCTATTATTGCCAGCCTTGCCATTTCCCTGGCTGCTTGCTTCCTCCTGGTTGGCATCCATCTGCTAGACTAGACAGTAGGAGTGGAGTATGACATGCTGGGTGGGTAAGGTGAGTGGAAGGTAGTGAATTAATTATTATTAACACATCTGCCGATTCCCACCAAGGTAGGGTTGCCCGAAAAAGAAAAACTTTCATCATTGACTCCATCACTGTCTTGCCAGAGGGGTGCTTTACACTACAGCTATAAAACTGCAACATTAACACCTCTCCTTCAGAGTGTAGACACTGTACTTCTTATCTCCAGGGCTCAAGTCCGGCCTGCCGGTTTCCCTGAATCCCTTCATAAATGTTACTTTGCTCACACTCCAACAGCATGTCAAGTATTAAAGACCATTTGTCTCCATTCACTCCTCTTAAATACGCTCACGCATGCTTGCTGGAAGTCCAAGCCCCTCGCACACAAAACCTCCTTTACCCCCTCCCTCCAGCCTATCCTAGGCCGACCCATACCCCTCCTTCCCCTCACTACAGATTTCTACACTCTCGAAGTCATTCTTTTTCGTTCCATTCTCTCTACATGTCCGAACCACCTCAACAACCCCTCCTTAGCCCTTTGGACAACAGTTTTGGCAATCCCACACCTCCTCCTAACTTCCAAACCACGAATTCTCTGCATAATATTCACACCACACATTGCCCTCAGACATGACATCTCCACTGCCTCCAGCCTTTTCCTCGCTGCAATATTCATCACCCATGCTTCCCACCCATACAAGAGCGTTGGTAAAACTATACTCTCATACATTCCCCTCTTTGGTTCCACGGACAAAGGTCTTTGTCTCCACAGACTCCTAAGTGCACCACTCACCCTTTTCCCCTCATCAGTTCTATGATTCACCTCATCTTTCATAGACCCATTTGCTGACACGTCCACTCCCAAATATCTGAATACATTCACCTCCTCCATACTCTCTCCCTCCAATCTGATATCCAATCTTTCCTATATTCACTTTTAATTTTCTTCTTTTACATACCCTACTAAATTCATCCACCAACCTCTTCAACTTCTCTTCAGAATCTCCCAAGAGCACAGTGTCATCAGCAAAGAGCAACTGTGATAACACCCACTTTGTGTTTGATTCTTTATCTTTTAACTCCACACCTCTTGCCAAGACCCTCGCATTCACTTCTCTTACAACCCCATCTATAAATATATTAAACAACCACGGTGACATCACACATCCTTGTCTAAGGCCTACTTTTACTGGGAAATAATCTCCCTCTTTCCTACATACTCTAATTTGAGCCTCACTATCCTCGTAAAAACTCTCCACTATTTTCAGTAACCTACCTCCTACACCATACACCTGCAACATCTGCCACATTGCCCCCCTATCCACCCTGTCATACGCCTTTTCCAAATCCATAAATGCCACAAAAACCTCTTTAGCCATATCTAAATACTGTTCAATTATATGTTTCACTGTAAACACCTGGTCCACACACCCCCTACCTTTCCTAAAGCCTCCTTGTTCATCTGCTATCCTATTCTCTGTCTTATTCTTAATTCTTTCAATAATAACTCTACCATACACTTTACCAGGTATACTCAACAGACTTATCCCCCTATAATTTTTGCACTCTCTTTTGTCCCCTTTGCCTTTTACAAAGGAACTATGCATGCTCTCTGCCAATCCCTAGGTACCTTACCTTCTTCCATACATTTATTAAATATAAATATATATATAAATATATATAAATATATATATAAATATATATATATATATATATAAATATATATAAATATATATATATATATATATATATATATACAGTATATTTTTTCATTTCAGTAGTATGTTCAGGTGCCAGTACTGACCGAATTTTTTCCCATAAGGAATATTGTGAAGTACATTAGTCCATTTCAGACCCCCAAACATACACGTACAAACGCACTTACATAAATACACTTACATAATTGGTCGCATTTGGAGGTGATCGTTAAGCGGGGGTCCACTGTATATGAAAAGATACCTTATGAAAGTATAGTTATGAAGGTGAGATGAATAGATTGAAGGTGGGATTACTATACTATCGATCTGAAGGAGTGACTATGTTATTGCTCTGAAGGTGGTTATTATATTATAATATAGTTATAAGTACGGGGTGACCATACTATGCAGTAATCATGAAGGTGGGGTGACTGGACTCTAGCTATAAATGTGCAAGACTGTATTATTCTGAGGGTAAGGTGTCTTGCATGTCTCGCCTGCAAAATAGTCTCCTGATACGGTTACAACCTCTCTGTAAGAATGTCAGCTGTGACAACCTCAGTGTGACACAGCTGTTGTACGTTGCGTCACCACTGTGGCAGCGTCAGTGTGTCGTGGAAAACGCCACATTCTCTCTAACTTCGTCAGTCGAGCCCAGCCAGAGTACTGAGCACTCACTGCGACTTGCTCAGTGGAGCACAACAAGAGTGCTATAAACTGCGATATTATACTGATACTCCTCCAGGATCCTGTATAATCCCTCTGTCTTTCACTATCATAATTTCTCACTGTGGTGATGTTTGATTGTCAAATTATACCACTGATAGCAAGGCAATCAGAAACGATTTCCGTGTTTGTCTGTCAAATATTTAGTTTTAACACCCTAGAATTTATTCAACTTTAATGATAAGGTAATAAAGAAATGTGTTTATGTTAATAAAATGTTCAATACGGATCGTCTTTCAAAACTCAATCTATTTTTTTAATGAACATTGACACTTGAAAACAGAGAAATGAAGAGTGGAGATGAGTCTAATGGTATAACCCCTTACACACACATGATCCATATGGGTTTGGTGCTTCCTCGTAACTGGCTATCTAACTAGCCAGGTGTTGCAGGCTCCGAGCGCTCTGCTGCTTCTCTCATTCACGCAAATTTCACATCTAGTTAGCAAATTTTCGATATCCTATGGGTAATAATAATTATAAAAAATATCAGGAAAATTAAACATTCAACGAGCAGAGGATGTTTATAGCCTTGGATAATAGAGGTCGACACCGGCCAGTTAAGTTATATATAAAGCAAGAGATGTATGTGTCTAGGTGGGTGTGTGGGTGTCTATATAAGTTGGAAGTCAAATCTAATTTTAGGGATTAAAGTATTCTTGGCTGGTGGTGAATAGGTGACATGCAGCCATAATGTTCCTGGAGTACTTGATGGTCTTGAAGCTCAATTAACGAACCAGCCACCCAACTAGTTACTCAGTATCAGCAATAGGGATGGCGAGGGAGTCACACTTGTCCGAGGAACACTGACAGCGAACCTTCCCACTGTCGTGGTAATTCCAACAGTGAAGATTCAATTCATCAGTGTTATTTAAATGTTTTCACAGTGCGTTTGGGTGTAACTGTGTTCGTTAGCGTGTGCGTATCGGCCGTAGCAGTAACCAGTCAACTGTCGATGCGACCATGAACTCTGAAATCTTTGGTTTGTGTTTTTTGAGGGGCTCAGTTTTTGTGAGATTTCAAGTGTTTTGAAAACCTTCTCATTCATCAGATAAAACGACTTCACATTCACCAGAAACCGGTCAAGCAAAAAGAGAGACTGAAAGTACAATTAAGAAGAACGTGAGTGTTTCTTCTGGAGCTCTGTCAGTGACCCCTAGGAGTTCACCGCCTCTCAGTATAATAATAATAATAATAATAATAATAATAATAATAATAATAATAATAATAATAAAGCGAATATTGTTAATAATAACATTAACAAAAACATAATGGAGCCCCCAACATCATCATCATAATTACCACCACTATCCATGCCTGTGTTGAGAATTCACGTAGTGCTGCACATACCTGTACTTAATGCAGGTATGTAAACACTCGCATACACACACACACGCGCGCATAATTTAGACTTCATTTGTGGTTTAGGACAAACTTATAAACCAAGATAATCAGATCAAGGCGCTCCGCTAGAGACGTTTCTCTCAGTGCCGCTCGGAGGACTCTCAAGATGTGTGTTCATGGGGGTCAAAGGAACGATGCTGTGACTTAAAGATGCTGGGCTGGAGGTGAAGATGCTGGGGCTAGAAAGATGAATATGCTGGGGGCTGGAAAGATGAAGATGCTGTAGGCTGGAGAGATGAAGATGCAAGGGGGCTATATTAGATGAAGATGCTGGTGAGCCAGAGAGATAAAGATGATCGGGGCTAGAGAGATGATACAGGGAGGCTGGATAGATGAAGATGCTGGGGGCCGGATGGATGATGCTCGGCGCTGGATAGATGAAGATTCTGGAGGCTGGAAAGATGGTGGGAGCTGGAAAGATGATGCTGGTGGCTCGAGAGATGAAAATGCTGGGGGCTGGATAGACGAAGATGCTGGGGGCTGGATGGACGAAGATGCTGAAGGGTGGAGAGACGAAGATGCTGGGGACTGGATAGACGAAGATGCTGGAGGGTGGAGAAACGAAGATTCTGGGAGCTGGAGAGATGAAGATACTGAGGCAAGACGCACAAGTCTCGCAACAAAGCCCGGGTGCAAAAAGTATGTGTCCTTGCTGACAAAAGACACATAAGCATGTATGAATATATCAACCATGTTTTTATGCACTCTGAAAATAAAGATTTTCGGTGAATACACACCAAAAGCATTTTGTGACACCCCGAACAACGAGAGGCGGTAGATGGTAGATTTTTTTTATTTACTTTAAAAATATGGTAATGATATTACGAGTAAGGAGGGAGAACTGAAGCAAGAGGGAGGATGAGAAGACGAAGGGAGGGAGTACATAGGTGAGAGTACACAGTACGTTAAAACTACACGGGAAAAGCAGAAAGTAGAAGGCCCCCACAGTCTACATTGAAGCTTTCTCCTGAATTTTATCTACGATCTACTTATATTTCTGTTTACGAAGAGGCATTAAAATAGAATTACAAAAGGCTCTCTCCCCACCTTCCACTCCCTCCCGCCATTTTCTCCAGCCTTAAAAAGAGGAAGAAGGACTTTCATGATCTAGAGCAGTGGTTCCCAAACTTTTTCAGGCTGCCGCCGCCTTGGCTCCCAGGACACATCCCTAACTCCCCCCACAAACTTGCTAACACACCTCTTTCTTGGTATTAGGTTTAATACAAATTCAAAACAACACCTTGTCTCTCTGTCTCTGTCTCTCGATCTCTCTGTCTCTGTCTCTCTCTCTCATTCTCTCTCTCTCATTCTCTCTGTCTCTCTCTCTCTCTCAGTCTCTCTCTCTCATTCCCTTTCTCTCATTCTCTCTCTCTCATTCCCTCTCTCTCATTCTGTCTCTCTCTCTCTCTCAGTCTCTCTCTCTCATTCTCTCTCATTCTCTCTCTCATTCTCTCTCTCTCATTCTCTCTCATTCTCTCTCTCTCTCTCTCTCTCTCTCTCTCTCTCTCTCTCTCTCTCTCTCTCTCTCTCTCTCTCTCTCTCTCTCTCTCTCTCTCTCTCTCTCTCACACACACACACACACATACGAAGAAGCGAGAATGTGAAGCAGCTGGGCAACAGAAACCTACTTAGATCACAGACAACCACTGGAGGACACCCGACGAACGAACTTCTCAGATCACAGTGGACCGCTACAGAACAGCCGAGAGCCAGACTACTATAACTCACAGAGGACGTAGATGATAAAGACACTTAGCGCAAGAATTAGAAATTTCATTTAGACACCATTTCGATAAGCTTTCCCGAGCCACCAGAATATACCCTTGAAAAAGAGATAAAGGCAGAACCAGGTGAAAAGAGAGGTTAAATGCAATGGTAGTACCATTTAATTCAACCTGACGGAAGCATTAGTGTAGCTAATGTTCTGTCTGTATATATCATTGTAACCACGAACGAGTGGTATTTAATCAATAATGTTACTGCGATTAGCCAAGGACTCGAACCCATGTCGTTTTGGCCCCCCTCATGGTGAGCGAAAATCACATGATTCTCTAACCTACAGGACCACCAAATCTGTAGGATTTTGTGATCCTGTGGATTAGAGCGTCATATATATATATATATATATATATATATATATATATATATATATATATATATATATATATATATATATATATATATATATATATATATATATATATACATGTATATATATATGTCGTGCCGAATAGGCAGAACTTGCGATCTTGGCTTAAATAGCAACGCTCATTTTGCCATATAGGACAAGTGAAAATTTGTGTATGCAATAATTTCGCCAGATTCATTCTGAACCTAACGAGAAAAATGTATTTCACTGTGTTTGTTTAGTATTAAATTATTGTAAACAAATCTAAAATATATTTAGTTGAGTTAGGCTAAAATAAATTGCGCTTGTTATAATAAGGTTAGGTAAGTTTTCTAAGTTCCTTTTGGTGCAAAATTATAAATTTTTACATCAACATTAATGAAAAAAAATATATCTTTAAACGTATAAGAGAAATTTTAGAAAGGACTTAATTTTAAATGAGTTCTTGCTAATTGACCAGTTTTACATATTCGGCACGACACATTTATATATATATATATATAATATATATATATATATATATATATATATATATATATATATATATATATATATATATAGTGTATGTGTATGTGTGTGTGTGTGTGTGTGTGTGTGTGTGTGTGTGTGTGTGTGTGTGTGTGTGTGTGTGTGTTTATGTGTATGTATGTTTATGTGTGTGTGTATATGTGTGTGTGTATGTGTGTGTGTATCTGTGTGTGTGTGTGTGTATGTGTGTATGTGTGTGTGTGTGTGTGTGTGTGTGTGTGTGTGTGTGTGTGTGTGTATGTATGTGTGCGTGTATGTGTGTGTGTGTGTGCGTATGTGTGTGTGTATGTGTGTGTCTGTGTATGCGTGTATATATATATATATATGTGTGTGTGTGTGTGTGTGTGTGTGTGTGTGTGTGTGTGTGTGTGTGTGTGTATGCATGTGTGTGTGTATGTGTGTGTGTATGCGTGTGTATGTGTGTGTGTGTGTGTGTGTGTGTGTGTGTGTGTGTGTGTGTGTGTGTGTGTATGCGTGTGTATGTGTGTACTCACCTAGTTGTACTCACCTAGTTGAGGTTGCGGGGGTCGAGTCCGAGCTCCTGGCCCCGCCTCTTCACTGATCGCTACTAGGTCACTCTCCCTGAGCCGTGAGCTTTATCATACCTCTGCTTAAAGCTATGTATGGATCCTGCCTCCACTACATCGCTTCCCAAACTATTCCACTTACTGACTACTCTGTGGCTGAAGAAATACTTCCTAACATCCCTGTGATTCATCTGTGTCTTCAGCTTCCAACTGTGTCCCCTTGTTACTGTGTCCAATCTCTGGAACATCCTGTCTTTGTCCACCTTGTCAATTCCTCTCAGTATTTTGTATGTCATTATCATGTCCCCCCTATCTCTCCTGTCCTCCAGTGTTGTCAGGTTGATTTCCCTTAACCTCTCCTCGTAGGACATACCTCTTAGCTCTGGGACTAGTCTTGTTGCAAACCTTTGCACTTTCTCTAGTTTCTTCACTTGCTTGGCTAGGTGTGGGTTCCAAACTGGTGCCGCATACTCCAATATGGGCCTAACGTACACGGTGTACAGGGTCCTGAATGATTCCTTATTAAGATGTCGGAATGCTGTTCTGAGGTTTGCTAGGCGCCCATATGCTGCAGCAGTTATTTGGTTGATGTGCGCTTCAGGAGATGTGCCTGGTGTTATACTCACCCCAAGATCTTTTTCCTTGAGTGAGGTTTGTAGTCTCTGACCCCGTAGACTGTACTCCGTCTGCGGCCTTCTTTGCCCTTCCCCAATCTTCATGACTTTGCACTTGGTGGGATTGAACTCCAGGAGCCAATTGCTGGACCAGGTCTGCAGCCTGTCCAGATCCCTTTGTAGTTCTGCCTGGTCTTCGATCGAGTGAATTCTTCTCATCAACTTCACGTCATCTGCAAACAGGGACACCTCAGAGTCTATTCCTTCCGTCATGTCGTTCACAAAATACCAGAAACAGCACTGGTCCTAGGACTGACCCCTGCGGGACCCCGCTGGTCACAGGTGCCCACTCTGACACCTCGCCACATACCATGACTCGCTGCTGTCTTCCTGACAAGTATTCCCTGATCCATTGTAGTGCCTTCCCTGTTATCCCTGCTTGGTCCTCCAGTTTTTGCACCAATCTCTTGTGTGGAACTGTGTCAAACGCCTTCTTGCAGTCCAAGAAAATGCAATCCACCCACCCCTCTCTCTCTTGTCTTACTGCTGTCACCATGTCATAGAACTCCAGTAGGTTTGTGACACAGGATTTCCCGTCCCTGAAACCATGTTGGCTGCTGTTGATGAGATCGTTCCTTTCTAGGTGTTCCACCACTCTTCTCCTGATAATCTTCTCCATGATTTTGCATACTATACATGTCAGTGACACTGGTCTGTAGTTTAATGCTTCATGTCTGTGTGTGTGTGTGTGTGTGTGTATGCGTGTGTATATATGTGTGTGTGTGTGTGTGTGTGTGTATGCATGTGTATGTGTGTGTGTGTGTGTGTGTGTGTGTGTGTGTGTGTGTGTGTGTGTGTGTGTGTGTGTGTGTGTGTGTGTGTGTGTGTGTGTGTGTGTGTGTGTAACACTTGAAACATTATATGCGCTGATGCCTTTCGGAAGTCAAGCTTTTAATCTGAGATTATTCTGTCGGTTGTCAAACCTTACTAAAGCTATTACGTACAAATGTGTAAAAATATTTTACTTAATCCTCAGCGGGGTTAAGAATATTACCGGATGATATTTTATCTTTCCTTATTTAATACAAGATTTGTTTCAGTTAGTATTGTGTTCTGAAAACTTCTTAAAAGCCAATGTGACAAGTGATTCCAGCTAGGAGAGATAGATAAATAGATAGATAGATAGAGAGAGAGAGAGAGAGAGAGAGAGAGAGAGAGAGAGACAGACAGACAGACAGACAGACAGACAGAGATAATGATGAGTTTGCTTTATGCTCGATTCACGTATCACGTACAAGACGAGATGTGTTTCTGTTGCTGCGCAGCCCGAGGAAGGTATCTCAGTACCTCACAAGCTCAACCTTCTTCAAATTCGTGCACGCAAACTTGATAGCATATGGGCAGTTCTAAAATTCTAGTACATCAAAACATCGAAATATGTATGCATTGTGTATTTGTGTGTACATATGTATGCTTAAACCTGCATACATACAAACATTGTAATATGATACAACCACTCTACGATACGTTATACTTGAGCTGTGTTGGAACGAAACCTTAGAAGCTGCCGTAGATGATGAACACTTACTGGAATACTTGATATCCATATTGCCTTCCTGGAGCCACCCTTCCAGCTCAGTCTGACAGATTTCGTTCAGCACCTTGCATGAGCCCCATCCTGCATGATAGAACAGGACAAAGTAAATATAGTTAGCTTTTGTTCCCACTGTGTAACTTTCAAATAGAGTTGAGTAGCGCCACTGCTGACGTAGCATTTTTCTACTGTATAAAAATAAAGATTTACGTAGAGTTGAGACGTTAAACAGTAAGTGTTCAGAGAGTGTCTCAGATTGAAGGAGATGGTAGGATTGTTCTATTTATTTCACAAAATCTCGATAGATTATTTTTTACAATATTAGTGCTCGGTACTTAATATAGGTTTCTGGTACGCCTTTCTACCTCTACTTACACTTATTTCACACCACACGTACATGTACAAGCATATATATGTACACGCCCCTCTAGGTTTTCTTCTATTTTCTTACTAGTTCTTGTTTATTTCCGCAAATCTCCATGGGAAAGTGAAACGGAATTCTTCCTCCGTAAGCCATACGTGTCGTAAGAGGCGACTAAAATACCGAGAGCAAGGGGCTAGTAACTCTTTCTCCTGTATACGTTACTAAACTTAAAAAGTAAAACTTTCGTTATTCTTTTTAGGTTACCATGCCTTGGTGGGATATGGCCGGCTTGATAACATCCAAAGAGGCTTTCAAGTTTCTCTCCCGCTTCAATGGCGTGTCACCACATGACTAAGACCTAACCTAACGCCCTCCCCACGTCGCAAATTAACCCCTCCCCACACACACACCAGAGCAAAACAACAACTTATCCAGCAATTTTGCTAACTTAAAAATTTTAATAGCCTTCAACCCATTATTCCATCCGTTTACCTCTTGCAACTTCGGAAACTTCTCTTGCGTTTGGCGGAAACTTCGGCCGTTTCCACCGCGGCCACCTCGTAAGACAGGACTAAACCTGAGTCAGTGTGGGAGGTGGTGTACAAGGCACTGCAGGACCCTACTGGGCATAAGGTGAACTACATGACAACGTAACGAGAACATCTGAACGACAGGTAACGACAGGAAGATGAGGTAGACACGATAACAAGAATACCTGAAGTAGATGTAATAATAACAACTAAATGGAGACGAAAGAACGATTTAAGTAGAGGTAATAAATTGACGGTGATACAAACAAGTTAACAAGAACAACTGCAGTTAGAGGTGTTAAAAGGAAGATGAGAGAAGGTAACAGGAAAAATAAGACTGTGCATCACTTAGATATTTTCATTGCAGAAAATAAAGATAGCCAGGTGTTGCACATGTTTTGCTCATATGTACACTTTTCGGAGCAGTAGATAACAGGCGATGTCAGCATGATAACGACAAAAATAGCAGATAACAGACACGTGAAGGAGATAAAAGATATTTTAACCTGAGGGATCGGTGAACCAAAGACCAAGTGTCTATCGACAAATGTCTTTGACAACTAGTAACGATCCAAAAAAAAAGGAAGAAGAAAAAAAAATGGCTCCGGTAACACAAAATATTGCTGTGAAAATAAGGGAGATGAACCACGGGAGAGAGACGGTAAGTTAATGATCGCTGGGAGATGAACACGCGAAGATGTACACAGGACGGTAAGCAAAGTTGAAAACATGGAGGTGGGAACTAGGAACACAAGTCTGCTCCTGCAGCACGACTATAATCTGCTATCAGTGCAAAAAATATTACACAAGTATGACACTGTGAACAGTGGTGCATACGCTGAACTGCATGTGGCTAGCACCAGTAGTCTGGTTGGTCAGTTTAGTAACTGTCAGGCCTAGGCTAGGACAGGGCCGTAAGGGTAACTGTAACCAGGTAACGATGATAGGCAGGGTCCCGTAAGCAAGGTGGGACAACCCTGCAATTTGTCCTCCAGGATTCTCTTTCTTTACATAGAGTTTTGCACAGGTTTAGGGTACCTAACTTTAGTTACAATCTAAGAGCTGTTACCTATATTAGTTCATTTAAAAGCCTTTTTATTGTTAAGAGATATAAGGAGAGGGAACATGATAAGGTTACTGCCATCTATGGGCCAGTGATTTCATTTGTTCAGCTGACTTTCTCTCTCTCTCTCTCTCTCTCTCTCTCTCTCTCTCTCTCTCTCTCTCTCTCTCTCTCTCTCTCGTAATATACATACACAGCCTCGCCTGTCAAAGAGCGGAACATCAATATATAAAAAATATCCTTCCCTTACAATTACGAGATATTCTTGAGTGAATTATAACACAGCAGTGGTGAGCCATAACACAGCATTGGTGGACCATAACACAGCATTGGTGGACCATAACACAGCATTGGTGGACCATAACACAGCAGTGGTGAACCATAACACAGCAGTGGTGGACCATAACACAGCAGTGGTGGAACCATAAACGCAGTTGAACTATAACACAGCATTGGTGGACCATAACACAGCAGTGGTGAACCATAACACAGCAGTGGTGGACCATAACACAGCAGTGGTGGACCATAACACAGCAGTTGTGAACCATAACACAGTAGTGGTGAACCATAACATAGCACTGGTGAACCATAACACAGCAGTGGTGGACCATGACACAGCAGTGGTGGACCATAACACAGCAGTGGTGGACCATAACACAGCAGTGGTGGACCATAACATCAGCACTTCTAAAGTTCCCTTTTCAACGTAATCTAAAGGAAATCACCCAGATTATGATCCATCTTGCATAACTATGAAGTATTGGTGAAGAGAAGCATCAAGCTTCTCTTCACCATGACGTATTGACGTTTATGAAAGCTCTCTCGGCCTCGTTTAGTGTTTGTGTAAGCGCTCTCGGTGTCTGCGTGAGCATTCGGCGTCGGTTGGCGTCTGTGTAAACTCTCCCAACGTCTGTGTATAGCAGTGCAGAGGAAGCACAGTAAGTCATTATCTGGACAACATTCCGCTCACAGTTGAGTCTTTTCTGCTATGACCTGAAAAACATCTGTACTGTGAGCGAATTGTTGTTAAGTTACATGTGTCTTGGTGGCACCTGTAGACATGTTTGTGCCTGAGTTGCATCATAACTCTATATACGCCTTTTAAATCACTTCTAGTGTGGGTCTGTGGCTTCAGTACATTCAGACTTTATCACTCTATTGTTTTCCTGTTTACTTACCAAGGTATATAGAATGCTCTCTCTCTCTCACTCTCTCACTCTCTCTCTCTCTCTCTCTCTCTCTCTCTCTCTCTCTCTCTGTTTACATTAATTCCAATATATGGTAATGCAGCATTCTTGACTGGTGGTAAATTAGTGACTTTCAGCTTTCGTGAGTCTTGGATTGATAGATAAGCTTTAAGGCCGATTAAGCTTCTGGCCCTCGTGGATCCCCCTGCTTACAGCATTTCGCTCTGAGTGGAACATGACTCCATGAAGCTCTAACAAGGAGAAACGGTGTCCCGATTAAAAATGTGTTTTGCAACGTGTCTCTCTCTTTTTTTCCCCCTCTAGCTCAGGAAAGTTTTCATCGCTCTCTCCCGATACCATTAGACACTGCATTACTTGTTTTATTCCGCTAAAAGCTTCCCTAAACCGTCACGATTTTTTCACACCGCTGTAGGTAAACAGCGATGAGTATGTAAGTGCTCGCGCGCGCGTGTGTGTGTGTGTGTGTGTGTGTGTGTGTCTATTCACCTAGATGTGGTTGCAGGGGTCGATTCACAGCTCCTGGCCCCGCCTCTTCACTGATCGCTACTAGGTCACTCTTCCTGCTCCATGAGCTTTATCATACCTCTTCTTAAAACTATGTATGGAGCCTGCCTCCACTTCATCGCTTCCCAGACTATTCCACTTCCTGACAACTCTGTGACTGAAGAAATTCTTCCTAACATCCCTGTGATTCATACGAGTCTTCAACTTCCAACTGTGTCCCCTTGTTACTGTGTCCCATCTCTGGAACATCCTGTCTCTGTCCACCTTGTCAATTCCTCTCAGCATTTTATATTCCGTTATCACATCTCCCCCATCTCTCCTGTCCTCCAGTGTCAAGTCGATTTCCCTTAATCTCTACTCGTAGGAGATTGCCCTTAGCTCTGGGACTAGTCTTGTTGAAAACCTTTGCATTTTCTCAAATTTCCTTACGTGCTTGGCTAGGTGTGGGTTCCAAACTGGTGCTGCATACTCCAATATAGGCCTAAAGTATACAGTGTACAGGGTCCTGAACGATTCCTTATTGAGATGCCGGAATGCTATTCTTAGGTTTGCTAGATGCCCGTATGCTGCAGCAGTTATTTGGTTGATGTGCGGCTCAGGAGATGTGCCTGGTGTTATACTCACCCCAAGATCCTTTTCCTTGAGTTAGGTTTGTGGTCTTTGGCCCCCTAGACTGTACTCCGTCTGCGGTCTTCTTTGCCCTTAGTGGGGTTGAACTCCAGGAACCAGTTCTTGGGCCAGGCCTGCAGTCTGTCCAGATCCCTTTGCAGTTCTGCCTGGTGCTCGTCCGATTGAATTCTTCTCATGAGTTTTACATCATCTGCAAACAGGGACACTTCTGAGTCTATTCCTTCCGTCATGTCATTCAAATATGCCAGAAACAGCACCGGTCCTAGGACTGACCCCTGTGGGACCCCGCTCGTCACAGGCGCCCACTCTGATATCTCGTCAGGTACCATGACGTACCATATGTTTGTGTGTGTTGTAGTATTAGTAGTAAAGTATTAGTAGCAGTATTAATAGAAGCGGTAGCAGTATTAGTAGTAGCATCAGTAGCATTAGTAGCAGCAGCAGCAGTAGTAGCATTAGTAGACGTAGTAGCAGTAGTAAGTCAAACTCTTCTCACTTCTTTCCCATCAAGTGTACATGAAGCGTTGTAAACGCAGTACAATTATAATCTCTTCACTCTATCATTGCGGTAATACAGTAGGAGCTCGTGGAGGGAGGGTGGGGAGAGAACCTTCTGCACTACCATCTTGACCTCATGCGTCCATTTTTTTCACTCTTGTGTACTCTTTATTTTTATCCTGTTTACTTACTTCGTCACCGTCTATACTTATCCATCTATCCATCTAAAATTTATTTTCCTCTTTCCCTTCATCAGTGAATCCAAATTGTCTCTTCACTTTCCCTTTGCGTTTCACCATTTTACACTCTCATATTCAGTTCACTCTTTTTTTCCTTCTCTCCTTTAATTTATCTTCCCCCCTCCTCCTCCTCTTCCCGCATTTAATTTTACCTTTACATTTGTCCATTTTCTCTCTTCCTTTTCGTTCACCTCCCATTCTAACCACTTTCCCCATCACTCCCATTAGAGAGAGAGAGAGAGAGAAAGAGAGGCAGAGGTGGAAGGTAATATGGGATTAAGAAACGTGTAAAGAGGGAGAAGAAGGAAGGGAAGAACGGGGAGATTAAGCTACGTTTGAAAGGAGATTGAGAGGTAAGAAGGAAGAACAGGAGGATTAAGCTACGTTTGAAAGGAGATTGAGAGGTAAGAGGTAGGGACAGAGGAATGGAAAAGGGAGAAGCTGGAAGGAGAGGGGAGAGAGGTGGGAGGGATTGAGGTAATGGGGGAGAGTAGGAATTGATATAAGGATTAAGAGGAAAGAAGGAAAGAAGAGAGAGAGAGAGAGAGAGAGAGAGAGAGAGAGAGAGAGAGAGAGAGAGAGAGAGAGAGAGAGAGAGAGAGAGAGAGAGAGAGAGAGAGAGAGAGAGAGAGAGAGAGAGAGAAAGCGTGAAACAAGCTTCTATACCACAAGACGGACAGAAAGCAGCAACTTCACTCTGGCTGTACCCTTCTCCAGAACATCACTTCATCTGAGATCATTTATTTCCAGGATGACTCGAGTATGGAACACATTCGTACAGCATTATGATGTCAATGAGATAAAGTCAGTTGATCAGATGAAAATGCTGGCCCACAGATGACTCCAACTTCATCCTGTTCCCTACTTGTATATCTCATAACAATAAAAATGCTTTCAAGTGAGCTGATGTAGGTAACAGCTCTTAGCTTGCCAATAAAGTTAGGAATCCTTAACCTGTAAATAGCTTGTCAATAAAGCTAGGGATCCTTAACCTTGTCAAACCTTGTGTAAAAAAAAGCTGCATAAACAACTAAATCCCTCCTCTACCTCATGTATAGAGTAAGTTAGTAAGTTTAGATACAGATACACGTACAGTTACACAAATTATCATACTCAGAAGCATGTGTGTAAATTACCCACCAGGATAACCCAAAAAAGCTCAAAGTAATTTATTTCCATTGGGGGTCTTTGTTAAACAGGAGTAACCATGGAAGCATAAACAAATACACTACGTTCACTCCCTCTCTTCTAATCCCTTCCGTACACTCCCGTTCACTTCCTTCTGTTCATCCCCCGCCCTGCCATTCCTTAGCTCCCATTCACTCCCTCACGTACACTCCCGTTCTTTGGCCAGCGTCTTCGAGTGTCTGAGGGACGACACAGGAAAATACATTCTCTTACACATTCTCTTCAGAGTTTAGCAGACAAATGACGATTAATTTGCTCGACTGTCACTCCAAATCAAATGTACATCAGCGGTATTACATACCGACAAGTGTGTTAATACAACACAATGTGCAGTTGATGGCATTTTACTGAGACAACGTTTCGGCCACCAGAGAAACGTCTTTTCAATGAAATACCGTTAACCGCAGTTGTCATTAATACGCCATAGTGAAGGTTAATGCACAGAATTTACCTGCTCGTCGGCTTACTCACTTTAACCCCCCTCTTTCCTACCCGCTCCTACTCGTCTTACTCCTACTCCCGCGAGAGTCGACCGTGCTTCGCTGGACTCAAGAAACAGGTCGACTATGAAAGAGGATCTGGGTGGAAAATCAGATTAAATTATCACGGGTCTGAGGACACCGTCGACACCTGGGTCACGGGGGGAGGAGGAGGAAGTCGAAGGTCGACTGATCCTCTTGCTTTCATCTCTGATCCTCACGTTAAACCTTAGTTTACTGCTCTAATCCTCAAATGAATCCTCAGCTTGCTGCTCCAGTCTCACATCCTCAGCTTGATGCTCCAATCTCTTGTTTTTAGCTCCAATCCTCTCGTTAACCCTCAGCTTACTGATCCAATCTCACATTCAACCAATCACCCGAGTTAAACCCTAGTTTACAGCCTGAATCCTTACGCCAAACCTTAATATTAAGCCTCAGTTTTTATATAACAGGGATGAAGTATTCTCCTGTTACAACAGCATATCATTGTAGTTATTTATCTCAGCTGAATCAAAGGCTAAGAAGTTTTACCTTACCTCAGCTCTTTTCCGAGGGCTGACCTATCTCAGAAGTCGGCTGAAAGAATAGGTACAGAACCCTAGCGTTTATTGTGATAACTTTCCGCTCTATGTGGAGCTTTGTGTATATATGTGCAGAGCTCTCTATCTGGAAAGAATACAAAGACACAATGCCGTGACTTGAACAATACACATCTAACCTGCGCATAGAATGAGACTTAGGACTACGTTTCGGTCCGACTTGGATCAGTAGCTAAATGTGTAAATAGTCGGACCGAAACGCCATCAGTTTCATTCTCCTATGTGTGGGTTATTTATGTACTCTTAGTTTAGTTTTATACAAAGCCCTGTGTACTCTCTGTACTCAATGCCTAGTTTTATATAAAGTTCTCTTGAGGTTCTGTGTAGAGTTCGGTGTGAAAATTCATCAGATATCAATACTCTCGCCATCTTATCCTTGTATACATCCGACTAACACCCGAATATACATTTACTGCTGTGTAAACAAGGGCTACAGGTGGAGAGAAATGGAATAAAACACCAGCACGCTGAATGGAGACGCAAATGCAGTATACAGCGATCCTTTGTTGATAACTTTCTCATCCCCCCCCCACACACGGTGGAGGTTTCTCCAAGTCCACTGCATGGGCGAAACGTTTGGTAGTAAAGGATCGCTTTAAACTGCATTTGTGTGTGCATCCAGGGGATGGGGGACAACAGCTGTAAGGAGACTTACTCATACTTCTCAACTTTTGCCACAGAAATGAAATGTGTGAAAATGCGGCTAATTTCCTCTTTCCTCGTCACCAAAATAAAAAAAAAAAAGATTCAGCAAGGTTTTGCACCAAGATTAAACCTGCCGATGTGAATTACTCTCGATTACGTTCAATTAAGGTCGAAATTGAGAAAAAAGGTACGCTTGATGTCTCATTTTTGCCTCCTCGTCCTCCTCCTCCAAAATTTACGTTCTCTACTAGAGCATAAATTAGCCGCCTTAAACTGTCCCGAAATTGATTTCGTTATTGGCAAAAAAAAATAATGAAGACTCCAATTTGGGTTCATTTTCATAGATGTCTAATAAGAAGGAAGCTCTGAGATTCGGCTTTATATAATAGTGTAAATGAAACATTGTTTCTTCTTTTAAATGAAGCCTTGTTTCTTGTAAATGAAGCATTGTTTCTTGTAAATGAAGCCTTGTTTCTTGTAAATGAAGCATTCTTTCTTGTTAATGAAGCATTGCTTCTTGTAAATGAAGCCTTGTTTCTTGTAAATGAAGCATTCTTTCTTGTTAATGAAGCATTGTTTCTTGTAAATGAAGCCTTGTTTCTTGTAAATGAAGCCTTGTTTCTTGTAAATGAAGCATTCTTTCTTGTTAATGAAGCATTGTTTCTTGTAAATGAAGCCTTGTTTCTTGTAAATGAAGCCTTGTTTCTTCTTGTAAATGAAGCCTTGTTTCTTGTAAATGAAGCATTCTTTCTTGTTAATGAAGCATTGTTTCTTGTAAATGAAGCCTTGTTTCTTGTAAATGAAGCATTCTTTCTTGTTAATGAAGCATTGTTTCTTGTAAATGAAGCCTTGTTTCTTGTAAATGAAGCCTTGTTTCTTCTTGTAAATGAAGCCTTGTTTCTTGTAAATGAAGCATTGTTTCTTGTTAATGAAGCATTGTTTCTTGTTAATGAAGCATTGTTTCTTGTAAATGAAGCATTGTTTCTTGTTAATGAAGCATTGTTTCTTGTTAATGAAGCATTGTTTCTTGTAAATGAAGCCTTGTTTCTTGTAAATGAAGCATTGTTTCTTGTTAATGAAGCATTGTTTCTTGTTAATGAAGCATTGTTTCTTGTAAATGAAGCATTGTTTCTTGTAAATGAAGCATTGTTTCTTGTTAATGAAGCATTGTTTCTTGTTAATGAAGCATTGTTTCTTGTAAATGAAGCATTGTTTCTTGTTAATGAAGCATTGTTTCTTGTTAATGAAGCATTGTTTCTTGTAAATGAAGCCTTGTTTCTTGTTAATGAAGCATTGTTTCTTGTTAATGAAGCATTGTTTCTTGTTAATGAAGCATTGTTTCTTGTTAATGAAGCATTGTTTCTTCTTGTTAACATTTGGTAATGTCAACTATTAGGAAATGGGTAGCAGTGTATTCAAAGGTGCATCGTGATCTTTAAATGATGACATGTGTCAGAGAGAGAGAGAGAGAGAGAGAGAGAGAGAGAGAGAGAGAGAGAGAGAGAGAGAGAGAGAGAGAGAGAGAGAGTAAAATACTGCAACAGCAGTTATAAGAGCAACAGCTTCATAATTATCTTCAGTAATGTTTGTAGCAACAATAGCATGGATAACTCACCGTAGCTGACGAATACAGCCGGATAATCACTAAAGCGTTTAAGAAGGGGCATAGGAAGGAGAGAGAGCCAACCAAGAGAGAGAACAAATGAAAAAGAGAAAGCCAGCTAGGAGGGAGAGAGTAAAGGAAGAAGAGAAAGTCAGAACGGGAAGAGAGAGAGAGAAAAAAGGAAGAAGAGAAAGTCAGACCGGGAAGAGAGAGAGAGAAAAAAGGAAGAAGAGAAAGTCAGACCGGGAAGAGAGAGAAAAAAAAGGAAGAAGAGAAAGCCTGCTAGGAAGGGACACAGGAATGTTGCGGAGCAGCCTGCCCCTTTAATAATATATGTGGGCATGATAAATTAACGTAGTGAAATATTTCACACAGTATTCATTATCTCGCGTGAATAACCCTGATCTCCCCTTCGTGTTTAAAACTGTCTCTACACAGGGAAGTAGTGTTTTATGTCCATGAAGATGAAAGTCATTCGTATGGATCACCGGTATTAACAAACGTTATCTTTCAGAACTTGTAAATTGTAAAACTTACTGTAAAAGAATTGATGCACACGGGGGTAAATTTATATATATTATTTACATTTTCCTCCAAAATTAGTCTTTGGTGGTGGTCTTGTGTTACTTGTTTAATGGAAGACACAAACTGACCTCCGTGAGGTTATGAGAAAGGATCGAGGTGCTGATTAGGTTGGTAGGGGTGGGGGGTTTAGTATCTAACAGCTGCACCCAACCCCAGTAGACTCCAGGTAGACTCCAGGTAGACTTCAGGTAGACTCCAGGTAGACCCCAGGTAGACTCCAGGTAGAATCCAGGTAGACTCCAGGTAACCCCTATTACTCAGGGGTTCCAGTAATATGTCATTTATTGGGGATTTCTCTGGTATTTCTCTAGTATTGGATAAATAGTATTAAAAACAAGAGGGTTATAGCTGTAGATTGTAGCTTTATGGAACTTGCCGACACTTGCTGTATTTAGATACACTGAAGGAAGGTAAGGCTCGAGGAGAGAGAGAGAAAGAGAGAGAGAGAGAGAGAGAGAGAGAGAGAGAGAGAGAGAGAGAGAGAGAGAGAGAGAGAGAGAGAGAGAGAGAGAGAGAGAGAGAGAGAGAGAGAGGTGACGCTCCATAGAAGCTTTCGTGTCGTAGTATATTTAATTTGTACACTTAGTAAATTTTTAATGAGTTTCTTCTTTCCAGTCAGTTCTAGACACACACCTGTTGTAAAGAAGAAAAAGAACCCTGCGGCTTAATTGTCTTACTCTCTTGGAAAATAGATTGAGGAAAATTAAGCTTCTAGCTTTTTGTGATTCGTAGAGAAGTGAATATTCCATTTCCCTTGTCTGCTTTCAGCTAGTTTTCCTTATGAAATTGGTAGGGAGAATGTTCAGCTGTTTCTCTCGGCTGGTAATCACCTAGACAGACAAAGGGATCTATTTCTCGTTAGAATCATCATCATTCTGTGTTGTCTTTATTTTAGTTATCTTCGTGCGTTTTTATAAAAATATTCTTGGTTTTAACTCATCTTTTTTCACCTATACGTTTTTGCATTCCTCATAATCTTAGTATACATTCTTATCTATGCATTCTTCTTTATCTATTATCCAAGAATTCCTATTTAGGCATTCTGATCCATACATTTACATCTATTTTTTTTTTTATTTCTACTTGTGCATTCTCGTGTATTTTTACGCATTCTTATATTTTCATTCTTGTCTCTGCATTCTATGCACCTGCATCAGTGTATTATTAACGATATATTTTAACTTTACATATTCTCTCTTGAGATTTTGTTTCATGTATTGTGATCTGTTTCATAAACTTCTTTTTTCATTTCAATTATTCTGTATCTTTATATACCTTCTTTATGTAATCGACGTGTGGCCCATTAAACCATCTCAACTAAAATGACTTGATTAATTTAGCCGAGTTTACTTTGTGTTTCTGTGTTGTTCCAGTCTCTGTTTTATTTCTCTTCTACTGTTCTCTCATGATTGTTGTATCTTTGATTATTCTCTTTTCAGTTAAGTTCATTTTTTTTTAATTCTTCGATATCTTGAGTCTTATCTTTTTTTCAGCGTTTTTTCCAGCTCTGGGTCCTAACTCAGTGCTTTTCAGTCCTCTGCTGGATCTTTCATTCCACGTTGCCTCTTGTACTAACTTGTACTACAGTAGCAGTGTTGGGTTATTGTTTTTCTCGCTAGATTAATTAATATACGTTCCAAGGTAGTGTAAGACGGAGGTTGCTGGCAAGTGGTCGCTTCTCTACAGGAAGAAGGAAGAGTTAACTAGTGGGAGATGTAGGAAGAAAAGAGAGCGAACAAGGAAGGAACATAGGGGAAGCAGGAGAAAGCCAGCTCACTTTGAAGATTACACATAGTTTTTATTCATTTCATATTTCGCACGTTCCCGTCAAATTTATCAGGTCGCAATATATATTGTTCGTTTCCCCAGGTTTATCACTTATTCCATTCTGATAAGCTTCCGAGAAAATCCGTGTTCTCTTTTGTTTGCCTTTTTCACCCCCTCCCCCCCAAACAAAAATTGACAAGAAAACATTTAGTGTAGATTCACCGGACAACGACGACACACACACACACACACACACACACACACACACTCAGACTCAGAAGTGTCCTTGTTTGCAGATGATGTGAAGTTAATGAGGAGAATCAAATCGGTCGAGGATCAGGCAGGACTACAAAGAGACCTGGACAGGCTACAAGCCTGGTCCAGCAACTGGCTCCTTGAATTTAACCCTGCCAAATGCAAAGTCATGAAGATCGGGGAAGGGCAAAGAAGACCGCAGATACAGTATAGTCTAAGTGGCCAAAGACTGCAAATCTCACTCAAGGAAAAGGATTTTGGGGTGAGTATAATACCGAGCACATCTGAGGCGCACATCAACCAGATAACTGCTGCAGCGTACGGGCGTCTGGCAAACCTAAAGATAGCGTTCCGATACCTCAGTAAGGAATCGTTCAAGACTCTGTATACCATCTACGTCAGGCCCATACTGGAGTATGCAGCACCAGTTTGGAATCCACACCTGGTCAAACACGTCAAGAAATTAGAGAAAGTGCAAAGGTTTGCAACAAGACTAGTCCCAGAGCTAAGGGGATTGCCCTACGAAGAAAGGTTAAGGAAAATTGGCCTAACGACACTGGAGGACAGGAGGGTCAGGGGAGACACGATAACGACATATAAAATACTGCGCGGAATAGACAAGGTGGACAAAGACAGGATGTTCCAGAGATGGGACACAGAAACAAGGGGTCACAATTGGAAGTAGAAGAGTCAGATGAGGCAGAGGGATGTTAGGAAGTATTTCTTCAGTCATAGAGTTGTCAGGTAGTGGAATAGCCTAGAAAGTGATGTAGTGGAGGAGGGAACCATACATAATTTTAAGGCGAGGTTTGATAAAGGTCATAGAGCATGGAGAAAGAGGACTTAGTAGCAATCAGTGAAGAGACGGGGCCAGGAGCTATGAATCAACCCCTGCAACCACAAATAGGTGAGTACAAATAGGTGAGTACACTGGAGAACTTCTTCTCCCTCTTGGAGGAACACCCTGTGCTTTACCTGACGGAAAAGCTATCCCTAGTCGGCTCTTCAGTATTTAATTACGAGTTCTCATCCTCTTAATTAACTACTTAGAGAGACTGGGAGCATCCTGGAACTTAAACGATAAAACGGGGGAGTGTCTGACGCCATTGTGAGAATTGTCAGAGGTTGTCTTCCTTCGTGAGGACTCTTTGTCAGGTGATAAACTAAGATAATTGTAGCAGTGATTGTAGTAGTAACAGTTGTCGTAGTAAAGGTAGTGGATTCATAAAAAGTGCTCATTCAGCAATAGAAAAACAAAATTGCTGTAGGAAATGAGGAGCTACTACTACTATAAGGAGAATGTATATACCATGGGAAGGAAGTATATATTAGAGGTAGAAATGAACTTTCATTTAAAGAAAGGAAGTATCACATGAAAGAAAGTTTTACTATGAGATATAAATTATTTTGTGAAGAAAGGAAGTGTTACATTAAAGTGGGCAGGAACCGTTAGAGGAAATATGAAAAGGAATTAACAGGGAAAGGAAGAACCTACTAGAGGAACGAAGGCAGGCACTACTAGAGGTATGAACTGATTCAAAATTGAAGGGACTACTAGAGAAAGGAGCTATTTGAGGAAAGTACTAGTAAAGGAGGGAAAAAACTAATATCTGACGAAAAATAGAATGAATTATAGTAAGGAAGCAAAGTACTACAGGAGTAAGGCAACTCCAGTGTATTGATTCTTCTCGGTGTGTTTGTGTTTGATACCGCCATAGTTACCAAGGGATCTTGATACTATGATTACTAACTGGTTGACGTGGTTTCTAACGCTCTCTCTCTCTCTCTCTCTCTCTCTCTCTCTCTCTCTCTCTCTCTCTCTCACCTGCATCTGAGTCTTGTTAAGTGGACAAAGGATACTCAGACTCTTCACACAAGTTTGGAGAGGTCAACGCATGTGTTTCTTGCCAACTCCTCTGGACCTCAGCGATGCTCTTAGGCTTCGCGTGCCTTCGATGGCTCCATCATTGGAAAATAATGTTATTATCAGTGGTAGGAAGACATATTTTTTTTTGTAAACGGTGATGCAACCGGCTTCAACATAGGTATGTTGCATTGTAAATAGTCCCTAGTAGAAATATTATTGAAAACGGCTTCAGTACGAAAAAAAAAACCCAGTGAAGCAATTAACAATACGAGATGTACATAGCTTTGTAAATAGTTTAGAAAAAAAATATAGCTGTAAACGGGTTTAGCACAGGAAAAAAAAGAGTTCTACAATTGGATGCAACACTAGTCCACAGCGTTTAAAATATTTCCAGAAAGAAATAATCCTTTTTTTTTTTAATATAGATTTATCAACATCGTTGATAATAGTTTCTTAAGAGAGAGAGAGGAGTGTGTTACAAGGTTATTATTACCGTAGTGATTCACTAGAGACATAACCAAGAGTCGCTACGTCCTCTTCACGTGTGG
>NC_091303.1:14176821-14179321 GCF_038502225.1 Cherax quadricarinatus | reverse complement strand
TTAATGAGGAGAATTAAATCTGATGAGGACCAGGCAGGACTTCAAAGAGACCTGGACAGACTGGACACCTGGTCCAGCAAATGGCTTCTCGAATTTAATCCTGCCAAATGCAAAGTCATGAAGATAGGGGAAGGGCACAGAAGACCACAGACAGAGTATAGGCTAGGTGGCCAAAGACTGCAAACCTCACTCAAGGAGAAAGATCTTGGGGTGAGTATAACACCAAGCATGTCTCCGGAAGCACACAT
Organism: Cherax quadricarinatus; assembly: GCF_038502225.1. Lineage (NCBI taxonomy): Eukaryota > Metazoa > Arthropoda > Malacostraca > Decapoda > Parastacidae > Cherax > Cherax quadricarinatus. Next base: position 14,179,073 of record NC_091303.1, on the reverse strand, counting down.
CAATCAGATAACTGCTGCAGCATATGGGTGCCTGGCAAACCTGAGAACAGCATTCCGATACCTTAGTAAGAAATCATTCAAGACACTGTACACCGTGTATGTCAGGCCCATACTGGAGTATGCAGCACCTGTTTGGAACCCGCACTTGATAAAGCACGTCAAGAAACTAGAGAAAGTACAAAGGTTTGCAACAAGGTTAGTTCCAGAGCTAAGGGGAATGTCCTATGAAGAAAGATTAAGGGAAATCGGCCTGACGACACTGGAGGACAGGAGGGTCAGGGGAGACATGATAACGACATATAAAATACTGCGTGGAATAGACAAGGTGGACAAGGACAGGATGTTCCAGGGAGGGGACACAGAAACAAGAGGCCACAATTGGAAGTTGAAGACACAAATGAGTCAGAGAGATAGTAGGAAGTATTTCTTCAGTCATAGAGTTGTAAGGCAGTGGAATAGCCTAGAAAATGACGTAGTGGAGGCAGGAACCATACACAGTTTTAAGACGAGGTTTGATAAAGCTCATGGAGCGGGGAGAGAGAGGGCCTAGTAGCAACCGGTGAAGAGGCGGGGCCAGGAGCTAGGACTCGACCCCTGCAACCACAATTAGGTGAGTACACACACACACACACACACACACACACACACACACACACACACACACACACACATAACTGCTGCAGCATATGGGCGCCTAGCAAACCTCAGAACAGCATTCCGACATCTTAATAAGGAATCATTCAGGACCCTGTACACCGTGTACGTTAGGCCCATATTGGAGTATGCGGCACCAGTTTGGAACCCACACCTAGCCAAGCACGTGAAGAAACTAGAGAAAGTGCAAAGGTTTGCAACAAGACTAGTCCCAGAGCTAAGAGGTATGTCCTACGAGGAGAGGTTAAGGGAAATCAACCTGACGACACTGGAGGACAGGAGAGATAGGGGGGACATGATAACGACATACAAAATACTGAGAGGAATTGACAAGATGGACAAAGACAGGATGTTCCAGAGATTGGACACAGTAACAAGGGGGACACAGTTGGAAGCTGAAGACACAGATGAATCACAGGGATGTTAGGAAGTATTTCTTCAGCCACAGAGTAGTCAGTAAGTGGAATAGTTTGGGAAGCGATGTAGTGGAGGCAGGATCCATACATAGCTTTAAGCAGAGGTATGATAAAGCTCACGGCTCAGGGAGAGTGACCTAGTAGCGATCAGTGAAGAGGCGGGGCCAGGAGCTCGGACTCGACCCCCGCAACCTCAACTAGGTGAGTACAACTAGGTGAGTACTCACACACACACACACACACACACACACACACACACACACACACACACACACACACACATAAACACACACACACACACACACACACACACACACACACACACACACACGCACACACATACACACACACACACACACACACACACACACACACACATACACACACACACACACACACACACACACACACATACACACACACACACATACATACACACACACACACACACACACACACACACACACACACACACACACACACACACACACACACACACACACACACACACACACACACGCACACACATAAACACACAGACACACATACACATACACACACATACACACATACACACACACACATACACACACACACATACACACACACACACACACACACACACACACACACATTGCAGTGATGTATAATCCACCACAGAACTGCAGGAGGCCAAGAGAGGAATATGAAGAGAGCAACAGAGCAATGGTGGACACACTTGCTGAGGTGGCAAGAAGAGCTCACTCCAGCAAAGCAAAGTTGCTGGTTATGGGGGATTTCAACCACAGGGAGATTGACTGGGAAAACCTGGAGCCACATGGGGGTCCCGAAACATGGAGAGCCAGGATGTTGGACGTGGTGCTGGAAAACCTCATGCACCAACATGTTAAGGACACTACCAGAGTGAGAGGGGAGGATGAACCAGCAAGATTGGACCTTGTGTTCACCCTGGGCAGCTCAGACATTGAGGACATCAAGTATGAGAGTCCCCTAGGAGCTAGCGACCACGTGGTTCTGTGCTTTGAATACATAGTAGAGCTACAAGTGAAGAGAATAACAGGAATTGAATGGGAAAAGCCTGACTATAAAAGAGGGGACTACATAGGGTTGAAGAACTTCCTGCGGGAGGTCCAGTGGGACAGAGAACTGGCAGGAAAGCCAGTAAATGAAATGATGGAATAT
>NC_091303.1:14134321-14169321 GCF_038502225.1 Cherax quadricarinatus | reverse complement strand
GTACTCTGGCTCAAACAATTCACACCTACTCCAGTAAGTCACAGTACTCTGGCTCAAACAATTCACACCTACTCCAGAAAGTCACAGTACTCTGGATGCAACAATTCATTCCTAGCCCAGAAAGTCACAGTTCTCTGGCTCCAACAATTTACAAAATAACCTACACTTAAGATAAGAAATTTAAAACAACGTTTCGGTCTGTCCTGGACTATCATGAAGTCAATAATGAGATTTGGAACAGAGTTATTCTTTCTTTATAGGCATGAGGCCTGGTCTCAGACCGAGCCGCTGGGGTGTTGACCCCCGAAATCCTCTTCAGGTAAACTCCAGGTAATATAACGTTTCGCTCAAGCAGAGCTTTATCAAACTTGAACGAAAAGTTTCCATAATAAAGTCCTACGCTGTTTCATACGTCTCTCATCTTGGCAGCTCAATGGTCTAGGAGGAACCCAAACTTCGTTTAAACTTTTCCTGTGAAACTTAGGTATCCATCACCTTGAGAGGTTACGAGAGCGAAACTTGTATATTCAGAAATTATTTGAAATAATATGAAACATCAGGAACTAAAATAACAGAAAATCGAAAATATACTAATAAAAAAAGCAAATAAGAAAAGAGTACGATACACTGAGGCCCGTTGATGGCGGATATTTTTGTTTTTATTTTATATTAGAAACAAATAAGTGTTTTACATAAGCGGGAAAACAATTATTTTCATTACTGCCCCTGGGAACAATGAAACCACTGTATTTTACCCCAGGGAACAGTGGAACAATGTTGTCTACTACAGGGAACAATGGAACATCGCGGTCAAATGCCTTCCAGCCACGGGTTAGCGCAGACTTACCACACGACTCTGAGATGAGCGAGGGAGAGTTACATCAAGAGGCAGACTTAGAGTGTGTCTGAAGTAGTCTGCTTCGTCTTGGTAGGAGGAGGTACAGGGATCCCTCTTCCTCCCGCAAGGAGGATATGTAGGAGTCTTAGTCCTGCTAGTAGCGGTAGGAATCTTTCACGTCCTCCACGTCCCCCCCCCCCCCCCCGAAAAAGAACTGGAGGAGTCTTCTTCTCTGTCCTACTAAAGAAAGAGTCGCGAGAGTCGTCTTGGTCCCTCTACAAGGAAGTTGCAGGAGTCTTCTCCGTCTCACAAGGAGAAATTGTGAGACTTTTCATTGTCCAGTATTCAGTTACAGCACTGTTTTTCGTCTTGCTAGAAGACGATGTAGGAATATTCTTTGTCGTGTTAGTAGTTGCACGACTTTTTCCCCCCTCGCAATGATTCGTCTCTTAAGGAGTTGCAGAGTCTTCACCGTTCCAAGAGACGGAATGGTCGGAGGCGCAGCCAAGAAGGTACAGGGAAGGCAGGAGATGCAGAGGCTGAGTTATGTGGCATAAAATTGAGCCGAGCATCTGGTGCTAAAGATTCATGAACCTTCGCTTCATTCCATTACTTTTATCTATCGGTCTCTTACGATTCTTACCTCCCACCGACACGGGGGCGAAGTCTCTCTTCTTCCGTCTCTGATATATAGCGCAAAACTCCCCCTTCCCCCCATCCCGTTCCCTTGGCAATATATCTCAATGGGACAATTAAAGAAATTTTTAATATATTTGTAGGCGAAGTCGAAGATGGTAAAAACAAACATTTGTTCTGCACATAGAGTATTTACAGACGATGTTTTGCTGTACAGAGCGAAATGTTTTAAATGGCGTCTTGCAAATCCAACAAAGAAACTGACTTCACCTTCATCTCTCCGGCTCCTTCCTCACTATGAGTTACATTTCAGGATAATTATAAAAATAATATAATAAAAAGTACACAGGAAGAAGTAAAGAAAAACTTGTAGAAATATGTTTATTGATTGTTTCTGTACATCAAACTACACTATGTGATTTTATTTTGTTTGCCGTATGATTTTTGGTTTATAAACAACACCAAATGTTACATCCAATATAATTCTTTTGGGCCTAAGATTATTTTATAAGTACGTGTGTTAGATCTTTGTGACCTAATAATTTATTATATACAACACTTCTAGCAAATTATTGTAACAGGGTGATAATTATTTTTTCTGTTTTTTTTTTTTAATTAATATCCCTTCAAGGAAGGTTCCTCGAGGCTGAGATTCTTGATCTAAGGAGTTGGACCTTTATTCTAATTCCTTAAATCAAGTCTGAATGCCTTCCACCCCGTTCCCCCTTAATGCGATGTTTTAACCCCTACAAGCTTAGCGCTTCCTCCTCCCTCCTTGAGTGTAATAATGATTTTATTGTTTACTAAATTCTGTATAACCATAACACAAGGGCCATGTGACCATAATACCAGTGCTATGTGATCATAACACCAGTGCTATGTGACCATAACACCAGGGCGATGTGACCATAACACCAGTGCTATGTGACCATAACACAAGTGCTATGTGACCATAACACCAGTGCTCGGTGACCATAACACCAGTGCTATGTGACCACAACACCAGTGCTCTGTGACCATAACACCAGTGCTCTGTGACCATAACACCAGTTCTATGTGACCACAATACCAGTGCTATGTGACCATAACACCAGTGCTATGTGACCACAACACCAGGGCTATGTGACCATAACACCAGTGCTATGACCATAACACCAGTGCTATGTGACCATAACACCAGTGCTATGTGACCACAACACCAGTGCTCTGTGACCATAACACCAGTGCTATGTGACCATAACACCAGTGCTATGTGACCACAACACCAGTGCTCTGTGACCATAACACCAGGGTATGTGACCATAACACCAGTGCTATGTGACCACAACACCAGGGCTATGTGACCACAATACCAGTGCTATGTGACCACAACACCAGTGCTATGTGACCACAACACCAGGGCTATGTGACCATAACACCAGTGCTGTGACCATAACACCAGTGCTATGTGACCATAACACCAGTGCTATGTGACCACAACACCACTGCTATGTGACCATAGCACCATTGCTATGGGACCATAACACCACTGCTATGTGACCATAGCACCATTGCTATGGGACCATAACACCAGTGCTGTGACCATAACACCAGTGCTGTGACCATAACACCAGTGCTGTGACCATAACACCAGTGCTATGTGACCATAACACCAGTGCAATGTGACAACACCACTGCTATGTGACCATAGCACCATTGCTATGGGACCATAACACCACTGCTATGTGACCATAGCACCATTGCTATGGGACCATAACCCCAGTAATGACGGGGCTCCAGGAGCCAATATACCAACCTGGGATCAGATATTTTAGAAAGCAACAAATGCAGAAAAATACAAATTACTGACAGAATTATTTGTATAAGATGTCTGAAGCACAAAGATGTTGACACATGTAAACCCACGCTTCCACGCGCAACATACACATAAACCATTGAAGAATGACAGTCATATGAACGAAACTAGACGGGTTAAAACCTGAAATTCTAAAATATCTGTGGCCCCAAAAACCTATGTATAGCACAGTTATCTGAGGATGTATACTGTGCAAAACTGCTGGATTCTGTGACCACTTGTATGAAAGTGCTGCCAGGGAGTTGAAACTTGCTTAACATACAGAGAAACATGAATGAGGTAAGACACTGTAAACTCACTTCCATTGTGGTTATTACTTGAAACTATTCTTCGTAAAGTCCGATATAAAGGAATGAATAAATAAGGAAATGTAATAATATTATTATTGATGAATTATTATTATATTTAACTATAACTGTTATTACTAAGCCTTCATTTTAGTTTCATCCAGGAGTTACTTTCGGATATTTGGGTTCTGGTGAGTGGCCAGAGATGAAGGAGACCGAGTTAGGAAAATGTATAATATACATAAGACATAATATATCACAATATCAAATCTGGATTTACAGCTGTGAGAATACTTCAGAGAGAAGACTGAGGAAAAACAGGAGTAAAATGTGAGAAACGTAAAATGCACTAAACTGTAAAATAAAAATCACAGCCTGTTAAACCAGCCCAGAGGCGGCGGCCTTGTCTTCGAGTTTGTAAGTTTGGCAGCTCGCTCTACCTGGGAATCCAGCCGTAACACAGAGAGAATTCAGGCTCGTCTTTTGCTTTGCCATCCGGCAGACCAGTGAGTCTTGCGTGATCGCCATAACACATATTTCTAGCAAGATACTTGGAAATCAGTCATTCGCTTATTACAGTATGTGTCAGATGGAGTGAAGACAAGTTTACTGGCCAACACACACTTAGAAATAGAGGCGAGAAGAGAAGCTGAGAAACTTTGTTTCTTCGTATGGGAACGCTGCTGTGAACAGCTGAACATTAAAATGGTATAAAATGCCGACAGGTTGTTAGGTAAGACACATATGCAACAGTTAGGTATCTTTATTTCGAAACGTTTCGCCTACACAGTAGGCTTCTTCAGTCGAGTACAGAAAAGTTGATAGAAGCAGAAGATACTTGAAGACGATGTAATCAGTCCATCATCCTTGAAGTTTTGAGGTTGTCAGTCCCTCATTCTGGAGAAGAGTATTGTTCCATAGTCTGAAACATATTGTTTCAGGCTATGGAACAATACTCTTCTCCAGAATGAGGGACTGACCACCTCAAAACTTCAAGGGTGATGGACTGGTTACATCGTCTTCAAGTGTCTTCTGCTTCTATGAACTTTTCTGTACTCGACTGAAGAAGCCTACTGTGCAGGCGAAACGTTTCGAAATAAAGATACCTAACATAAGAACATAAGAAAGGAGGCACACTGCAGGAGGCCTGTTGGCCCATACTAGGCAGGTCCTTTAAAATTCATCCCACTAACAAAACATTTGCCCAACCCAATTTTCAATGCCACCCAAGAAATAAGCTCTGATGTGAAAGTCCCACTCAGTGGTGACGTGTACTTAGCTCAGTGGTGACGTGTACTTAGCTCAGTGGTGACGTGTACTTAGCTCATTGGTGACGTGTACTTAGCAGTGGTGACGTGTACTTAGCTGAGTGGTGACGTGTACTTAGCTTGAGTGGTGACGTGTACTTAGCTCAGTGGTGACGTGTACTTAGCTCTGTGAAGACCTGTTTGTGTGCTCTCTGTGAATCTGAACCAGGATGCCCTCTCTTGAGCAGCTTTACCAGCAGCTGAGAGAAGAGCTCAGAGTTGCTAAGATGGAGATACGGCGAATAACGGAGGAGAACAAGAGGATTCGTAGTAATCCTCCTGTTGTGAGTCCCCAGGTTAAGAGGGAATCTTGGTCAGTGGCCGGGCAACATGGAACCAAGCTGAAGATCAAGAAGGCGGTTGGAGAGGCAGAAACAACGAGAAACCAGAAGACTACCGTGGAAACTTCCAACCCATTCTCGGTGCTACCCGACGAATGTGAGTGTTCTACTGGGAATGCCACAACGAGCACCAAAGAAGCATTGGCAGACGTGAGTGAGACATCCCTAGAAACCCCAACGAAGACCATCGAGAACGTCTTGACGAATTCTACAAGTGGTGTAATGCTACCTGGCGAATGTGAGTCGACTACTCGGAGCATCACAACGGACGACGCCAAAGAAGGTAAGAACATTGTTGTTGTTGGGGATAGCCAGATTAGGTACATGGATAGGGCATTCTGCTTGAAGGACAGGAGTAGGAGGCAGAGAGTGTGTTTTCCTGGGGCTGGGATGAAGGATATTGTTAGCCGTCTGGATGACATCATGAGATGTAATGGGAGCAATCCTGTTATCTGTCTCAGTGCTGGAGGCAACGATGTTGGCAGACGTAGGAGTGAGGACCTGATTAGCAGGTATAGGTCAGCAATAGAGATAATTAGGAGGAAGGGTGGGAAACCTGTCATATGTGGCATTTTGCCAAGGAGAGGAGTTGGAAATGAATGGTTGTCCAGAGCAATTGGTGTCAATTGCTGGCTGGACAAATACTGTAAGGAAAATGCGGTAGCATTCATTGACAACTGGGACCTCTTCTATGGCAGAAATGACATGTATGCCAGGGATGGGGTTCACTTATCTAGGTGTGGGGTGGGAGCACTGGCCAACGCAGTGGAGGGAGCTGTTAGGTCTTTAAACTAGGAATAGTTAGTGGTATGGGTTTTTGCAGGAAAACTGTGAAGTCTCAGGGTAGTAATATGAGTACTAGGAGAACTAGTAATAGGCAAAATGAGGTGGATATTGGAAAGCCAGTGGCACTAATTGACAAGGACAGTAATAGGTTTAGTGGAATAACAGAAAGGAGCAGGAATTGTAAAGAGAAAGGAGGGTCCTTAAGTATATATTACACAAATAGTCGCAGTGCTAGGAATAAGATGGACGAGTTGAGACTAGTTGCTAGTGCAGGTAACATAGATGTAGTTGCCGTTACTGAGACGTGGTTTAATTCAAAAAGTCGGGACATGCCTGCAGAATGTCACATTCAGGGTTTCAAATTGTTCCAAGTAGATAGAAGTATCGGGAAGGGGGGTGGGGTGGCACTGTATGTCCCAGATCGCTTGAACTGTTGCATAAAAACGGGTATTAAGTCTGAAGTAACACATACAGAGTCTGTTTGGATAGAATTTTCAGAGGGGCATGAAAAATTAACTTTAGGTGTGATATACCGTCCCCCAAATTTAGATAGGGACCAGGGGAGACTACTATGGGAGGAAATTGTTAGGGCCACAAGGCACGATAATGTAGTAATTCTAGGAGACTTTAACTTTAGTCATATTGATTGGAATTTCTTGACTGGGAATTTAGAATCATACGACTTCTTAGAAGTAGTTCAGGATTGTTTTTTGAAGCAGTTTGTGACAGAACCTACAAGGGGTAATAACCTGCTTGACTTAGTTCTGGCAAACAATGAATCCCTTGTTAATAATTTAGAAGTTTCAGAGGAACTGGGTGCTAACGACCACAAATCAATTACATTTAGCATTGAATGGAAGTACGATAGTAGCGATAACTCAGTAACAGTCCCAGATTTTCGCTTAGCAGATTACGATGGGCTTAGAGAACACTTATCATCTGTTGACTGGGGTAACGAAGAGAGCTATCAATATGACAGTTTTCTGAACACAATACATGCTGCTCAAAGAACATTTATCCCTTATAAAGAAATTAGATCAAATAGAAATGACCCAAAATGGATGAATAATAGGCTGAAATATCTACTAGGGCATAAGAAAGGAATTTATAGGCGTATCAAAAGAGGCGAGGGTCATCTTATGAATCAGTATATTGACATTAAGAGGGACATTAAAAAGGGGATAAGAAAAGCTAAAAGGGACTATGAAATTAAAGTTGCTAGGGATTCTAAAACTAACCCAAAAAGTTTTTTCCAGGTATATAGAACAAAAGTCAGAGATAAGATAGGTCCCCTTAAAAATAACTATGGGCATCTTACTGACAAAGAGAATGAAATGTGCTCGATTTTAAATAATTATTTTCTCTCGGTTTTTACACATGAAGACACTAATAATATTCCGGTAATTAATTTTTATAGTGGGCCAGAAGAAGATAAATTATGTAACATCACAGTCATTAGTGAAATGGTTGTGAAGCAGATAGACCAACTGAAGCAAAATAAGTCACCGGGTCCTGATGAGGTTTTTTTCAAGGGTTCTAAAGGAATGCAAAATGGAAGTCTGTGAACCATTAACTAATATTTTTAATTTATCTCTTCAAACAGGTGTAGTGTCTGATATGTGGAAGATGGCTAATGTAATTCCTATTTTTAAAACAGGGGACAAGTCGTTACCGTCAAATTACCGCCCAATAAGCCTGACCTCAATTGTAGGCAAATTACTAGAGTCAATTATAGCTCAAATTATAAGAAGCCATCTCGATAAGCATAGCTTAATTAATGATACTCAGCATGGATTCACAAGAGGCCGGTCTTGTCTAACTAATTTATTAACTTTCTTCAGTAAAGCTTTTGAGGCTGTTGACCACGATAAAGAATTTGATATTATTTACTTAGATTTTAGTAAGGCATTTGATAGAGTTCCGCACCAAAGACTGTTGAAGAAAGTAGCAGCTCATGGCATTGGGGGAAGAGTGCTCTCGTGGATCGAATCATGGCTCACAGACAGGAAGCAGAGGGTGTCCATAAATGGGGTTAAATCCGAGTGGGGATCAGTAACAAGTGGCGTTCTACAGGGATCAGTCTTGGGCCCGTTGTTGTTTATAATATATATCAATGATCTTGATGAAGGAATTACTAGTGATATGAGCAAATTCGCCGATGACACGAAGATAGGTAGGATAATTGATTCAAACGTAGATGTTAGGGAACTTCAGGAGGATTTAGACAAGTATGTAGATGAATGGTTCAGAGAACCGACATGTTGATAAATTAGACACATGTGCAACTCTTGGGTATCTTTATTGAGGAAACGTTTCGCCACACAGTGGCTTCATCAGTCCATACAAAGGAGAATCTTGAAGAACAGGAGGAGAATGAGGTAATCAGTCCCTCAACCTTGAGTCGATGTGGTCAGTCCATCAATCTTGAATAGAATACGGCATACGTGCTGAGAAGGAGCTTATAAACCGTTGGCAGGAGAGGTGCAGCAGTCATAGGTCGTGTAACATTTGTTCAATGTTTAAGTAGGTCGTGCCCAAGAATTAGGCAAGCGAAGAATTCCCAAGTTTTAAGATCCCAAGAGGTTGCAGTGTCTGACAGGTTTGTAGATGAATGGTACAGACCTGCAATCAACTTCGACAACTTCCACTAGTGAGAGCGGCTGGATTTGAGAGGGACCTGACCTCTCTACATCTGAGTTCTTACCTCTTCTAGTGACCTACGTCTCACCTCTTGGCGCTATATAAGCTCCATTCTGTCACTTCATCTCCATATTGTTTCATACTATGGAACAATGCTCTTCTCCAGACTGAGGGACTGACCACCTCAAAACTTTAAGGGTGATGGACTGATTACATCGTCTTCAAGTATCTTCTGCTTCTATCAACTTTTCTGTACTCGACTGAAGAAGCCTACTGTGTAGGCGAAACGTTTCATAATAAAGATACCTAACTGTTGCATATGTGTCTTACCTAACAACCTGTCGGTATTTTATACCATTTTAATGTTCAGTCCATACGTAGGAGAAACTTGAAGAACAGGAGGAGAATGAGGTAATCAGTCCCTCAACCTTGAGTCGATGTGTTCAGTCCATCAATCTATAATAGAATATTCTAGATTGATGGACTGAACACAACGTCTCAAGGTTGAGGGACTGATTACCTCATTCTCCTCCTGTTCTTCAAGTTTCTCCTACGTATGGACTGATGAAGCCACTGTGTGGCGAAACGTTTCTTGGGATCTTAATACTTAGGAATTCTTCGCTTGCCTAATTCTTGGGCACAAATGTGACACCACCTATGACTGCTGCACCTCTCCTGCCATACGGTTTATAAGCTGCTTCTCCGCTCATCTGCCGTATTCTACTCAAGATTGATGGACTGAACACATCGACTCAAGGTTGAGGGACTGATTACCTCATTCTCCTCCCGTTCTTCAAGTTTCTCCTATGTATGGACTGATGAAGCCACTGTGTGGCGAAACGTTTCCTCAATAAAGATATCCAAGAGTTGTTAGGTAAGACACATATGCAACAGTTAGGTATCTTTATTTCGAAACGTTTCGCCTACACAGTAGGCTTCTTCAGTCGAGTACAGAAAAGTTGATAGAAGCAGAAGATACTTGAAGACGATGTAATCAGTCCATCACCTTTAAAGTTTTGAGGTGGTCAGTCCCTCAGTCTGGAGAAGAGCATTGTTCCATAGTATGAAACAACTCCAAGAGTTGCACATGTGTCTAATTTATCAACATGTCGGTTCTTTGAACCATTCATCTACAATGCATGTCTCCTCCCTCCTGGTCATTGTATGGTCATGCAGTTCCCTCGTGTTGGAAACTTCTACTCAGTTCTTCTCTTTTCAAACGGAAGGTTATCAACCCTCGCATGGAATGAAATGTGAACAAATGAAAAAAAAAGTAGAAATATTAAAAAAAAATGTTGTTAGAACATTGTAATAGGAAGGAATCTTGGTTGATTCGGGTCAGCCAGACACTGGAGGGGTATAATTTCTCATATTTTTTAATGGGAATGAGAAAGATATCGGTTCTCATTAAGGATGTGCCTGGTAATTAATGAGCTGGGTTAACCTCCCTCTCTCCCCTCTCAAGCTTATCTTTTGCCTTCATTAAATTTCTACCACCCAAGCCCCCCTTCTTCTCTCTCTCTCTCTCTCTCTTACTACCACCCCCACCCACTTCTACCACTCAATCCCCCCTCCTACTACGCCATCAAGAGGTTCATCACCATTTACCCCTCCTTCCACCCTTCCCACTCCTCCCACCGAACCCCCCCCCCCCTAGATACCCGGTACCCTCGAAGTAACCCCCCTCTCTCTCTCTCTCTCACACACATACACACACACACACACACACACACACACACACACACACACACACACACACACACACACACACACACACACACACACACACACACACACACACACACACACACACACACACACACACACACACACACACACACTCGGCCCCTCCAACCATAAATAGGTGAGTACACAACTCTTTCTTTCTCTCTCTCTCTCTCCTTCCTTTTAACTTTCTTTCTGCAGTTAAAATTTCTCATAAGTTTAACAGCATCATTTTTCCTTCCATAAATGTTACTGATGTTATTACAAATTATCATCAGTTTGTGCTGCCACAGTTTTCTTCCTGCCTCGTGTTATCTTTAGTCTCCCATTGTTATTCAATTTACTTTGCTGTTTGTTCTAACTTCACTTTGCATTTGTTGTTTCTTTATCGCCCTGTGCTCCAAGAGAGAGCACATGACGTCACAGGTTGAGCGTCCGCCATATTGCCGGTCAAGTGACGCAATGTTTAACTCTCGTGCGGCACAACAAAATAGTCTTTATTTTCAGCACAATATTGCCCTTTACGTCTACTGTTAATATGCATAAATGTTTATACCTGAATTCTGTAGCACTGATATATTAAATTTTATTTATATTATGTATTCACTATTAACCTGTTGCATAATCAAAGTCGATTTTTTTTTGCATACTGTTTTCAGCAAATTTATTGACTAATGTTAGTTAGGTTTAGTTGAGTAAAGCTTAGTTAGAATAGGCTTAGGATTAGGTTTAGTTAGATTAGGCTTGGGTTAGGCTGCCGTTCATTAGCAAAATCTAAATTATAACATGCCACAATGCAAAAAAAATGCAATAATACATAAGAGGGATGAGTACTTCAGGACCTTGAACTGAAATCTGGGAGCCACCAAACAAACGGTGCAGTGTGTAACTGCTGACGCTCTCTACACACTTTATATTTCACGTGACTTGCACCCACGTACAAACTGAACAGCCATAATTACTCATGGCAACGCCTTAGTCTTACGGTGACAACGTCTTCTGCTCTGCTGATCTTGTGACATTCTCCACGAACATGTTCTAGTTGACGTGTTTTATTAATTTGGGCAATGGATCGGCTGGTTTACAAACTTTCTTCAAACTCGTTTGTTAGTTCTTTTTCTAACAATGGTTTTAAAACTGCTTAGAAACCAAAATTATATCGGATATTCTCTATGTTTATTGCAAATTTAGCCAAGATATTGGCTTTATCAAACTTCTGGAGATCAGTGTGAGAGGGAATCCATTAAAATTTAATTTTAATCCATTTGTAAAATATTTGTGCATATGGGTCTGGCTTTGTATATAAACGTGTTTCATTAAAGCCTCATGCTATTCAGAGTAAATACTGAAGATAGAGAATTAGAGACAGTTATAGTGACTGTAGTTTCATACATGTAGGCTTTGTAGCTGCTGTCCTAAATAATGAATAGTAGCATATATATTAATGTTATCAGTATTTACTTAAATCTTTATCACACCCAAAGGTGTGTTTGACCGGAAAATGGCGAACACTGCTGCTCAAGTCACTTGACTGCAAGTTCTTCATATATGTTACACTAAATTTTAAGAATTACTTTCCCTCCATTCTTATTTCTTTGTCGAGTTTAATCCTACCTTAAGAAATTAATACCCTATAAACTCAAGTACAGAAGATGCTTGGGTGTTTTGGAAGCCTTAAATTCAAGTAGCGATCTCTCAACACTACTAAACACACTACGACACATGCTTTCTCTTATTGTTTACACGGTAAAAATAAGGAAAACGGATAATATACCTTTGTTATATTTATACACGCTGTTAATAGGTGTGTCTTTGAACAACAGAGCATTTTACGGCTATGAGAAATATCGCTATAGCACAGTTCTGCATTGATTTTGGGGTGGGGGTCCTAGACACTATTGTGGCACTGTTAATTGTTTTTCTTGATACAGTGACACGGTTCATGGTTTCTGATGACAGTAGAACATTAGATATAGTTCTTGTTGTAGCACCTTGCATGGTTCTTAGTACCAATGAAGGGTTGGTGTTACTGCAAGATTTGCATGTCAGTCACCGAAAATCTGATGCCATTATCTTCCGGGCGCAAAGGCAATGTGTCATTGAACTCTGAACATTGCCACACTCATATTTTCTCACACTGAGCACTGAGTGCCATAATACTACGGGCGTCATAGAAAGTGAAGGTGTTTCTGGTGTTTGCTTATAAGCAAAACACGTTATAGAACATTTAGTGTCATGTGTGATGAACATTCGCAACGACAACACTTGTTCTCGTTGAACAAGTTTGGTCTTAATGAGCATTGCTAACTGGATATCGTTGTCATCTGAATAGTTTTCACTTAAATGAGTTGTCACTGAACGAAGTTTTTCATAGTCTGTTTGATGAATTCACTGAAAGTCGGCGTCAACTGCGCACTGACTTCACTAAGAACTCACACAACTAATACATTTTTTCCTTATATATTTTTCTGGGAACACACCTGAATCGGTACCTCGCTGGAATGATCTATCCAGGCGTTGGTTGCACCACTTTGAGGTCCTCTTACGGTAACGAACACTGTATATCATAGATACACCTCTGTTTACTAGTCACCCTGAAGATCGTTTTGTAGTATCGCTTAGGATAGTTTCCTGGTGCCACTGAAAGTCGCACAGTGGCGGTCCCTCAACGCCTCCGTCGTGTTGGGACAAAGTTTTCTTGTGTGGTGGCCCTCCAGGTCGTTTCCTTGCGGTACTGGCTCTCGCATGGTGCCGCCCTGCTTAACCTGCTGACCCAAGTCACCAGCAGTGCCTCGCCAGCAGGTAGGTGGTCACCAGTGTAGCCAGAACCATCGCTCTACTCACCTCCATCCATGTACCTGTAGAATCAAAGGTTAGAAGTCAGTGCTAAGCAAGAAGTAATTAAGATTCATGATTATTATAATAATTATGATAATTAGTAATTTTATTATTTATTATAATCACGAGAATACACTGAATCCTGCTTTTTTAATATTAACGCACTGGATGATTCCCACCAAGGCAGGGTGGCCCGGAAAAGAAAAACTTTTAGCATCATTCACTCCTTCAATGTCTTGCCAGAAGGGTGTTTTACACTACAATTCACAAAACTGCAACATTAACACCCCTCCTTCAGAGTGCAGACACTGTACTTCCTATATCCAGGACTCAAGTCCGGCCTACCGGTTTCCCTGAATCCCTTCATAAATATTACTTCGCTCACACTCCAACAGTAAGTCAAATATTAAAAATCACTTGTCCATTCACTCCTATCAAATACGCTCACGTATGCTTGCTGGAACTCCAAGCCTCTCGCACACAAAACCTCCTTTACCCCCTCCCTCCAAACCTTCCAATGCCGACCCCTACCCCGCCTTCCCTCAACTACAGATTTATACACTCTCGAAGTCATTCTTTTTCGTTCCATTCTCTCTACATGTCCGAACCACATCAACAACCCCTCCTCAGCCCTCTGGACAACAGTTTTGGCAATCCCACACCTCCTCCTAACTTTCAAACTACGAATTTTCTGCATTATATTCACACCACACATTGCCCTAAGACATGACATCTCCACCGCCTCCAGCCATCTCCTCACTGCCACATTCATCACGCATGCTTCACACTCATATAAGAGCGTTGGTGAAACTATACTCTCATACATTCCCCTCTTTGCTTCCAAAGACAAAGTTCTTTGTCTCCACAGACTCCTAAGTGCACCACTCACCCTTTTCCCCTCATCAATTCTGTGATTCATCTCCCCTTTCATAGACCCACTTGCTGACACGTCCACTCCCAAATATCTGAATACATTCACCTCCTCCATACTCTCTCCCTCCAATCTGATATCCAATCTGTCGTCAACTAATCTTTTTGTTATCATTATAACTTACTCTTTCCTATATTCACTTTTAATTTTCTTCTTTTTCATACCCTATCAAATTCATCCACCAACCTCTGCAACTTCTCTTCAGAATCTAACAAAAGCACAGTGTCATCAGAAAAAAGCAACTGTGACAACACCCACTTTATCTTTTAACTCCACACCTCTTGCCAAGATCCTCGCATTCACTTCTCTTACATCTTCATCTATAAATATACTGAACAACCAGGGTGACATCACACATCCTTGTCTAAGGCCTACTTTTACTGGGAAATAATCTCCCTCTTTCCTACATACTTTAACAGGAGCCTCACTATCCTCGTAAAAACTCTTCACTGCTTTCAGTAACCTATCTCCTATACCATACACCTGCAACATTTGCCACATTGTCTCCCTATCCACCCCGTCATACGCCTTTTCCAAGTCAATAAATGCCACCAAAACCTCTTTAGCCTTATCTAAATACTGTTCACCTATATGTTTCACTGTAAACATCTGGTCTACACACTCTCTACCTTTCCTAAAGCCTCCTTGTTCATCTGCTATCCTACTCTCTGTCTTATTCTTAATTCTTTCAGTAATAACTCTACAATACACTTTACCAGGTATACTCAACAGACTTATCCCTCTATAATTTTTACACTCTCTTTTGTCCCCTTTGCCTTTATACAAAGGAACTATGCATGCTCTCTGCCAATCTCTAGGTACCTTACCCTCTTCCATACATTTATTAAATAATAGCACCAACCACTCCAAAACTACATCCCAACCTGCTTTTAACATTTCTATCTTTATCCCATCAATCCCGGCTGCCTTACCCCCTTTCATTTTACCTACTGCCTCACGAACTTCCCCCACACTCACAACTGGCTCTTCCTCACTCCTACAAGATGTTACTCCTCCTTGCCCTATACACGAAATCACAGCTTCCCTATCTTCATCAACATTTAACAATTCCTCAAAATATTCCCTCCATCTTCCCAATACCTCTAACTCTCCATTTAATAACTCTCCTCTCCTATTTTTAACTGACAAATCCATTTGTTCACTAGGTTTCCTCAACTTGTTAATCTCACTCCAAAACTTTTTCTTATTTTCAACAACATTTTCAACAACACTACATTTTTAAACCTACCCCATACCTCTTCGACCCCATTGCCTATAATCTCACTAGCCCATCTATCCTCCAATTGTTGTTTATATCTTACCCTAACTGCCTAAACCTTTACCTCTCTTACTTGCTGCTTCTATTCTCCTTGTATCCCATCTATCGTTTACTCTCAGTGTAGCTACAACTAAAAAGTGATCTGATATATCTGTGGCCCCTCTATAAACATGTACATCCTGAAGTCTACTCAACAGCCTTTTATCTACCAATACATAATCCAACAAACTATTGTCATTATACGCCCTACATCGTATCTTACATATACATTTATCCTCCTTTTCTTAAAATATGTAATACCTATTATTATTAAATATGTATTACCCATTATCATTTACACCTGGCACCCGAAACTTACCTACCACACCCTCTCTAAATGTTTCTCCTACTTTAGCATTTAGGTCCCCTACCACAATTACTCTCTCACTTGGTTCAAAGGTTCCTATACATTCACTTAACATCTCTCAAAATCTCTCTCTCTCTCTCTCTCTCCTCTACACTTCTCTCTTCTCCTGTCATATTATGACCCACTTTTCACATCCAATCCTTATTTTAATCCACATAATCCTTGAATTTACACATTTATATTCCCTCTACTCCTTCCATAACTGATCCTTCAACATTATTGCTGCCCCTCCTTTGACTCTAACTCTCTCAGATTCTCCTGACTTAATCCCATTTATTTCTCCCCCGTTGTGGTTATATATCCTAGCCTCAGGGAAATGAAAAGGTAATCAGGTTTGATCTCAAGATGGAGAGAGCAGGTCTCCTTTCTTTGATCAAGAGCCTACACCAGCATCAAGACACCTCCTCCTTCTCCTAGAAAAAATTAAGGTGATCCAAATGCGGCTTCACCAAACTTGTTATCTCAACAGATAACTTACACTATGACTTCAAGTGAGAGGTAACGAAATACTTAGGTCTGACATTAAATTCTGTGTTCAGAATAAATAAATATATATAAATATATATATATATATATATATATATATATATATATATATATATATATATATATATATATATATATATATATATATATATATATATATATATATATATATATATATATATATATATATATATAATGTGTGTCTGTTATATATATACATATATATCTATAGTTATATTATATATATATATATATATATATATATATATATATATACATATATATACATACACATATATATTACATATTATATATATATATATATATATATATATATATATATATATATATATATATATATATATATATATATATATATATATATATAAATATATATATATATATATAAATATATATATATATATATAAATATATATATATATATATAATATATATATATATATATATATATATATATATATATATATATATATATATATATATATATATATATATTACATATTATATATATGTATATATTACATACATTATATATATATATATATATATATATATATATATATATATATATATATATATATATATATATATATATATATATATATATATATATATATATATATATATATATATATATATATGTATATATATTGTTTGTAGTTCATTGATAACGTGAGAAACCACCAGGACAGAAAGAGATTAAATTTTACTTTAAATAGTCGCTACCATTTAAAGCTTCATAACTGTAAATCTCTGACTCTGAGTTAAAACATGAGGAAGATAACTTTGCAACACATCAAAGTGATGTATTAATATCTACATTAAAGATTGTGACAGGAATATATCTTAATATCTTCGAACACAAGTGTTCCGTTAGGTACGTACAGGATAGCTCCGTGTTCATTAGAATATGTAAACATATTCATCTGAAATTGGGTAGTGTTAGCGGTGGGTCACTAACTGTTGTAGGTTGTTGTGTACTCACCTAGTTGTACTCACCTAGTTGAGGTTGCGGGGGTCGAGTCCGAGCTCCTTGACCCGCCTCTTCACTGATCGCTACTAGGTCACTCTCTCTGAGCCGTGAGCTTTATCATACCTCTGCTTAAAGCTATGTATGGATCCTGCCTCCACTACATCGCTTCCCAAACTATTCCACTTACTGACTACTCGGTGGCTGAAGAAATACTTCCTAACATCCCTGTGATTCATCTGCGTCTTCAACTTCCAACTGTGTCCCCTTGTTACTGTGTGTGTGTGTGTGTGTGTGTGTGTGTGTGTGTGTGTGTGTGTGTGTCTGTGTGTGTGTGTGTGTGTGTGTGTGTGTGGGTGGGTGTTAGTGTGTGTGTGTGCTTGTGTGTGTGCTTGTGTGTGTGCTTGTGTGTGTGTGTGTGTGTGTGTGTGTGTATGTGGCAGGTTACAGACACGGAGACGGACAGGCAGGGAGACACTGACCCCTCGATCAGCTTAACATTTGAACATCATTGTGAAACAGACCGAGACAGCTCACTAAATATCTGGTTTCATGACCGAAACACTTCGATATTCCCGATAATTCAGGAGACAATGGCATTCGCACCAGTCTCGAGTTAGCCCTGGCGCACACACACACACACACACACACACACACACACACACACACACACACACACACACACACACACACACACCGGGTCAGGAGAGACATGATAATGACATAGAAAATACTGGGTGGAATAGACAAAGTGAACAGAGACAGGATGCTCCAGAGATGGGACACAGAAATAAGGGGGTCACAATTGGAAGCTGAAGACTCAGCTGAGTCAAAGAGATGTTAGGAAGTATTTCTTCAGTTACAGAGTTGTTAGGAAGTGGAATAGTTTGGGAAGCGATGTAGTGGAGGCAGGAACTATACATAGTTATAAGACGAGGTATGATAAAGCTCATGGAGCAGGGAGAGGGAGGGCCCAATAGCAGTCAGTGAAGAAGCGGGGCCAGAACCACAATTAGGCGAGTACAATTAGGTGAGTACACATTCTATTCTTAAACAGAACCAGAACGAGACGGGTCGAGAGTGTTCCGGACGACGGTCTCTTCTTCCAGATAGTAAACATAATAACTTGTCTTGTTGTCGACATCAAAACTCAATTTCCACAACAAATTTGAATTAAATTGTGTCTCTGTTAGCCCTAGTTTTGGTACAATCTTTTACCCAGTACTCGCTCCTAGCGGAGTGTAAGCGACATTCACTTGATGAATTTTTTTAGTAAGTCAAGTCTCAAATTTGTTGTGTAAATTTTTTTCTTTATTTGCTCATTTGGGACCTGGGGAGGGGAGGGGGGGGGAAGGTTATCAGTTTATATTTCATCCTATTCTCACGCAAAGTGATAGATGTACACACACACACACACCACATACACACACACATACACACACACACCACACACACACACACACACACACACACACACCACATACACACACACACACACACACACACACACACACACACACACACACCACACACACACCACACACACCACATACACACACACACCACACACACCACATACACACACCACACACACACACACACACACCACATACACACACACCACATACACACCACATACACACACACCACATACACACACACACACGCACACACACACACACACACACACCACATACACACCACATACACACACACACACACACACACACACACACCACATACACACACACACACACACACACACACACACACCACATACACACACACACACACCACATACACACACACACACACACACACACACACACACACACACACACACCACATACACACACACACACACACACACACACACACACACACACACACACACACACACACCACATACACACTACACACACACACTACACACACTACACACCACATACACACTGCACACACACACACACCACATACACACTACACACACACACACCACACACACACACCACATACACACCACATACACACACACACCACACACACACACTACACACACACACACACACACACACACACACACACCACACACACACACCACACACACACACCACACACACACTACACACACACACTACACACACACACTACACACACACACACACACACACACACACCACACACACACCACACACACACACTACACACACACACACACTCACACACACCACACACACACCACACACACACACCACATACACACCACATACACACACACACACCACACACACACACACTACACACACACTACACACACACACACACACACACACCACACACACACTACACACACTACACACACACACACACCACATACACACCACATACACACCACATACACACACACCACACACACACACTACACACACACACACACACACCACACACACACACCACATACACGCCACATACACACACACACACCACACACACACTACACACACACACACACACACACCACACACACACCACATACACACCACATACACACACACACACCACATACACACACCACATACACACTACACACACACACACACACCACACACACACACCACATACACACCACATACACACTACGCACACACACTACACACACACACACTACACACACCACATACACACTGCACACACACACACCACACCACATACACACTACACACACACACACACACACCACACACACACACACCACATACACACTACACACACACACACACACACCACACACACACACCACACACACACACCACACACACACTACACACACACACACCACACACACACTACACACACACACACACACACACACACACCACACACACACCACACACACACACTACACACACACACACACACACACACACACACACACACACCACACACACACCTTTCCCCTCCCTCGCGTTTCTCCCTCTCAATACCCTCTTTCCCTCCTTTCTCCCTCTATCTCTCTTTCTCTCCCTCTCCCTCTCTTTCTCCCTCTCTCTACCCTTTCTCTCCCCCTCACATTTCTCTCTCTCCCCCTTGGTCTTATCCCTCACCCCCATACTCTCTCCTCTCTCTCCCTCTTTCTACCCTTTCTCTCTCCTCTCTCTCCCTCTTTCTACCCTTTCTCTCTCTCCCCCACACCCTCTCCCTCCTCTACACATGTAGTAAAAGGTAGTACATAACTGGGTGAAAGAATGACTTGTTAACACACGCTAGTATTATAATTATTAGAACTACTCTCAGGGTTAGTGGTATCTCATTAGTATTACGGATACACAGAAGTGAATTGTATTTCTGGGACATATAAACAACTGACGTGCTCACACACACACACGCGAGTGCACACACATACACACTCGGGGCCAGGAGCTGGGTCTCGACCCCGAAACCACAACTAGGTGAGTACACACAGCTGATCCTTGGAATTTGACTGCCTCCCCCACAGACCTCTTACCTTTTCCCTCCCTCGTGTTTCTCTCTCTCATAGCCTTCTTCCCTCCTTTCTCCCTCTCTCTCTCTTTCTCTCCCTCTCCCTCTCCCTCTCTTTCTCCCTCTCTCTACCCTCTCTCTCCCCCCTCACATTTCTCTCCCTCCCCCTTGGTCTTATCCCTCACCCCCATACTCTCTCCTCTCTCTCCCTCTTTCTACCCTTTCTCTCTCCTCTCTCTCCCTCTTTCTACCCTCTCTCTCTCTCCCCCACACCCTCTCCCTCCTCTAGCCTTCTGTCTGTGGTAATAAAAAGTAAAAAAAAAAAAAAAAAAAAAAAATGGGTGGCCTTAGAGGACGGAAACCCAGAGATCTGGTGGACGAACCAGGGAGGAAAGACTGGGAGCTAGAGCTCCAAAAAAGGGAGGAAGAGTGGGGAAGGAAGATAGTAGAGCTTGGTAAGAAAATGGAGGAGCGGATAGCTGAAGAGTGCAGGAAGTGGGAAGTACAGGTCTTAGCAGCAGAAGCTAGGATACAGTGCTTAGAAGAGAAACTGCAAAGCCTGAAACAGATTAGAGAGACAAATGACAATTCAGGTGTGACATCAGGAAATTCAAAGTCAGGCGCAGACAAGGGGATGGTAAGCAACAACGGAGACATGCCGAACATGAAGGCCCTATCAGACCCACGTGGGGCCAGGGAAAAGACGACGAGCACACTAAGATCAAACGACAGGTCCGAAGACAATGAAGGTATGCTATATGCAGAGATTCTAACAGCCAACTGCAGTAGCAAGGGACAGCTGGTCAGGAAAGACAGTCCACTGAGAATAGAAGTTTCAGATATGACAGGGACTGAAGGCAAGAACATGTCAATGGAAGGAAATAAAATGCCTCAGAGGACGCAGATGGAGACTCAGTGGAAGGAGGAAAGGGCGAGGTCAGTTTTTGTGTACGGGCTCCAAGAAGCCAAGGGGGCCAACTTTGAAGAAATAAAACAGGAGGAGAAAAAAATGATTGAAGGCATCATGAAAACAATAGGGGAGGGCAATATGACCCAGGTGACAAATTTTCAGAGAATTGGGTGGTTTGCGAGTGGAAGGATACGGCCTGTCAGAGTAACTTTCAAGGAAGAATCAGTTCGAACCAGGATTCTGCAAGAGAAAGCAAGACTGAGGGACAAAGAGGGGTACCAGAGAGTATACCTCGACCGCGACAGAACACAAGAAGAAAGGACTACACTGAAAGAGAGGGTACAGAGACGCAAGGAGGAACGAGAAGCAATGAAAATGAGCAGGACCCAGACACAGGAGGAAGGGCAAACACACCCCACAGAATCTCCCACCAAAAGACTCCACCAGCGACATTCCCAACGCAACTGAGCAACCTATACTACAACCCACTCACTGTTCCCTCTGCCACCAATCCCCATATCACAAACCTCACCCCAACAGCTGTCCCTTATGGGCATTCTGACCCCACCCCCATCAACACAAACCCCACCTACACCACAGCCCCATATAGGCCCCCACAAAGGCTCTCGCTCCCCCAACCCCAATATTCTTGCATGACCACAATGATAGAAAAGAAACTAAAGGTTTGGTACACAAACGCGGATGGAATAATGAATAAACATGAGGAGTGGAATGAAAGAATCAGTGAAAAATCCCCAGACATCATAGCAGTCACAGAAACAAAACTCGCTGAGACAATAACAGACACAATCTTCCCAACAGGATATCAGATCCTGAGGAAAGATAGAAGGAGTAGAGGGGGAGGAGGGGTTGCACTGCTCATAAAACACCGATGGGGATTTGAGGAAATGGAAGGCATGGACATGATTGGAGAAAGAGACTACATTGTAGGTACAATTCAGTCCGGAGAACATAAAGTAGTCATTGGAGTGATGTATAACCCACCACAGAACTGCAGGAGGCCAAGAGAGGAGTACGAAGAAAACAACAGGGTGATGGTGGACACACTGGCTGAGGTGGCAAGAAGAGCTCACTCGAGCAGAGCAAAGTTACTGGTAATGGGCGATTTCAACCACAGGGAGATCGACTGGGAAAACCTGGAGCCACATGGGGGTCCCGAAACATGGAGAGCCAAGATGATGGATGTGGTACTTGAAAACCTCATGCATCAACATGTCAGGGACACAACCAGAGAGAGAGGGGAGGATGAGCCAGCAAGACTGGATCTTGTGTTCACCCTGAGCAGTTCAGACATTGAGGACATCACTTATGAGAGGCCCCTTGGAGCTAGCGATCATGTGGTTCTGAGTTTTGACTATATAGTAGAGTTACAAGTGGAGAAGGTAACAGGAACTGAAGGGGACAGGCCAAACTATAAAAGGGGGGACTACATAGGTATGAGAAACTTCCTGCAG
This sequence comes from Cherax quadricarinatus, assembly GCF_038502225.1. Lineage (NCBI taxonomy): Eukaryota > Metazoa > Arthropoda > Malacostraca > Decapoda > Parastacidae > Cherax > Cherax quadricarinatus. The sequence goes on along the minus strand of NC_091303.1, from coordinate 14,146,110 downwards.
GAGGTTCAGTGGGACAGAGAAATGGTAGGAAAATCAGTAAACGAGATGATGGAATATGTGGCAACAAAGTGCAAGGAGGCAGAGGAAAGTTTTGTTCCCAAGGGAAACGGAAATAATAGGAAGACCAAAACGAGTCCTTGGTTTACCCGAAGGTGTAGGGAGGCAAAAACTAAGTGCAACAGAGAATGGAAAAGGTACAGGAGGCATAGGACCCAGGAAAACAAGGAGATTAGTAGAAGAGCCAGAAACGAGTATGCACAGATAAGGAGGGAGGCTCAGCGACAGTATGAAAACGACATAGCATCGAAAGTCAAATCTGACCCGAAACTGCTGTATAGCCACATTAGGAGGAAGACAACAGTCAAGGACCAGGTGATAAGGCTGAGGAAAGAAGGTGGAGAACTCACAAGAAACGATCAAGAGGTATGTGAGGAGCTCAACACGAGATTTAAGGAAGTATTTACAGTAGAGACAGGAAGGACTCTGGGGAGACAGACCAGATGGGGACACCAGCAAGGAATACACCAACAAGTGTTGGACGACATACATACAGATGAGGAGGAGGTGAAGAAACTGCTAAGGGACATCGATACCTCAAAGGCAATGGGACCAGACAACATCTCCCCGTGGGTCCTTAGAGAGGGAGCAGATATGTTGTGCGTGCCACTTACCACAATCTTCAACACATCCCTGGAAACTGGGCAACTACCTGAGGTATGGAAGACGGCAAATGTAGTTCCCATTTTTAAAAAAGGAGACAGAAAAGAGGCACTAAACTATAGACCTGTGTCATTGACGTGTATAGTATGCAAAATTATGGAGAAGATTATCAGGAGGAGAGTGGTGGAGCACCTGGAACGGAACAGGAGTATAAATGCCAACTAGCACGGATTCACGGAAGGCAAATCCTGTGTCACAAACCTTCTGGAGTTTTATGATAAAATAACAGAAGTAAGACGAGAGAGAGAGGGGTGGGTTGATTGCATCTTCTTGGACTGCAAGAAGGCCTTTGACACAGTTCCTCACAAGAGATTAGTGCAGAAGCTAGAGCATCAGGCGCATATAACAGGAAGGGCACTGCAACGGATCAGAGAATACCTGACAGGGAGGCAACAACGAGTCATGGTACGTAATGATGTATCACAGTGGGCACCTGTGACGAGCGGGGTCCCACAGGGGTCGGTCCTAGGACCAGTGCTATTTTTGGTATATGTGAACGACATGACGGAAGGGTTAGACTCAGAAGTGTCCCTGTTTGCAGATGATGTGAAGTTAATGAGGAGAATTAAATCTGATGAGGACCAGGCAGGACTTCAAAGAGACCTGGACAGACTGGACACCTGGTCCAGCAAATGGCTTCTCGAATTTAATCCTGCCAAATGCAAAGTCATGAAGATGGGGGGAGGGGCACAGAAGACCACAGACAGAGTATAGGCTAGGTGGCCAAAGACTGCAAACCTCACTCAAGGAGAAAGATCTTGGGGTGAGTATAACACCGAGCATGTCTCCGGAAGCACACATCAATCAGATAACTGCTGCAGCATATGGGCGCCTGGCAAACCTGAGAACAGCATTCCGATACCTTAGTAAGGAATCATTCAAGACACTGTACACCGTGTATGTCAGGCCCATACTGGAGTATGCAGCACCTGTTTGGAACCCGCACTTGATAAAGCACGTCAAGAAACTAGAGAAAGTACAAAGGTTTGCGACAAGGTTAGTTCCAGAGCTAAGGGGAATGTCCTATGAGGAAAGATTAAGGGAAATCGGCCTGACCACACTGGATGACAGGAGGGTCAGGGGAGACATGATAACGACATATAAAATACTGCGTGGAATAGACAAGGTGGACAAAGACAGGATGTTCCAGGGAGGGGACACAGAAACAAGAGGCCACAATTGGAAGTTGAAGATACAAATGAGTCAGAGAGATAGTAGGAAGTATTTCTTCAGTCATAGAGTTGTAAGGCAGTGGAATAGCCTAGAAAATGACGTAGTGGAGGCAGGAACCATACACAGTTTTAAGACGAGGTTTGATAAAGCTCATGGAGCGGGGAGAGAGAGGGCCTAGTAGCAACCGGTGAAGAGGCGGGGCCAGGAGCAAGGACTCGACCCCTGCAACCACAAATAGGTGAGTACAAATAGGTGAGTACGCACACACACACACACTCTGAGGTGTCCCTGTTTGCAGATGACGTGAAGTTGATGAGAAGAATTCACTCGATCGAAGACCAGGCAGAACTACAAAGGGATCTGGACAGGCTGCAGACCTGGTCCAGCAATTGGCTCCTGGAGTTCAATCCCACCAAGTGCAAAGTCATGAAGATTGGGGAAGGGCAAAGAAGGCCGCAGACGGAGTACAGTCTAGGGGGTCAGAGACTACAAACCTCACTCAAGGAAAAAGATCTTGGGGTGAGTATAACACCAGGCACATCTCCTGAAGCGCACATCAACCAAATAACTGCTGCAGCATATGGGCGCCTAGCAAACCTCAGAACAGCATTCCGACATCTTAATAAGGAATCATTCAGGACCCTGTACACCATGTACGTTAGGCCCATATTGGAGTATGCGGCACCAGTTTGGAACCCACACCTAGCCAAGCACGTGAAGAAACTAGAGAAAGTGCAAAGGTTTGCAACAAGACTAGTCCCAGAGCTAAGAGGTATGTCCTACGAGGAGAGGTTAAGGGAAATCAACCTGACGACACTGGAGGACAGGAGAGATAGGGGGGACATGATAACGACATACAAAATACTGAGAGGAATTGACAAGGTGGACAAAGACAGGATGTTCCAGAGATTGGACACAGTAACAAGGGGACACAGTTGGAAGCTGAAGACACAGATGAATCACAGGGATGTTAGGAAGTATTTCTTCAGCCACAGAGTAGTCAGTAAGTGGAATAGTTTGGGAAGCGATGTAGTGGAGGCAGGATCCATACATAGCTTTAAGAAGAGGTATGATAAAGCTCACGGCTCAGGGAGAGTGACCTAGTAGCGATCAGTGAAGAGGCGGGGCCAGGAGCTCGGACTCGACCCCCGCAACCTCAACTAGGTGAGTACAACAGGTGAGTACACACACACACACACACACACACACACACCACACACACCACACACACACCCACACTACATATACACCACATACACACTACACACACCACACACACTACACACACCACACACACACACACACACACACACACACACACACACACACACACACACACACACACACGTACACACACACACACACACACACGCACACACACACACACATACACACACACACCACACACACACACACACACCACACACGCGCACACTACATATACACCACACACACACTACACATGCCACACACACACACACACACACACATACATACACACACACACACACACACACACACACACACACACACACACACACACACACACACACACACACACACACACACACACACACACACACACACACACGACAGAAAGAAGTTATGAAGAAAATAGAAATTCAAGGAGTGAAATGAATTAAATTCGTTTACACGAAGACAAACACTTTCAGAAAGTGACGAATGAGAAAAACTTCTGAAGTCAACGAAGACAGAGAGTGCAAGCGGAAGAAGACAACCGCTCAAGCAGAAGGAAACAACCGCTCATGCAGAAGACAACCACTCGAGAGAATAACCTCTCTAGCAGAAGACAATCGCTCAAGCAGTAGACAGGTGATCAAGCAGTAGACCGGTGCTCAAGTGTCAAGTGGGTTTTCGATAACGTGGATGGGTAAAAATACTCACGTAGGCTGGTAGTATGTATAATATATAACGGGAAGTAAGGGAAGTGCCAACAGCGGACCTGCCTCTCTCTGCTCCCTATCTTCGACTGACCCACAAGTGCCTACAGGGTGAGGGGTGTTTGAAATCCTGCTATGGTCAGCAGCAATATGAATAACAGTGATTCACACAGACGGTTGGTAGTGAGTCATCTACTGGTACACTGGTTACTGGTAACTGGTTACTAGGAACTGGTACTACTACTGAGAGCTTGGCGACGCTAACGTATGTCATCCCGACATACAACTAATACAAACTAGAGATGGCAGGTGTACGGCATGGGCTGATTCTATACAATGTCAAAGTACACAACAATTGAACATTATAACATACATAAGTAGAATATTGGAATGGAAGCTTACGTAATTGAAACTGTAATAAAACTGTAATGCAATACAAGGTATAATATAGCACAACTCATCGAATGAAACTCAACATTGGGATTACACAATAGAAGTGATAAAAAAAAATTTGATCGATCGATCTGTATTCATGTGATCTACGGATTCTGAGGAAGGAATATATACAAATAAAGAAGTATTTAACAGAAAGGCAGATTCGGTGCACTCAAATCTAGACTGTTAACTCTCAGAATTCGGAGAGAACATGAACACACACACAAAAAAATTCTTGAATACTGATAAGTTGATACTGTAATTATTCATCTATACAGGTTATTTACATTTAACCCCAACTCTGCTAGGGTGAGATTGACATATGCACAATAGGTGTTATCTCTGGGAGGATCAAACTCTGTAGCACTGGCTAACTCATGCTGTATTTGAGGCAAATCTGAATTGGTAGTTACAAATGATACTTGAGGATTTCTCAATTCCTGTCGTGTACGTAGGGAATAACGACATTCAGGTTGATCGTCTGACTGAGTATCAGAGGTAGAGAGTACAGGATCAGGAGGATTGTCAGAGTCTGTCACATTAGTCTGGGTTGGAACATCATTATCATCACATACTAACTTCATATGATCTAAATGCGATTCTTTATACTGACCAGTACTAATTTCTCTAACCTTATACTTATTGCCAGTGATATGTTCAACTACTCGATAAGGACCAACAAACTTTTGATCAAGCTTAGGCATTGTAGACATTTTGTTAAAGTTAGCCAGCATAACTCTCGAACCTACTTTGATTTTGGACGGCTTTGCTCGAGTGTTAGCGACTCTTGTAAATTCTGCTGTTGATTTATGAAGTGTTTCACGGATTCTTCTAAAGACACTTTGAGCTAAGCTGGTACGAGTTGCTATGAAATCATTAGGGTTGTAATTTGGTTTCGGATTAGAATATAGCAACTCATAAGGCAAACGTTTATCTACACCGTAAAATGCATTATGTGGAGTGTCACCTATGGAAACGTTGTAAGCAGAATTTATAGCACACTGCACATCAGGTATAACTTCATCCCAAGTTTCACTGTTGGGACTGATAGTGGCTCTCAAGACATCAAGTACTTTTTTATTGGTTCGTTCCGCTAACCCATTGCTGGCAGGATGATGAGGAACAATGGTGAATTTAGAGATCTTGTACAAGGTACACAAATTTTCAAGAATCTCATTACAGAATTCACCTCCATTATCTGTTACTAGGGACTTAGGGGTGGTATGCCTGCAGATAATGCGTTCTTTAAACGCTTTAACTACTGTCTCGGCAGTCTTATCTGCAATAGGAACTAACTCACAATATCTGGTGAAATGGTCTAACATAACACATAGATGTTTGTTGCCTTGGAGGGAACATTGGAAATTAGTTAACAAATCTAGCGCAACTCTTTCCCACGGTTCACTAGTAGTTGGATACACTTGGATTGGATTAGGACCATTAGCATTACCTTTATGTTGCATGCAAACACTACATTTCTTAACATACTCAAAAATATCAGTTGCCATACGAGGCCAAAAGTATTTCAATCTGGCTTGTTTTACTGAACGATCCATACCAGGGTGCGCAACACTTGGTACATCGTGAACTAGCTGTTAGGCTACATTCACTAGTGACTGTGGAATTACTAACTGGTAAACTCTTCTGGTAGGAGTACCCAACTCGGCTGTTCGATACAGTAATTCTTGGTTCATGACAAAGTCATTGATGGGTACTGGTGGCTTCACAGTCAGAATAAGATCTTCCTGGAGCAGGAATCGAATCACACCAGACCACATGGGATCTGTTCGTTGAGCATTCTTTACATCCTCAGCACTAAATGGAGGGTCTGCAGTTACTATACTAACATGTCGTGATAAGGCATCTGCGACTACATTTGACTTGCCAGGTAAGTGTTCAAAGGTGGGATTGAACTCTTGGATAGTCAAGGTCCATCTGGCTAACCTTCCAGTAGGTTGTTTGTTCTGGAATAAAGGTATCAGTGGAGCATGGTCTGTCAAGACATGAACAGAGTACTGATAAATAATGTCTCGGAAGTGCTTTAAAGATCATACTATTGCTAAAGCTTCTTGCTCAGTTACTGTATAATTACGTTCAGCCTTCGTAAGGACTCGGCTAGCAAATGCAACTGCGTTGTACTTGTCATCGGTCTTCTGAGCTAGTACGGCACCTATGCCAATAGAACTAGCATCAGTTGTCAGATAGAGGGGCTTAGAAAAATCTGGAAATTTCAAAATTGGAGCAGATGTTAGCTTTTGTTTTAGAGTTTGGAATGCTCTTTCTTGTCGGAAGGTCCAAACAAAAGGAGCATCTTTCTTAAGCAACTCAGTTAGAGGAGCAGCTATGGAAGAAAATTTGGCAATGAAAGATCTATAAAAACCTGCTAAGCCCACAAAGGATCTTACGGCATCAGCAGTTTTGGGTGTTGGAAAATTTAGTACTGCAGTTACTTTACTTTGGTCAGTCGTAACCCCTCTAGGAGTGACTACGTGACCAAGAAACTTAATTTCTGATCTGAAAAATTGACATTTAGACAGTTTGATCTTTAAATTGGCTTCTTCAAGCTTATCAAGTACTACATCAAGTCTTTTCAAGTGTGTATCCACGTCTTTAGACATGACGATTACGTCATCTAAGTACACCATAAGTGCATTACCTATGAGACCTCTAAAGATATTAGTCATGAGCCTTGAGAACGTGATAGGGGAGGATCGTAATCCAAACGCCATACGGAGGAACTGATAATGACCTGTAGGAGTGGAGAATGCAGTTAGCTCTTGGCTGTCCTCGTGAAGAGGGACTTGCCAAAACCCTTGTAACAAATCCAGGGTTGAAAAGACTTTGTTATCTCCAATGTTACATAAAAGATCACCCAGTACAGGGAGTGGGAAACGATCTGGAATAGTTTTCGCATTTAACTTCCTAAAGTCAATCACTGGGCGCCAAGTACCATCCTTGTTAGGTACTAGGATCAAGGGTGCATTCCAAGGTGAATTGCTAGGTGCAATAACTCCATCGTCAAGCATTTGATTGATCAATTCTTCTGCGACAGCAACTTGCGAATGAGGCATTCTGTATGTAGGTATATAGATAGGTCTAGTACCAGGTTCAAGTGGAATACGATGGGACAATAAGTTCGTTATACCCATCTTCTCACCTGGTAAAGCAATGGCTTTACGACGTTTGTTCAACAGAGTCAACAAACGCTTGACTTCACCTGGGAAGTCAGTGGGAGCTAAGTCTTTCTCCTCAACTGGTGGAACAGATTGATCCAGTGAAGTGGATGAGGTCTCCCCGGTAGAAATAGCACCGACCCACTGGTCAGGTGACAACTCATCCTCTACCTGAACAGGGTAAGGATAGTGAACAAGGTCAACAAGATTGGTATTTGCTCTGAGACGAACACTGTGACCAGAAGTGTTAGCTAGGAAGAAATGGATCTTACTATCTCTTACAACATGTAAAGATGGTTCAACAAATAGGCCTTTTACTTTGCAAGAATCACTGTCAACTAGGACGTTATCACCATCTGGAACACTAGGAAGAACAACAGACACTCTAGTGAGGGCACTAGCTGCGGCAGAAACGTCTTTCTGCAGACGGCATGTGACATCAACAAGAGATGGCATTACTAGTTGCAAGTAATCGTTTTCCGACAAGGTGCCCCCTGTGGAGAAACTACTACTTGAACTAGCAGACATTGCAGGGATAGGCTCAGCACTCAAGGTAGTCAGAGCGTCCTCGGACACTTGAGGTAACTGGACACTATCTTGCAAGTCTGAAGTTGCAGGAACACAGACAGGAGTGACAGGATCATCAGTGCCTGACCGCTTGGGTACGCTACTGGAAAATGCACTGGCCTGTAAGGACTTAATTCGAATGTCGTACTCTGCGGCAGTATGGCAGATCTCGGATCCAAGCTGGTAACCCCAAAATGGTACGATCAAGTCATCAATTTGGGCATGCCATCGATAAGGGTCGAGCACAATGCGTAAGTCTTGCATGGAAGCAAATCCCAGTAGAAGGTCACCAGGGAAAGTAATCTGGTCGACAACAAGGAAGGAAGCAGTGAAGTCTCTACCTTGGATAGAAAAAGTGAGGGAAGTCCGACCTCGGACACGCAGGTGAGAACCAGCTACTCCACTAAGGGAGGACACATGAGTCGGTTCTACGAGAAGGACATGTCGTAACTGCTTATCCCTAAACAAACTAGACCTGATAATATTGACTTGTGCACCAGAGTCCATGAACAAATGAACGGGCGCATTATGAACAGATGCTTGCACTATAGGGCCTATGGTTGCATTGGAAGTTATGTGCAAACAAAAAGGTGGATTGTCATCAGAAAAGATTTGCTCCACTTCATCCCCAAAATCATCTACGTCAGAGACGTGTGAAGCAACATCATCAGCAGGATTGTCATTCTCGAGACTGTTTAAGGCTTCAAAGGAATTGTGAACGGGGATGGAGTACTCATTATCACCTACTGTCACCATGGGACGGTTTGACTGGGGCGCTCGAATTCCCCTGAATTGGAAGAATGAGCCTGGTTCTGGTTATTTTGAGAACCACGACGTCTGTTTCCTCTACGAGTCTACGGGTTCTGCGGTTGGAACGGCCACGGAAAGACCTAGAGTACTGAAGGTTGTAAAGAGCATTGCACTCAGATGTGTCATGTCCAGGTATTCTATGATAAGTACAGTAGGGAAGATCTGACTGGTACTCATCGTCAGTACGACGCCTCTTAGGGTGACTATCAGGACAATTAATTGCAATATGGCCACGGAAACCACAGTTGTAACAAGTCCGCTGACTATGGTTACTGAATGTACTATGAATACTACGAGGTTTATAATGACTGTACACTGGTCCTTGGTGATCGCTGAGATGGTTGACGACCACGATTTGTCGCTGTGGCACAAACAAGAGGTGGTGCAGACTGAGGCATAGGTGTGAAATTACTTTTGATACAAGGGAAAGTACCCTGGGGGCACAAGGAACGTACATGATTTAGGGCTGTAAGTGGTTCCATCGTCACAGTTGGAGGATTAGCCTCATAAGCACACACGGAAGCAGGCGGCATTAGTTCTTTGATTGCTCCAAAGGCTGCTATTTTAGCAAACGATGCTGTGGATGGTTTATCCTCATCAGGGACAAAAGCTGAGGACTGGACAGCATTGATAAATGATGATAAAAGTTTGTCTAATCTAACAGCAAATGCACTCAATGATTCATTAGTCATGGGTGTAGCATTCACGAGTTCCCGAAGAACGACATATGGATCAGCTGTTTTTACTGGTACAAGGAAAGAACGAGTCAGTTCCTCATATTGTGACCACTTAGTAAGATTCCTGAAGTCTCGCATTTCAAGGAGATCAACAACGTGAACAGCAGCAGGGGACCGATGAAGAGCTTCTTTCGCAAGTCTGATAAGACTTTCCTCTGAAGGAGGACTGTCAACTTGAGCATTAACACGAGAACGAATGGCAGTAAACCATGCTTCAAGACTATGTACATGGCCATTGAATAAAGGTAACGCATCAAGGGAATCACGAGTAAAACTATAGTGTCTCAGTGTCTGGGTCGGTCTGTCAGTCGATAAGGAACTATGAGGACTGATGACAGAAGCAGCAGTAGCCTGAGAGGTCTGAGTGTCGCCATTCACTAAAGTATCACTTGACGGTATGTGAGACATAATGGCAAAGAAGTTGCACGAGAACAAATAAGGCAAAAATAATGAACAATAAAAATGATACAAAATGCTAAAATTAAAATAAAAGAGATGCAACTAATTCTGCAGAAGTAATAAAAAAAAGTCTAAGATACACTGCAAGAGGAAGGACAACTCAATGTAAAGGACTGCTGGACAAGATAAAAAAAATACATTGAAATTTACAAGTAAAAATATTACCGGAGACTGAATTAAATGCAAAATGAGCTGTCTGTACTGTGAAGGGAGCGTGACTCACTCACTTGCTCACTGGCGCGCACTGCCACTCACTACTCACGAAGGTGGCTTGATAAGCCACTCTATACCACAGGGATGGTGAAAATCACTCTTAGCAGCATCCAACTGGCGATATAGGAAACAATACTTCAGAACTTGCGTGGCTTACTTCTCTCTCTCAGCTGGGTTAGAAGCTGGGTTGGCTGACTGGCTTAACCCACGAGAATGGCTGACTGGAAGACGTGTATCGATGCACACAGCATGAAGGAGCAGGTGGATGACAGGAGACAGGCTGGATGGTAGGCTGAGGCAGGCTGACTAGCGTTCACTTCCACAGTCTGGCTTATTGACTGGCTTAATTGCAAAATCCGGGTCAACCCATCGGAGATTGAAGCAATTAGCACACGAACTAAGCCAGGAAGCTTGAAAAAAAAAACGGCTGCAACAGGCTTGCAGGCTGGAGCGACACAGGGGTGGAGAAGAGTGAGGGTAAGCGGCTAGCTGGAGGTGGCACGGTTCACCTCTGACCTGCTGGCAACCCACAAACAGTCTTCTAACGTCTGAAATACCCTTAAATCCACGCCCACGCCGGTGCCACCAATTTGTCAAGTGGGTTTTCGATAACGTGGATGGGTAAAAATACTCACGTAGGCTGGTAGTATATATAATATATAACGGGAAGTATAGGAAGCGCCAACAGCCGACCTGCCTCTCTCTGCTCCCTATCTTCGACTGACCCACAAGTACCTACAGGGTGAGGGGTGTTTGAAATCCTGCTATGGTCAGCAGCAATATGAATAACAGTGATTCACACAGACGGTTGGTAGTGAGTCATCTACTGGTACACTGGTTACTGGTAACTGGTTACTAGGAACTGGTACTACTACTGAGAACACACACACACACACACACACACACACACACACACACACACACACACACACACCACATATACACCACATACACACTACACACACTACACACACACTACACACACCACACACCCACACTACACACACACACACACACACACACACACACACACACACACACACACCACACACACCACACACACACTCACACTACATATACACCACATACACACTACACACACCACACACACACTACACACACCACACACACACACACACACACACACACACACACACACACACACACACACACACACACACACACACACACACACACACACACACCAGGGGCCAGGAGCTGAGTCTCGATCCCTGCAACCACAATTAGGTGAGTACACCACACACTACATATACACCACACACACACTACACATGCCACACACACACACACACACACATACACACACACACACACACACAGGATCTTAGTGCTTTTAGGGCGTGTTTTTAGCAGCTAGAAGCATCCAGTGTTAGTGACAACGTCAGTGAACAACCCTACAAGTGATAACCAATGTGTTAGAAAAAATAAATAAAGTTAAGGCGAGAGAAAGCCTGAAATTATACAACAAAATTTCAAAGTGCCAGTTCGTTGAGGCCTAGTGGGCACCTGTTGCCACATTGTTACATATATACAAAGTACAAAGCGAGTGACTAAAGAGAAAAGACCAAATAGAATTAAGA
>NC_091303.1:14109321-14129321 GCF_038502225.1 Cherax quadricarinatus | reverse complement strand
GAGGTATGTGAGGAGCTCAACACGAGATTTAAGGAAGTATTTACAGTAGAGACAGGAAGGACTCTGGGGGGACAGACCAGATGGGGACACCAACAAGGAATACACCAACAAGTGTTGGACGACATACATACAGATGAGGAGGAGGTGAAGAAACTGCTAAGGGACATCGATACCTCAAAGGCAATGGGACCGGACAACATCTCTCCATGGGTCCTTAGAGAGGGAGCAGATATGTTGTGCGTACCACTTACCACAATCTTCAACACATCCCTGGAAACTGGGCAACTACCTGAGGTATGGAAGACAGCAAATGTAGTTCCCATTTTCAAAAAAGGAGACAGAAAAGAGGCACTAAACTATAGACCTGTGTCATTGACGTGTATAGTATGCAAAATTATGGAGAAGATTATCAGGAGGAGAGTGGTGGAGCACCTGGAACGGAACAGGAGTATAAATGCCAACCAGCACGGATTCACGGAAGGCAAATCCTGTGTCACAAACCTTCTGGAGTTTTATGATAAAATAACAGAAGTAAGACAAGAGAGAGAGGGGTGGGTTGATTGCATCTTCTTGGACTGCAAGAAGGCCTTTGACACAGTTCCTCAAAAAGAGATTAGTGCAGAAGCTAGAGCATCAGGCGCATATAACAGGAAGGGCACTGCAATGGATCAGAGAATACCTGACAGGGAGGCAACAACGAGTCATGGTACGTAATGATGTATCACAGTGGGCACCTGTGACGAGCGGGGTCCCACAGGGGTCGGTCCTAGGACCAGTGCTATTTTTGGTATATGTGAACGACATGACGGAAGGGTTAGACTCAGAAGTGTCCCTGTTTGCAGATGATGTGAAGTTAATGAGGAGAATTAAATCTGATGAGGACCAGGCAGGACTTCAAAGAGACCTGGACAGACTGGACACCTGGTCCAGCAAATGGCTTCTCGAATTTAATCCTGCCAAATGCAAAGTCATGAAGATAGGGGAAGGGCACAGAAGACCACAGACAGAGTATAGGCTAGGTGGCCAAAGACTGCAAACCTCACTCAAGGAGAAAGATCTTGGGGTGAGTATAACACCGAGCATGTCTCCGGAAGCACACATCAATCAGATAACTGCTGCAGCATATGGGCGCCTGGCAAACCTGAGAACAGCATTCCGACACCTTAGTAAGGAATCATTCAAGACACTGTACACCGTGTATGTCAGGCCCATACTGGAGTATGCAGCACCTGTTTGGAACCCGCACTTGATAAAGCACGTCAAGAAACTAGAGAAAGTACAAAGGTTTGCAACAAGGTTAGTTCCAGAGCTAAGGGGAATGTCCTATGAAGAAAGATTAAGGGAAATCGGCCTGACGACACTGGAGGACAGGAGGGTCAGGGGAGACATGATAACGACATATAAAATACTGCGTGGAATAGACAAGGTGGACAAGGACAGGATGTTCCAGGGAGGGGACACAGAAACAAGAGGCCACAATTGGAAGTTGAAGACACAAATGAGTCAGAGAGATAGTAGGAAGTATTTCTTCAGTCATAGAGTTGTAAGGCAGTGGAATAGCCTAGAAAATGACGTAGTGGAGGCAGGAACCATACACAGTTTTAAGACGAGGTTTGATAAAGCTCATGGAGCGGGGAGAGAGAGGGTCTAGTAGCAACCGGTGAAGAGGCGGGGCCAGGAGCTAGGACTCGACCCCTGCAACCACAAATAGGTGAGTACAAATATGTGAGTACACGACAGAAAGAAGTTATGAAGAAAATAGAAATTCAAGGAGTGAAATGAATTAAATTCGTTTACACGAAGACAAACACTTTCAGAAAGTGACGAATGAGAAAAACCTCTGAAGTCAACGAAGACAGAGTGTGCAAGCGGAAGAAGACAACCGCTCAAGCAGAAGGAAACAACCGCTCATGCAGAAGACAACCACTCGAGAGAATAACCTCTCTAGTAGAAGACAATCGCTCAAGCAGTAGACAGGTGATCAAGCAGTAGACAGATGCTCAAGCAGTAGACGAGCGCTCAAGCAGACGCTGACACAGAAGACACTGAGCAGGTCTGCGACGTGAAACAACAACCAACACAATTCCCTCAGCTTCCCTCCGGAACTCTGGCGAAATTGTTGCTGAAAGGTTTGAATAGACGGGGAGTGAGAGAGAGAGAGAGAGAGAGAGAGAGAGAGAGAGAGAGAGAGAGAGAGAGAGAGAGAGAGAGAGAGAGAGAGAGTGAGAGTAAGAGTGAGAGTAAGAGTAAGAGTGAGAGTGAGAGTGAGAGTGAGAGTGAGAGTGAGAGTGAGAGTGAGAGTGAGAGTGAGAGTGAGAGTGAGAGTGAGAGTGAGAGTGAGAGTGAGAGTGAGAGTGAGAGTGAGAGAGAGAGAGAGTGAGAGAGAGAGAGAGGATGGATGGTAGGAGCAAAAACAATGGAAATTATTATATACTTCACTAATTTTGTTATTTTTTTATATTTTATCTTTTATTATTCTTAAATATTTATTATACCTATATTTTTTAACACTATTTATCCACATTTTTCATATATTTATCCGCATTTTTCTTATTTTCATTTTTCGTTCCATATTTCATATATACTTTTCATTGTTCCTATGAGTAGATGTATATGCCTATTTATTTTCCATTTGTCATATTCTTGTTTCCTTGTCCCTTTCTTTCCACATCCTATTTTTTTTACTATACCCGTCTGTTTCTATTCCATCTTTTATCCTAACGTATATTTCTATCCCGTGTTTTTTTTGGGGGGATGGGGTCTATCTTAGTACTTGTCTTTTTTATGGGGGGTCTATCTTAGTACTTGTCTTTTTTATGGGGGGTCTATCTTAGTACTTGTCTTTTTTTTGGGGGGTCTATCTTAGTACTTGTCTTTTTTTTGGGGGGTCTATCTTAGTACTTGTCTTTTTTTTGGGGGTCTATCTTAGTACTTGTCTTTTTTTTTTTTTCGGGGGGGGTCTATCTTAGTACTTGTCTTGATGGTTCGTGAACACGAAAGATTCTTGCGACATACAAACCTCATCGTGATTATTATTAACTCCTGACAATATTTATTCTTCTCTTAATTAAAACTCTGAGTTTGTGTTGTCTACAGTCTCTGCTGTTTACACGGAGCCCAGAATGAAAAACGTAATAAGATGCAGAAGAGCTAAGGTTGAGCGAAGCAGCGGAGTGTAACTGCTCTCACTTGGCAGTTATTCTTATTGTAACCGCTCTAACACTGGGATATTGGTATTGTAACTGCTCTAACACTGTGGTATTGTTGTTATAACCGCTGTAACACTGGGTTATTGGTGTTGTAACTGCTCTAACACTGTGGTATTGGTGTTGTAACTGCTCTAACACTGTGGTATTGTTGTTGTAACCGCTCTAACACTTTGGTATTGGTGTTGTAACCGCTCTAACACTGTGGTATTGGTGCTGTAACCGCTCTAACACTGTGGTATTGGTGTTGTAACTGCTCTAACACTGTGGTATTAGTGTTGTAACCGTTCTAACACTGTGGTATTGGTGTTGTAACCGCTCTAACACTGTGGTATTGGTGTTGTAACCGTTCTAACACTGTGGTATTGGTGTTGTAACTGCTCTAACGCTGTAGTATTGGTGTTGTAACTGCTCTAACACTGTGGTATTGGTGTTGTAACCACTCTAACACTGTGGTATTGGTGTTGTAACTGCTCTAACGCTGTGGTATTGTTGTTGCAACTGCTCTAACACTGTGGTATTGGTGTTGTAACCGCTCTATCACTGAGGTGTTGGTGTTGTAACTGCTCTAACATTGGGGTATTGTTGTTGTAACCGCTCTAACACTGTGGTATTGGTGTTGTAACCGTTCTAACACTGTGGTATTGGTGTTGTAACTGCTCTAACACTGTGGTATTAGTGTTGTAACTGCTCTAACACTGTGGTATTGTTGTTGTAACTGCTCTAACACTGTGATATTGGTGTTGTAACTGCTCTAACGCTGTGGTATTGGTGTTGTAACTGCTCTAACACTGTGGTATTGGTGTTGTAACTGCTCTAACACTGTGGTATTGGTGTTGTAACCGCTCTAACACTGTGGTATTGGTGCTGTAACCGCTCTAACACTGTGGTATTGGTGTTGTAACTGCTCTAACACTGTGAATTGGTGTTGTAACCGTTCTAACACTGTAGTATTGGTGTTGTAACCGCTCTAACACTGTGGTATTGGTGTTGTAACCGTTCTAACACTGTGGTATTGGTGTTGTAACTGCTCTAGCGCTGTGGTATTGGTGTTGTAACTGCTCTAACACTGTGGTATTGGTGTTGTAACCGCTCTAACACTGTGGTATTGGTGTTGTAGCCGCTCTAACACTGTGGTATTGGTGTTGTAACCGCTCTAACACTGTGGTATTGGTGTTGTAACCGTTCTAACACTGTGGTATTGGTGTTGTAACTGCTCTAACACTGGGGTATTGTTGTTGTAACCGCTCTAACACTGATATTTGTGTTGTAACCGCTCTAACACTGTGGTATGGGTGTTGTAACTGCTCTAACACTGTGGTTTTGGTGTTGTAACTGCTCTAACACTGTGGTATTGTTGCTGTAACCGCTCTAACACTGTGGTATTGGTGTTGTAATTGCTCTAACACTGGGGTATTATTGTTGTAACCGGTCAGACACTGGAGTATTTTTTTGTAACCGCTCTAACACTGGGGTATTGTTGTTGTAACCGCTCTAACATGGGAGTATTAGCAGTATAAGCGGTCTAAAATTGGAGAAACAGTAATGCAACTGCTCCAGCATATTTGTTTTCGTGTTTTAATTAATAGCTATGAAATAGTTATTTTTTTGTTAACCTCCCAACACAGCTTTGTTTTTCATCCTCTCTAGAATGGTAGTTTTGAAATGCTTTGTCATGGTCCTTTTTGTGTTGCGTCCGCTGCAACATGGTTGCTTTTGTAACGTAACAGCTCAACTATACTACCTTTTGCAGAGTACTACTCTAGAATGATTATGTTTGTATTGCAAGTGCCTAACAACACTTGCAATACAAACATGATCGCACTTTTTTTCTATTTTAAGCGCTCTAGTATTTTATATTTTGCTCAGTGATCTCTCTGACATGATAATTTATATATTGTGACCGCTCTAACGCGATAGTTTTTGCATTGTAATTGCTTAAATATAGTTATTTTTGCATTGTAACGGATCTGATACGGTAAATTTTGTTTTGCAAAAGTTGTAACAGGACTTTTCATTTAGCAACTGTCTCTCTGCTTCTCTATCTCCTCTCTCTCTCTCTCTCTCTCTCTCTCTCTCTCTCTCTCTCTCTCTCTCTCTCTCTCTCTCTCTCTCTCTCTCTCTCTCTCTCTCTCTCTCTCTAGGGGATACTTCACGCTGGTGTTTACAGACAGGAAGACAATATTCACGCCAGACGTGACGAGAGGAAGATTCTCCTTCAACATCCTGCCGTCAGCAGTTTTGCAAGAATCTTCCTCCTCCTCCTCCTCCTCCTTCTCCCCCATCTCTTCTTGCTCTTGCCGAGCCCTGAGTGCTAGCTTAACAAGTTCTTCTGTGTACCCAGGGATCAAAACTCTTCTGCCTGCCAGTTTTCTTCCCCCTCTCCCTTCCCCACTCATCCCTCATATTTGGAGATCACAAATGGCACTAAGACGAGTACTGAGCTTACTGCTGCTCCCACCAGTCTCACTGATTACATTTTTACTCTCTCTCTCTTTCTCTCTCACTCTCTCTCTCTCTCTCTTTCTGCGAAACCTAGTTTTAGGAAACCTCCTCTTCATCTTTTAGATGGACTGAATCGTGCTTTCGAGGTCAGGGTAAGACGGGGAAATAAAATGATTGCGGACTTGTTTTATCCTATACTCCAGCCAGGAATATTGCTTCTCGAGAACCACAATATGCAATATTAAATATCCAGTCTATGATCTCTCCGACGACTCATCAGTGATATACAATTTCAATAGAGATCTTTTAAAACTGGTATTGAATATTAGTAATGAATCGTTTTCACATTCTGTGTAAATATAAAAATGCATGATCACATTCTTTGTATATACTCCTACGCACTCATGCACGTGCACACACACACACACACACACACACACACACACACACACACACACACACACACACACACACACACACACACACACACACACACACACACACACACAGAATTACCAGCGTTTGGTTAACAAGTGAAATGTGGGGCACCGTAATGTGAGAGTGAAAAAGTTAATAAGCAAAAGGAGAAAGAAAAAATAAAATATACAACAAGGGAAGGTGGCAGTAGGCCTACTGAAGCAGTGACGTCACAACAGTTTGTATGCCATTATACATATAAAGTGTAACACCGAATGTGAAGTGTATTCTGTAATAAGTGAAAAGTGAAATCACTTGAGGAACGCGGGATGCATGAGCATATATGGTTATAAACATCACGGGTGAAGGAGTTACAAAATAGTGATAGAAGGCCTATGTACGACGACTACGTCATCAGCATCTGGCAACTTGTCATCACACCGCTGTCAGCGCAAGTATTTCACCTGTTGAGGTTGCATTTTGCAAGGTTGAGTCTGGTCCTGCATCACTGTTAGATACTGGTCACTCACTCCTGCAAGCCATTACCAGAATTAGAGTAGAAATAGCATAGACGAGGGTGCAAGGAGTAAAGCGGTAGTGAGGGATAACGTCAGACACTTAAGAGGCCGAACAGGAAGGAAGGAATTATGAATTATGCTAAGGTCATATCAACCTGCCAAAAAGAGCCAAGGAGTGGAAGGGAAGAACAGCTGGTTACAGACGGAGAGGGTGATAGGTCGAATGCTGAGGCACAACCATGCTATCAAGAGCCACTGGAAAAATCAAGGGAGAAACTGACCACATACAGGCAGGATCCAGAGTCACAGAGGGTGAGGCAATGGGAGGAGGAAAGGGCAAAATCAATGTTTATCCATGGGCTTCAGGAGAGAGAGGAAAGGACACACACTGAAAGGCAGCAGGAAGAAAGTAAGGAGATTGAGAAAATCATCACGGAAATAGGTGAAGAGATGGACGAGATTCTAAATTTTCAGAGAATAGGGGGGTACTCGAAGGGGAGAAACCGACCAATCAAGCTGATTCTCAGGACGGAAACAGTGCGGAACAGGATCCTCCAAGAGAAACCACGATTGAAATACTCGGAAGAGTACAAGAGGGTGTTCCTAGACAGAGACAGAACAAAATCAGAACGACAGCAGCTGAGGGAGAGGACAAAAAAGCGAAAGGAGCTAGTAAAAGAGACAAGGATGGAACCAGCAGAGGTCAGTCAGAGCAGAACAGAACAGCAAGGGCAAGCACACACACAACTATTCTCAGAACCATACAACCTATCACACCATCCCAACACACACTACAATCCATTCACACAGCCTCCACCCAACACAGAGCTATAGAATCCCACAGTATGCCACCAGGTCTCCCACCCTCACAGGCCCCACAAACCACAGTGTTGGAAAGGAAACTGAAGGTATGGTACACAAACGCTGATGGTATAACAAATAAGTGGGAGGAGTGGCATGAAAGAGTCAAAGAGGCATCACCGGACATCATAGCTCTCACAGAAACCAAGCTTACAGGTATGATAACAGATGCCATCTTTCCAATGGGATACCAAATCCTGAGGAAAGACGGAGGGAACAGGGGGGGTGGAGGAGTGGCATTGCTGATCAAAAATCGCTGGAATTTTGATGAGCTGGAGAGAGGAGACAGCGGAGAAGAAAGTGATTACATAGCGGGAACGCTTCACTCTGGAGGTCCCAAGGTGGTAATAGCAGTGATGTATAACCCACCACAGAACAGCAGGAGGCCAAGGCAAAAGTACGACGAGAGCAATAGAGCGATGGTTGACACACTGGCTAGAGTGGCCAGAAGAGCTCATGCATGCAGGGCAAAGCTCCTGATCATGGGTGACTTTAACCACAAGGAGATCGATTGGGAGAACTTGGACCCGCATGGGGGCCAAGATACATGGAGGGCTAAGATGATGGAGGTGGTACTGGAAAACTTTATGTACCAACACGTAAGGGACACTACAAGAGAGAGAGGAGAGGATGAACCAGCAAGGCTAGACTTAGTATTCATCTTGAGTAGTGCAGATATTGAGGACATCACATATGAAAGACCCCTTGGGGCCAGTGACCATGTGGTTTTAAGTTCGAATACACAGTATAGCTACAAGTGGAAAGAGAAGCAGGAAGGCCAGGACGAATGAAGCCAAACTACAAGAAAGGGGACTACACAGGAATGAGGAACTTCCTGAACGGGGTTCAGTGGGACAGAGAACTGGCAGGGAAGCCAGTTAATGAGATGATGGAATATGTAGCAACAAAATGCAAGGAGGCTGAGGAGAGGTTTGTACCCAAGGGTAACAGGAATAATGAAAAAGCCAGGATGAGCCCATGGTTTACCCAAAGGTGCAGGGAGGCAAAAACCAAGTGTGCTAGGGAATGGACGAAATATAGAAGGCAAAGGACCCAGGAGAATAAGGAGAGCAGTCGTAGAGCCAGAAACGAATATGCACAGATAAGACGGGAGGCCCAAAGACAATATGAAAATGACATAGCAGCGAAAGCCAAATCTGACCCGAAACTGTTGTACAGCCACATCAGGAGGAAAACAACAGTCAAGGACCAGGTAATCAGGCTAAGGAAGGAAGGAGGAGAGACAACAAGAAATGACCGTGAAGTATGTGAGGAACTCAACAAGAGATTCAAAGAAGTGTTCACAGAGGAGACAGAAGGGGCTCCAGAAAGACGGAGAGGTGGGGCACACCACCATGTGCTGGACACAGTGCACACAACCGAGGAAGAAGTGAAGAGGCTTCTGAGTGAGCTAGATACCTCAAAGGCAATGGGGCCAGATAACATCTCCCCATGGGTATTGAGAGAGGGAGCAGAGGCGCTATGTGTACCCCTAACAACAATATTCAATACATCTATCGAAACAGGGAGATTGCCTGAGGCATGGAAGACAGCAAATGTAGTCCCAATCTTTAAAAAAGGAGACAGACATGAAGCATTAAACTACAGACCAGTGTCACTGAGATGTATAGTATGCAAAATCATGGAAAAGATTGTCAGGAGAAGAGTGGTGGAACACCTAGAAAGGAATGATCTCATCAACAGCAGCCAACATGGTTTAAGGGACGGGAAATCCTGTGTCACAAACCTACTGGAGTTCTATGACATGGTGACAGCAGTAAGACAAGAGAGAGAGGGGTGGGTGGATTGCATATTCTTGGACTGCAAGAAGGCGTTTGACACAGTTCCACACAAGAGATTGGTGCAAAAACTGGAGGGCCAAGCAGGGATAACAGGGAAGGCACTACAATGGATCAGGGAATACTTGTCAGGAAGACAGCAGCGAGTCATGGTACGTGGCGAGGCGTCAGAGTGGGCACCTGTGAACAGCGGGGTCCCACAGGGGTCAGTCCTAGGACCAGTGCTGTTTCTGGTATTTGTGAACGACATGACGGAAGGAATAGACTCTGAGGTGTCCCTGTTTGCAGATGACGTGAAGTTGATGAGAAGAATTCACTCGATCGAAGAACAGGCAGAACTACAAAGGGATCTGGACAGGCTGTAGACCTGGTCCAGCAATTGGCTCCTGGAGTTCAATCCCACCAAGTGCAAAGTCATGAAAATTGGGGAAGGGCAAAGAAGACCGCAGACGGAGTACAGTCTAGGGGGCCAGAGACTACAAACCTCACTCAAGGAAAAAGATCTTGGGGTGAGTATAACACCAGGCACATCTCCTGAAGCGCACATCAATCAAATAACTGCTGCAGCATATGGGCGCCTAGCAAACCTCAGAACAGCATTCCGACATTTTAATAAGGAATCGTTCAGGACCCTGTACACCGTGTACGTTAGGCCCATATTGGAGTATGCGGCACCAGTTTGGAACCCACACCTAGCCAAGCACGTAAAGAAACTAGAGAAAGTGCAAAGGTTTGCAACAAGACTAGTCCCAGAGCTAAGAGGTATGTCCTACGAGGAGAGGTTAAAGGAAATCAACCTGACGACACTGGAGGACAGGAGAGATAGGGGGGACATGATAACGACATACAAAATACTGAGAGGAATGGACAAGGTGGACAAAGACAGGATGTTCCAGAGATTGGACACAGTAACAAGGGGACACAGTTGGAAGCTGAAGACACAGATGAATCACAGGGATGTTAGGAAGTATTTCTTCAGCCACCGAGTAGTCAGTAAGTG
The DNA here is from genome assembly GCF_038502225.1 of Cherax quadricarinatus. Classification (NCBI taxonomy): domain Eukaryota; kingdom Metazoa; phylum Arthropoda; class Malacostraca; order Decapoda; family Parastacidae; genus Cherax; species Cherax quadricarinatus. The sequence continues at coordinate 14,119,075 of NC_091303.1, read as the reverse complement.
GAATAGTTTGGGAAGCGATGTAGTGGAGGCAGGATCCATACATAGCTTTAAGCAGAGGTATGATAAAGCTCACGGTTCAGAGAGAGTGACCTAGTAGCGATCAGTGAAGAGGCTTGGCCAGGAGCTCGGACTCGACCCCCGCAACCTCAACTAGGTGAGTACAACTAGGTGAGTACACACACACAGGACAGTTAGGGCAGACATGATAACGACATACAGTATACTGCGTGGACAGAGACAGGATGTTCCAGAGAGTGGACACAGATACAAGGGGTCACTCTTCGAATTGAAAACTCAGATGAGTCACAGGGATGTTAGGAAGTATTTCTTCAGTCATAGAGTGGTCAGGAAGTGGAACAGTCTGGCGAGTGATGTAGTGGAGGCTTTAAGACGAGGCATGATAAAGCTCATGGAGCAGGGAGAGAGAGAGGACCTAGTAGCGTTCATTGAAGAGGCGTGGCCAGGAGCTGAGTCTCGACCCCTGCAACCACAATTAGGTGAGTACACACACACACACACACACACACACACACACACACACACACACACACACAAGGTGTGAATACACACCTTTCCCATAGAGTTTCTGAGACGGAGCTACGGTCTTGAAACCCGGCCTTGTAAGGAGGACATCAGATGTCTGATGGTAGATGGGAGGGATGGAGGCTGAGCAGGTCAGACGTATCTGACCCTCCTTGAAGTGTATCTCCCGGAGAGGAAGACGGAGTTCCGACGTGGGTGAGAGGAGACCTGTGATAGACTTTCCCTGCGTCACCACCCGGCTGTAGTGCTGGGGTACCTACCACGAGAGAGACACACACATATACAGTAACACCGTTGTAAATGGAAAACAGAGGGTAGAAAGGTATTCTCGATCGTTGATTTATTATAACTCTCTAAACAAGGGCATCATTTTGCATGCATTTCCCTGGTCTTACTGGCACACATGCTGCAATATTTTTTTAAATGATTTGGATATAACAAAATCTGGAATATGTTGGCTGCAAAATCCTGAGTCAAACAGATGTATGCTTATTTAACTATTAGCGGCTGATGAATGCATAATGCAGTACCATTTTATTTTTGAGTAGATGCAATATGTAGTATGAGATTTATAGTCAACCGCAAATTATGTAACAAAAGATGAACTGAATTCAGACGACGTTTCGCTTAAGGAGAGCTACAGAAATCTCTTCTTAAGCGAAACGTTATCTAAAAAGGCCTCTAGTTGTCTCTTTATTACCCACTTTATTAGTCACTTTGCCGTTGACTGTGTTGAAGTGGGGGGAGTTGCATAGTGATCATTAAATGTCTAGCCGGAGAAAAATGATAAATAAGTAGGAAAGGAGAAGTATGGTGATTATTTTTCCTGTTTGAAGAGGGTCTGTTACAAAAAAAATTGACTGTGATATTGACGACTCGAGTATTCCATAAACAGACGTCAGTGCTGAGGTCTGAATATCATGAACAGACTTCAGTGCTGAGGTCTGAATATCATGAACAGACTTCAGTGCTGAGGTCTGCATATTATGAACAGACTTCAGTGCTGAGGTCTGTATATTATGAACAGACTTCAGTGCTGAGGTCTGTATATCATGAACAGACTTCAGTGCTGAGGTCTGTATATTATGAACAGACTTCAGTGCTGAGGTCTGTATATTATGAACAGACTTCAGTGCTGAGGTCTGAATATCATGAACAGACTTCAGTGATGAGTTCTGTGTATCCTAGAAGTAGAGAAGAAAGTGGTAAGATATTTAATAAAGAAAGACAACGGCCAGGTAAACATAGGAACTTTATTGAAATGTCCAGAAACCATTATTACAGAGGAAAGAAATATAACATGAACGAACTTTGAACAAGAATATGAAAGACAAACCTTTCTCTCTTTACATCTACCCTCTCCTTCCTCCACTTTTTCTTTCTCTTCAGTCCTCTTATTTTTTCGCTCCCATTCATTTTTACATGCCTATCATCTTCATTCTCACACCCGCTTCCAGAGCGGGTTCCCACGGTTCCAGCCGGAGATCAACACCGATTTCAACCTGAGTTCCCAGTGAACCAACCCGGTTCACACAGTTCCAGAACGATTTCACGCCCCTCCAGCCCGGGTTCCAATTGTTCCGGTCTGGATTTACACTGTTCCAAGAGGGGTTCTAACCGTTCGTGCCCGGGTTCCCATTGCTCCCAGATAAAGTTCACACCATTCCAGCCGAAGTACTTGCTCACCTCAACGCCGTTGAGAAACCACTGGAGGTGGGGCGCTGGTCTGGCTTCTGGTGAGGTGCAGTTGGCCACCAGCTGCTCCCCCGGAGAGAACACCCGCTGCCACACACCCAGCATCGGAATCCTGTCTGGCACGTCTGTGAAGGCCGGAAAAAATAGTGCAAGTCTTCACATTTAAAACTGAAGGAAGATAAAAAATAAAAAGTCACGGATATCTGTGACTTTATAAATGGTCAAAGTAGGACCGAAACGTCGTCCCCTCTCCTATGTACGAGTTACTGAAGAAATATAAATTTAAACAGACGAAAAACAAGGACGCAGTCAAACCATTTGATATAAGTTGTATGACTGTAAACATTTAAGAATTTCTACAGTCAAGATCCCTTGGGGTGGTTCTTGACCCTTGAGGTTCATTGGATCAAGAGCCCTTCTCCTGGGCTCTTGATCCAATGAACTAAAGCCGCCCTCATTTTTCATGTGTAAAACCTGATTACATCCCATTCCACAAAGAATTATTTAACTTTCACGGGTTTATCGTTTACCAATGAATATAATATTTTCGCTCATGGAAAAAAAATAGTGTTACTATCACAACTGCTATGAAAATTATAAGTTGGATTACAAGAACTTTCTGAGAAAGAGATTTCAATATAACGATAGTGTAAAAGGAGGCAAGAACGCAGTATTACGCGATCATTTTCCTTAACACTCGTTTTACCCCCACAGTGGGATTTATCAAGCCACAAGCGCATTTGTGACTCCATAAAATCCACGGCATGGCCGTAATGTTGTCAATATAGGATAGCGTTATTCTGCATTTGTCTTCTTTTCCATCGTGTTGATATTTTATAATATTTCTCTCTTAATGGTGGTGTCTAGAGTTCTTGTACTCTGTCAACTGGAATATCCAGGGAGAGTACATTAGGTCAGTCATTCATCTAAATTATAAGAAACTCATAAAATCTTTGAAAATGTACATTGTGGGGAGCTGGATATATATATATATATATATATATATATATATATATATATATATATATATATATATATATATATATATATATATATATATATATATATATATATATATATATATATATATATATATATATATATATATATATATATTATATATATATATATACATATATATATATATATATATATATATATATATATATATATATATATATATATATATATATATATATATATATATATATATATATATATATATATATATATATATATATATATATATATATATATATATATATATATATATATATATATATTAGGGAGGTACCACCTCTGGAACTGTCCTGGGGACCCTCATCCTCAGAGAAAAGAATTTGCTTCAGGAAAAACTCAAGGTTCTCCCTGAGGCTGTTTGAAAATTTTCTCCTACCACCCCCTATATTTAATATAAATTTTATTTAAAGACAAATTACTTTGACATAAAATAATGACAAAAATACAATACAGAATAAAACAACATACGTAACAACTCAGAGATACATCTCAAATACTTCGTCCAGCCCACGGTCGGTGGGCTGCGTGCCCGGAATGCTGCAGGCATTTCCCCTCTGGATCGCAACACTGAGTCTCTGAAAGAGGAAGCTGGCCGGCCTGTGGTCCTTGGTTTCTATGATGAGTTTTTCACCCAGCTCTTTGAGGAACTTTAGAGCACACTTGCCCCATGCTCCAAGGGTCTCCGACCCTATTGGGATGAAGTTATAGCAAGGGGAAAGGCCTTCATATCTGAGGGTCTTCTGAGTCTCCCTGTGGCTGGCAGCTCCACCCCCTTCAACTACGGAGTATGGGAAGTAGGTGTCTGTCAATGTGGCGGCACAGGTGTAGTCCCAGGCAATCTGCTTTCCATCCTTCCAGGGTCGCATAGTGGATCCATCAGGACGCTTTTGACTTTCATCAGACCTCTGTACTTGGGGTTCCCTTTGGCAACAGGCTGTGGCGAGGCTTCTTTTTATGATGTTGTTGACCTCCTCATGTCTGGCATACTTCCCTTCTGATGTGTGACACACGAGACCATGATCAGCCGTCGCAATGCCGCAAATACACCTATGTTCGATGAGGATGGGGGGTGGCTAGGCGAAGAGCAACACCAATCCGAATGGTCTGTGGATCGAGTCGAGTGCCCAAGGAGGAACTGGGAACATCTGGAAGGATATCTCCTGAGTGTGGTGACTTCACCGCCAGGAGACGAGCTTTGTCCTTTCCTGAAGCGTTGGTGAGCCTCATGTTGGCGATTTTCTCCATGATCGGTTTGACCCAGTGGGACTGTTTGTGCTCTTTGGGAGGAGCTGGTCTACTGGAGGAGTCTGCAAAGGTGGTGGGGTGGTGATGTATGTCAGAGAACATTTAAATTGTTGTCTTAGACATGATATAAGATTAGAGACATCGAACACAGAATTTGTTTGGCTATAGTTTCTCGAGGGACATGACAAGTTAATTTTGGGTGTGATTTATAGGCCCCCAAACCTTGATAGGGAGTGCAGTAAGCTGTTATGGGACGAAATTCATAAGGCATCCAGATATGAAAATGTTGTTATAATGGGAGATTTTAACTTTAGACAAATTGATTGGAACAATATGACAGGAAATCTTGAGTCTAGTGACTTTCTTGATACGGTTCAGGATTGCTTTTTAGAATAGGTTGTGACGGAACCAACTAGAGGAAACAATCTGCTTGACTTGGTTCTTGCCAACAAAGAGTCACTAATTAATAATCTTGAGGTTAAAGATGAGCTTGGGGAAAGTGATCACAAATCACTTAGTTTTAATATATCATGGAATTATCCAGATAACTGCAATCAAATCTCTGTCCCAGATTTTCGCTTGGCCGACTTCATGGGACTGAAAAATTACCTGGGTGGGCTAAATTGGGATGTCCTGACTATGGGTCAGGTAGGTGATCTTGGTTGCCAATATGACCTTTTTCAGAGCATAGTTCTAGCTGCCCAGACAACTTTTGTTCCGAGTAGGGAAATTAGATCTAACAAAAGTGATCCCAAATGGATGAACAATAGGTTAAAAAATCTCACTGGTCAAAAGAGAGGCATATATAGGCGTATCAAAAGAGGGGATGGGCAGTTAAGAAATCATTATTTTCAATTAAAGAGAGAAATAAAGAAAGGAATAAGAAAAGCAAAAGGGGATTATGAGGCTAAGGTCGTAAGGGATTCAAAGACTAACCCTAAAGGATTCTTTCAGGTATACAGAAGAAAGATTAGGGACAAGATTGGCCCACTTAAGAGTAACTCTGGTCAGGTCACTGACAGTGATAAGGATATGTGTGAAATTCTAAATACCTACTTCCTCTCAGTTTTCACCCAGGAAAATACTAGCGATATTCCCGAAATAATAGATTATGTAGAACATGATGATAATAAACTATGTACGATTGCAGTAACTAGTGACATGGTCCTCAGACAAATAGAGAAACTAAAACCTAACAAATCCCCATTCCCTGATGAACTGTTTGCAAGGGTGTTAAAGGAATGTAAAGAGGAACTTAGCATACCTTTGGCTAATCTTTTTAACATATCACTACAAACTGACATAGTGCCTGATAAGTGGAAAATGGCAAATGTAATACCTATTCACAAGGCAGGTGACAGGTCCTTGGCTTCGAACTATAGACCAATAAGCCTTACCTCCATAGTAGGAAAATTTATGGAATCAATAATTGCCGAAGCAATTCGTAGCCATCTTGACAGGCACAGATTGATTAATGAATCTCAACACGGTTTTACAAAGGGGCGTTCCTGTCTTACGAATTTACTAACTTTTTTAACTAAGGTGTTTGAGGAGGTAGATCATGGTAATGAATATGATATTGTGTATATGGACTTCAGTAAAGCTTTCGATAGAGTTCCACACCAGAGGCTATTGAGGAAACTTAAGGCACACGGAATAGGAGGAGAAATTTTTTCCTGGGTAGAGGCATGGCTGACAAATAGACAGCAGAGAGTTTGCATAAATGGGGAGAAATCAGAATGGGGGCACGTCACAAGCGGTGTTCCTCAGGGGTCAGTGTTGGGCCCGTTGTTGTTCACAATTTACATAAACGACATAGATGAGGGAATAAATAGAGACAGAAGCAAATTTGCTGATGACACCAAAATAGGCCGTCCAATTCAGGATGATTTGAATAGACTGATGCAATGGTCGGAGAAGTGGCAGATGCAGTTTAATATTGGCAAATGCAAAGTTCTAAATGTTGGACAGGTAAATAACCATGCCACATATAAACTAAATAATGTAGATCTTAATACTACTGATTGCGAAAAGGATTTAGGAGTTCTGGTTAGCAGTAATTTAAAACCAAGACAACAGTGCAGTAGTGTTCGCAATAAAGCTAACAGAATTCTTGGCTTCATATCTAGAAGTATAAATAATAGAAGTCCTCAGGTTGTTCTTCAACTCTATATATCCTTGGTTAGGCCTCATTTAGACTATGCTGCTCAGTTCTGGTACCGTATTACAGAATGGATATAAATGCTCTGGAAAACGTATAGAGGAGGATGACAAGATGATCCCATGTATCAGAAATCTTCCCTATGAGGATAGACTGAGGGCCCTGAATCTGCACTCTCTCGAAAGGCGTAGAATTAGGGGGGATATGATCGAGGTGTATAAATGGAAAACAGGAATAAATAAAGGGGATGTAAATAGCGTGCTGAAAATTACCAGCCAAGACAGGACTCGCAGCAATGGTTTCAAGTTGGAAAAATTCAGATTCAGAAAGCATATAGGAAAGCACTGGTTTGGTAATAGAGTCGCGGATGAGTGGAACAAACTCCCGAGTACAGTTATTCAGGCTAAAACGTTGTGTAGTTTTAAAAATAGGTTAGATAAATACATGAGTGGGTATGAGTTGGACCTGACTAGCTTGTGCTGCTGGGTCTGCTGCAGTGCTCCATCCTTGAGTGGAGATGATCAGACTGGGTGGGTCATTGGTCTAATCCGGGGGGGACATGGACCTGCTCCGCATGGGTCAGTAGGCCTGTTGCAGTGTTCCTTCTTTCTTATGTTCTTATGTTCTTATATATTTATATAATGTGTGTGTGTTTGTGTGTGTTTGTGTGTGTGTGTGTATGTGTGTGTGTGTGTGTGTGTGTGTGTGTGTGTGTGTGTGTGTGTGTGTGTGTGTGTGTGTGTGTGTGTGTGTGTGTGTGTGTGTGTGTGTGTGTGTATGTGTGTGTGTAACCTTATAAATGCTGAAGCGACTGGTTCCAAATCCACTCACTGAAATAACCACTTCCAAAAGTTCGAGGCGAATTAGATGATGCAAAATACAGCAGTGAAAAACCAAGGGCAAAAGAGACAATCATTAAGCATAAATGGTTCATGTTTTTTTAAACTTTCTCCCTCTAAATATAAGAGAACTTTCCAATACACCCCTGAGGATCTTCAAGATAGTGCTTAATAAAGTTCTGCACTCTGTTCCTGGTCAGCCTTTATGTGGCGTCTACAAGGCATTGCGTGCCGCAGGGAGCAACAGCCTGAGTGACACAAGTTGCTAATCAGGAAGCCTTGACTCAGACCGGGATGTGGGTGGCTGTGGTCTCTGAAACTATTAAATTCGCGAAAAAAAAATGTTCTTACGGGAAAGGTGTTCTCTTTTTTGCAGATGTCGTGGGAGTCTCTTCCAGAATTCCTAAACAGGTAAAAAACTACGTGAATGTTATTGCAAACTGTCAATTCTTGAACAGAAAAATAAAAACAATGTGAATTTTATTGCAAAAAGAGAGGCAAGTTTTTTTTTAATGTTCCTGAGACTCTTAGGCAGATACTCCAGAGTAATAATGAAAATGAAGAAAATATATTTGAGACTACTGCTGCCTCTTCTACCTCCTCCCCCCAAAAATTATTATTGTTGTAACATCCATTAAAAAGGTTTATTTGAGAGCAGTTTTTCTTCTAACAATACTGAAAAGAGTCGCTTCACGAACAATATATCCAGGAAAAACCTTGCTGATTGCATGTATAATTGACCCTGCCGAGGTTGTGAGCAGTGTTGTGTTGTGAGCAGTGTTGTGTTGTGAGCAGTGTTGTGTTGTGAGCAGTGTTGTGTTGTGAGCAGTGTTGTGTTGTGAGCAGTGTTGTGTTGTGAGCAGTGTTGTGTTGTGAGCAGTGTTGTGTTGTGAGCAGTGTTGTGTTGTGAGCAGTGTTGTGTTGTGAGCAGTGTTGTGTTGTGAGCAGTGTTGGGTTGTGAGCAGTGTTGTGTTGAGAGCAGTGTTGGGTTGTGAGCAGTGTTGGGTTGTGAGCAGTGTTGGGTTGTGAGCAGTGTTGTGTTGAGAGCAGTGTTGTGTTGTGAGCAGTGTTGTGTTGTGAGCAGTGTTGTGTTGTGAGCAGTGTTGTGTTGTGAGCAGTGTTGTGTTGTGAGCAGTGTTGTGTTGTGAGCAGTGTTGTGTGGAGAGCAGTGTTGTGTTGTGAGCAGCGTTGGGTTGTGAGCAGTGTTGTGTTGTGAGCAGATTTGTGTTGAGAGCAGTGTTGTGTTGAGAGCAGTGTTGTGTTGTAAGCAGTGTTGTGTTGTGAGCAGTGTTGTGTTGTGAGCAGTGTTGCGTTGTGAGCAGTGTTGTGTTGTGAGCAGTGTTGTGTTGTGAGCAGTGTTGTGTTGTGAGCAGTGTTGTGTTGTGAGCAGTGTTGTGTTGTGAGCAGTGTTGGGTTGTGAGCAGTGTTGGGTTGTGAGCAGTGTTGTATTGAGAGCAGTGTTGTGTTGAGAGCAGTGTTGGGTTGTGAGCAGTGTTGTGTTGTGAGCAGCGTTGTGTTGTGAGCAGTGTTGTGTTGTGAGCAGTGTTGTGTTGTGAGCAGTGTTGGGTTGTGGGCAGTGTTGGGTTGTGAGCAGTGTTGTGTTGTGAGCAGTGTTGTGTTGAGAGCAGTATTGGGTTGTGAGCAGTGTTGTGTTGTGAGCAGTGTTGTGTTGAGAGCAGTGTTGGGTTGTGAGCAGTGTTGTGCTGTGAGCAGTGTTGTGTTGTGAGCAGTGTTGTGTTGAGAGCAGTGTTGGGTTGTGAGCAGTGTTGGGTTGTGAGCAGTGTTGTGTTGTGAGCAGTGTTGTGTTGTGAGCAGCGTTGTGTTGAGAGCAGTGTTGGGTTGTGAGCAGTGTTGTGTTGTGAGCAGTGTTGTATTGTGAGCAGTGTTGTGTTGAGAGCAGTGTTGTGTTGTGAGCAGTGTTGTGTTGTGAGCAGTGTTGTGTTGAGAGCAGTGTTGGGTTGTGAGCAGTGTTGTGTTGTGAGCAGTGTTGGGTTGTGAGCAGTGTTGGGTTGTTGGTTGTTTGCAGTGTTGTGTTGTGAGCAGTGTTGGGTTGTGAGCAGTGTTGTGTTGTTAGCAGTGTTGTGTTGAGAGCAGTGTTGGGTTGTGAGCAGTGTTGTGTTGTGAGCAGTGTTGTGTTGAGAGCAGTGTTGAGTTGTGAGCAGTGTTGTGTTGTGAGCAGTGTTGTGTTGTGAGCAGTGTTGTGTTGAGAGTAGTGTTGGGTTGTGAGCAGTGTTGTGTTGTGAGCAGTGTT
>NC_091303.1:14056821-14104321 GCF_038502225.1 Cherax quadricarinatus | reverse complement strand
TGAGTATACACACACACAGGTAGTAGGTTGGTAGACAGCAACCACCCAGGGAAGTACTACCGTCCTGCCAGATGACTGTGAAACAAAAACCTGTAACTGTTTTGCATGATGGTAGGATTGCTGGTTTCTTTTTCTGTCTCATAAACACGCTAAGATAACAGGGATATCTTGCTACTCCTACTTACACTTTGGTCACACTTCACAGACACGCACATGCATATATATATATACATACATCTAGGTTTTTCTCCTTTTTCTAAATAGCTCTTGTTCTTTTTTTATTTCTTCTATTGTCCATGGGGAAGTGGAAAAGAATCTTTCCTCCGTAAGCCATGCGTGTCGTATGAGGCGACTAAAATGCCGGGAGCAATGGGCTAGTAACCCCTTCTCCTGTATACAATTACTAAAAAAGAGAAGAAGAAAAACTTTATAAAACTGGGTTGCTTAAATGTGCGTGGATGTAGTGCGGATGACAAGAAACAGATGATTGCTGATGTTATGAATGAAAAGAAGTTGGATGTCCTGGCCCTAAGCGAAACAAAGCTGAAGGGGGTAGGAGAGTTTCAGTGGGGGGAAATAAATGGGATTAAATCTGGAGTATCTGAGAGAGTTAGAGCAAAGGAAGGGGTAGCAGTAATGTTAAATGATCAGTTATGGAAGGAGAAAAGAGAATATGAATGTGTAAATTCAAGAATTATGTGGATTAAAGTAAAGGTTGGATGCGAGAAGTGGGTCATAATAAGCGTGTATGCACCTGGAGAAGAGAGGAATGCAGAGGAGAGAGAGAGATTTTGGGAGATGTTAAGTGAATGTATAGGAGCATTTGAACCAAGTGAGAGAGTAATTGTGGTAGGGGACTTGAATGCTAAAGTAGGAGAAACTTTTAGAGAGGGTGTGGTAGGTAAGTTTGGGGTGCCAGGTGTAAATGATAATGGGAGCCCTTTGATTGAACTTTGTATAGAAAGGGGTTTAGTTATAGGTAATACATATTTTAAGAAAAAGAGGATAAATAAGTATACACGATATGATGTAGGGCGAAATGACAGTAGTTTGTTGGATTATGTATTGGTAGATAAAAGACTGTTGAGTAGACTTCAGGATGTACATGTTTATAGAGGGGCCACAGATATATCAGATCACTTTCTAGTTGTAGCTACACTGAGAGTAAAAGGTAGATGGGATACAAGGAGAATAGAAGCATCAGGGAAGAGAGAGGTGAAGGTTTATAAACTAAAAGAGGAGGCAGTTAGGGTAAGATATAAACAGCTATTGGAGGATAGATGGGCTAATGAGAGCATAGGCAATGGGGTCGAAGAGGTATGGGGTAGGTTTAAAAATGTAGTGTTAGAGTGCTCAGCAGAAGTTTGTGGTTACAGGAAAGTGGGTGCAGGAGGGAAGAGGAGCGATTGGTGGAATGATGATGTAAAGAGAGTAGTAAGGGAGAAAAAGTTAGCATATGAGAAGTTTTTACAAAGTAGAAGTGATGCAAGGAGGGAAGAGTATATGGAGAAAAAGAGAGAAGTTAAGAGAGTGGTGAAGCAATGTAAAAAGAGAGCAAATGAGAGAGTGGGTGAGATGTTATCAACAAATTTTGTTGAAAATAAGAAAAAGTTTTGGAGTGAGATTAACAAGTTAAGAAAGCCTAGAGAACAAATGGATTTGTCAGTTAAAAATAGGAGAGGAGAGTTATTAAATGGAGAGTTAGAGGTATTGGGAAGATGGAAGGAATATTTTGAGGAATTGTTAAATGTTGATGAAGATAGGGAAGCTGTGATTTCGTGTATAGGGCAAGGAGGAATAACATCTTGTAGGAGTGAGGAAGAGCCAGTTGTGAGTGTGGGGGAAGTTCGTGAGGCAGTAGGTAAAATGAAAGGGGGTAAGGCAGCCGGGATTGATGGGATAAAGATAGAAATGTTAAAAGCAGGTGGGGATATAGTTTTGGAGTGGTTGGTGCAATTATTTAATAAATGTATGGAAGAGGGTAAGGTACCTAGGGATTGGCAGAGAGCATGCATAGTTCCTTTGTATAAAGGCAAAGGGGATAAAAGAGAGTGCAAAAATTATAGGGGGATAAGTCTGTTGAGTGTACCTGGTAAAGTGTATGGTAGAGTTATAATTGAAAGAATTAAGAGTAAGACGGAGAATAGGATAGCAGATGAACAAGGAGGCTTTAGGAAAGGTAGGGGGTGTGTGGACCAGGTGTTTACAGTGAAACATATAAGTGAACAGTATTTGGATAAGGCTAAAGAGGTGTTTGTGGCATTTATGGATTTGGAAAAGGCGTATGACAGGGTGGATAGGGGGGCAATGTGGCAGATGTTGCAAGTGTATGGTGTAGGAGGTAGGTTACTGAAAGCAGTGAAGAGTTTTTACGAGGATAGTGAGGCTCAAGTTAGAGTATGTAGGAAAGAGGGAAATTTTTTCCCAGTAAAAGTAGGCCTTAGACAAGGATGTGTGATGTCACCGTGGTTGTTTAATATATTTATAGATGGGGTTGTAAGAGAAGTAAATGCGAGGGTCTTGGCAAGAGGCGTGGAGTTAAAAGATAAAGAATCACACACAAAGTGGGAGTTGTCACAGCTGCTCTTTGCTGATGACACTGTGCTCTTGGGAGATTCTGAAGAGAAGTTGCAGAGATTGGTGGATGAATTTGGTAGGGTGTGCAAAAGAAGGAAATTAAAGGTGAATACAGGAAAGAGTAAGGTTATGAGGATAACAAAAAGATTAGGTGATGAAAGATTGAATATCAGATTGGAGGGAGAGAGTATGGAGGAGGTGAACGTATTCAGATATTTGGGAGTGGACGTGTCAGCGGATGGGTCTATGAAAGATGAGGTGAATCATAGAATTGATGAGGGAAAAAGAGTGAGTGGTGCACTTAGGAGTCTGTGGAGACAAAGAACTTTGTCCTTGGAGGCAAAGAGGGGAATGTATGAGAGTATAGTTTTACCAACGCTCTTATATGGGTGTGAAGCGTGGGTGATGAATGTTGCAGCGAGGAGAAGGCTGGAGGCAGTGGAGATGTCATGTCTGAGGGCAATGTGTGGTGTGAATATAATGCAGAGAATTCGTAGTTTGGAAGTTAGGAGGAGGTGCGGGATTACCAAAACTGTTGTCCAGAGGGCTGAGGAAGGGTTGTTGAGGTGGTTCGGACATGTAGAGAGAATGGAGCGAAACAGAATGACTTCAAGAGTGTATCAGTCTGTAGTGGAAGGAAGGCGGGGTAGGGGTCGGCCTAGGAAGGGTTGGAGGGAGGGGGTAAAGGAGGTTTTGTGTGCGAGGGGCTTGGACTTCCAGCAGGCATGCGTGAGCGTGTTTGAGAGGAGTGAATGGAGACAAATGGTTTTTAATACTTGACGTGCTGTTGGGGTGTGAGCAAAGTAACATTTATGAAGGGATTCAGGGAAACCGGCAGGCCGGACTTGAGTCCTGGAGATGGGAAGTACAGTGCCTGCACTCTGAAGGAGGGGTGTTAATGTTGCAGTTTAAAAACTGTAGTGTAAAGCACCCTTCTGGCAAGACAGTGATGGAGTGAATGATGGTGAAAGTTTTTCTTTTTCGGGCCACCCTGCCTTGGTGGGAATCGGCCGGTGTGATAATATAATATATATATATAAAACACACACACACACACACACACACACACACACACACACACACACTACACACACACACACTACACACACACTACACACACACACACTATACACACACACACACTACACACACACACACACTATACACACACACACACACACACACACTCACTACACACACACACACTACAAACACACACACAACACACACACACACTACACCCACACACTACACACACACACATTGCAAACACACGTTACAAACACACTACACTCACACTACACACTACACACACACACACACACACACACACACACACACACACACACACACACACTACACACACACTACATACACACTACACACTAAATTACACACACACACTACCCACACACACACACACACACACACACACACACACACACACGCACAGATGAGACTACATATAGGTACACTTCAGTCTGGGGAACACAAAGTGGTCATTGCAGTGATGTATAATCCACCAAAGAACTGCAGGAGGCCATGAGAGGAATATAAAGAGAGCAACAGAGCAATGGTGGACACACTTGCTGAGGTGGCAAGAAGAGCTCATTCCAGCAGAGCAAAGTTGCTGGTTATGGGAGATTTCAACCACAGGGAGACTGACTGGGAAAACCTGGAGCCACAGGGGGTCCCGAAACATGGAGAGCCAAGATGTTGGACGTGGTGGTGGAAAACCTCATGCACCAACATGTTAAGGACACTACCAGAGTGAGAGGGGAGGATGAACAAGCAAGATTGGACCTTGTGTTCACCCTGGGCAGTTCAGACATTGAGGACATCAAGTATAAGAGTCCCTTAGGAGCTAGCGACCAAGTGGTTCTGTGCTTTGAATACATAGTAGAGCTGCAAGTGGAGAGAATAACAGGAGTTGAATGGGAAAAGCCTGACTATAAAAGAGGGGACTACATAGGGTTGAAGAACTTCCTGCGGGAGGTCCAGTGGGACAGAGAACTGGCAGGAAAGCAAGTACATGAAATGATGGAATATGTAACAACAAAATGTAAGGAGGCAGTGGAAAGGTTTATTCCCAAGGGCAACAGTAACAACGGGAAGACCACAACGAGCCCCTGGTTTACCCGACGGTGTAAGGAGGCAAAAACAAAGTGCAATAGAGAATGGAAAAAGTACAGAAGGCAGAGAAAACACGAAAATAGGGAGATCAGTCGCAGAGCCAGGAATGAGTATGCACAGGTAAGGAGGGAGGCCCAGCGACAGTATGAAAATGACATAGCATCGAGAATCAAGACTGACCCGAAACTGTTGTATAGCCACATCAGGAGGAAGACAACAGTCAAAGACCAGGTGATCAGATTAAGGACAGAAGGTGGAGAACTCACAAGAAATGATCAGGAGGTATGTGAGGAGCTAAACAGGAGATTTAAGGAAGTTTTTACAGTAGAGACAGGAAGGGCTGTGGGAAGACAGCACAGAAGGGAACATCAAGAAGGAATGTACCAACAAGTGTTGGATGACAAACGAACAACTGAGGAGGAAGTGAAGAAGCTCCTAAGTGACCTTGACACCTCAAAGGCGATGGGACCGGACAACATCTCCCCATGGGTCCTTAGAGAAGGAGCAGAGATGCTGTGCGTGCCTCTAACCACAATCTTCAACACATCCCTTGAAACTGGGCAACTACCTGAGAAATGGAAGACACCTAATGTAGTCCCCATATTTAAGAAAGGAAACAGAAACGAGGCGCTAAACTACAGACCTGTGTCTCTGACATGTATTGTGTGCAAAGTTATGGAGAAGATTATCAGGAGAAGAGTGGTTGAACACCTGGAAAGGAACAAGATTATAAATGAAAACCAGCATGGGTTCATGAAAGACAAATCTTGTATCACAAACCTCCTGGAGTTTTATGACAAGGTAACAGAAGTAAGACACGAGAGAGAGGGGTGGGTAGATTGCGTTTTCCTAGACTGCAGGAAGGCCTTTGACACAGTTCCCCACAAGAGATTAGTGCAGAAGCTGGAGGATCAGGCGCATGTAACAGGGAGGGCACTGCAATGGATCAGGGAATACCTGACAGGGAGGCAGCAACGACTCATGGTACGTGAAGAGGTATCACAGTGGGCGCCTGTGACGAGCGGGGTCCCACAGGGGTCAGTTCTAGGACCAGTGCTATTTTTGATATATATGAACGACATGATGGAAGGAATAGACTCTGAAGTATCCCTATTCGCAGATGATGTGAAGTTGATGAGAAGAATTAAATCGGATGAGGACGAGGCAGGACTGCAAAGAGACCTGGACAGGCTGGACATGTGGTCCAGTAACTGGCTTCTTGAATTCAATCCAGCCAAATGCAAAGTCATGAAGATTGGGGAGGGGCAAAGAAGACCGCAGACAGAGTATAGGCTAGGTGGACAAAGACTACAGACCTCACTCAGAGAGAAAGACCTTGGGGTGACCATAACACCGAGCACATCACCGGAGGCACACATCAACCAAATAACTGCTGCAGCATACGGGCGCCTGGCAAACCTGAGAATAGCGTTCAGATACCTTAATAAGGAATCGTTCAAGACACTGTACACTGTGTATGTTAGGCCCATACTGGAGTATGCAGCACCAGTCTGGAACCCACACCTGGTCAAGCACGTCAAGAAGTTAGAGAAAGTACAAAGGTTTGCAACAAGGCTAATCCCAGAGCTCAGGGGAATGTCGTACGAGGAAAGGTTGAGGGAGATCGGACTGACGACAGTGGAGGACAGAAGGGTCAGGGGAGACATGATAACGATATACAAGATACTGCGGGGAATAGACAAGGTGGACAGAGATAGGATGTTCCAGAGAGGGGACACAGGGACAAGGGGTCACAACTGGAAGCTGAAGACTCAGACGAATCACAGGGACGTTAGGAAGTATTTCTTCAGTCATAGAGTTGTCAGGAAGTGGAATAGCCTAGCAAGTAAAGTAGTGGAGGCAGGAACCATACATAGTTTTAAGAAGAGGTATGACAAAGCTCAGGAAGCAGAGAGAGAGAGGATCCAGTAGCGATCAGTGAAGAGGCGGGGGCCAGGAGCTGAGTCTCGACCCCTGCAAACACAATTAGGTGAGTGCAATTAGGTGAGTACACACACACTACACACACATACACACACTACACACACACACACACACACACTACACACACACACACTACATACACACACACACATTGCAAACACTCACTACACACACACTATACACACTACACACACACGCACACACTACACACTTCACACACACACTACACACACTCACTACACACACACACACACACACACACACACACACACACACACACACACACACACACACACACACACACACACACACACACACACACACACACTACACATTACACACTACACACACACACACTACACACACACACTACTCACACACACACACACACACTACACACACACACACACACACACACACACTACACACACACACTACACACACACTACACACACACACACACACACACACACACACACACACACACACACACACACACACACACACACACACACACACACACACACACACACACACACACACAAACACACACACACACACCTGAGTATCGACCCCTGCAACCACAATTAGGTGAGTAGAACTAGGTGAGTACACACACACACACAAACACACACTATACACTACACACACACACACACACTACACACACACACATACACACTACACACTATACACACACACACCGCACACACTACACACACACACGACTCACGAAATCGCAATGAAACGATTGCAAACAAACCATACCACCGGCGGGGATAGTACCCACGATCAGAGACTCAAAACTCCAGACCGTCGCGTTAGCCACTGGACCACTCACACAAACACACACATACACACACACACTACACACACACACACACACACACACACACACACACACACACACACACACACACACACACACACACACACACACACACACACACACACACACACACTGTAAGTACGTGCCGGTCAAGGCCCAGGAGGTTGGGGGTCAGGTCACAAGAAGTTGTGGGCAGCAAAGGACCACTGAGACTACATTACAACGCACAAGCCTTTCAGTACATAATAAACCCACACATAATTCCACACAAAATTACACACACACACACACACACACACACACACACACACATATCCAGACTCACACATACACTCCCCCCCCCCTCACCACCGACATCTCACTTCTTCCCCTGATCCCTCCCCTCCCTCGTTCACCCTCCCCCTCCCCACCACTCTCGACCCCTCTCCCACATAGCCACAGTTCCTCCACTACCTCCCCCCCCCCACACTCTGACATACACACTACTAACCTAACATACAGAACTAATAGGTTTCCCACTCTGAGGCAATCATGATAAAACAAAAATGGGTTGTCAGAGAGCAACAAGAAAAACCAAGGGACAGGAGGAGGAAGCTGCAAATGAAGATTGGGCAGCAGAGCTCATAAAAAGCGATCATGAATGGGAAAAGAAACTAGAAGAACTTAGCATGAGAATAGAAGAGAGGATAGATATGGAAAGCAGGAAGTGGGAGGTGCATGTCAAAGCAGCAGAGGCTAGGATACAGAGTTTAGAAGAGGAACTGAAAAATCTGAAACAGCCTAAAGAACTAAAGAACATTTTGGGATTGACAACAGAGACTGCTACCTCAGCCACAAATAAGGGGACTGTAGGGAAAGAAGGGGCACAACTGCATGGAGAAGCTCTACCAGAGGAGACTGTAGTAAATGAAAGAGCTAAGCTTTATGTGGAGGCCCTAACAGACAACAACAGAGCCCAAGGAAAGCCGAGAAGGGAAAATGACAGGCCACTGAGCCCAAGTACATTAGCCAGTGAAACTGAAGAAAGGAAAGCTGCAGTGCAGGAAACCAAATTAAATGAGGGGATACACAGGGATACGCAGTGGGAGAATGAAAGGGTGAGGTCAGTCTTTGTGTATGGGCTCCAAGAAGTTGAAGGGGAAACATATGAAGCAAAAAAACAAGGAAAAAAAAGCAATTGAAAGCATCATGAAAGCAATAGGAGAAGACGACATGACCCAGCTGGAAAATTTTCGGAGAATAGGGGGGTTTGTAAAAAAAAAAGAACCCGGCCAGTGAAAGTGACCTTCAAGGCAGAAGTGACTCGGAGCAGGATCCTGCAGGAGAAAGCACGATTAAGGGACATGCCGGCATACAGGAAGGTGTATCTCGACCGTGACAGAACACAAGAAGAAAGGCAGAAACTGAGAGAGATGGTACAAAGGCGAAAGGAGGAAAGAGAGGGGATGGAGAAGACAGACAGGAGATCCCAGACCCAGGAAGAAGATCAAATACAGCCTCCCTCACAACTTCCTATAGAAGCCTCTCAACCAGGTCAACCCCAGTGCAACCAAACACTCTAAATCAAAACACCCATGCCACATCCAATGCCCCCACCCACTACATTACAAACTCCACCCCCACAGCAACAACCCATAGTTCCTTACCAGGTCTCCCACTTCCCCAACCCCAATATACCTCCCAGACCACAGTCTTAGAAAAGAAGTTGAAGGTGTGGTATACAAATGCAGATGGAATAACAAACAAGTATGAGGAGTGGCACGAAAGAATCAAAGAGACATCCCCAGACATAATAGCACTCACAGAAACAAAACTCACCAGAATAATAACAGATTCAATCTTTCCATCCGGATACCAAATCCTCAAGAAAGACAGAGGGAGGAGAGGGGGAGGAGGAGTTGCACTGCTCATTAAAAACCAGTAGGATTTTGAGAAAATGGAAGGAATGGATGGCATGGGCGAAAGGGACTACTTAGTAGGAACAATCCAGTCTGAGGGACATAAGGTGAAAATTGCAGTAATGTACAACCCACCACAGAACTGCAGGAGGCCAAGAGAAGAATACGATGAGAGCAACAGAGCAATGATCGACACACTAGCCGAGGTGGCCAGGAGAGCACACATGGGGGGAGCAAAGTTACTAGTTATGGGTGATTTCAATCACAAGTAGATTGACTGGGAAAACCTGGAGCCCCATGGGGGTCCCGAAACATGGAGAGCCAAGATGATGGATGTGGTACTGGAAAACCTCATGCATCAGCATGTTAGAGACACTACCAGAGAGAGAGGAGAGGATGAACCAGCAAGGCTGGACCTTGTATTCACCATGAGTAGTTCGGACATCGAGGGTATCATGTATGAAAGGCCCCTGGGAGCTAGTGATCATGTGGTTCTGTGCTTCGACTACATAGTTGAGCTCCAAGTGGAGAGAGTAGCAGGAATAGGCTGGGAAAAACCAAACTACAAAAGGGGGAACTACTCAGGCATGAGGAACTTCCTTCAAGACATTCAATGGGAGAGGGAACTGACAGGAAAACCAGTACAAGAAATGATGGACTATGTAGCAACAAAATGCAAGGAGGCAGAGGAGAGGTTTGTTCCCAAGGGAAACAGAAATAATGGGAAGAACAGAACGAGTCCTTGGTTCACCCAAAGGTGTAGGGAGGCAAAAACTAGGTGTACTAGAGAATGGAAAAGGTACAGAAGACAGAGAACTCAGGAAAATAAAGAAATCAGCCGAAGAGCCAGAAACGAATATGCACAGATAAGAAGGGAGGCTCAGAGACAATATGAAAATGACATAGCATCAAAAGTAAAGACTGACCCGAAGCTGTTGTACAGCCACATCAGGAGGAAAACAACAGTCAAGGACCAGGTAATCAGACTGAGGAAGGGTGATGGGGAATTCACAAGAAACGACCATGAGGTATGTCAGGAGCTCAACACAAGGTTTAAAGAGGTATTTTCAGTGGAAAGCAGTAGGACTCCAGGAAATCAGAACAGGGGGGCACACCAGCAAGTGCTGGATGAGGTACATATAACCAAGGAGGTGAAGAAGCTGCTATGCGAACTTGACACCTCAAAGGCGGTGGGACCAGACAACATCTCTCCATGGGTCCTTAAAGAGGGAGCAGAGATATTGGGTGAGCCATTAACAAAGATCTTCAACACATCATTTGAAAATGGGCAACTCCCTGAGGTATGGAAAATGGCAAATGTAGTCCCAATTTTTAAAAAGGGAGACAGACATGAGGCACTAAACTACAGACCTGTATCACTAATGTGTATAGTATGCAAGGTCATGGAGAAGATCATCAGGAGGAGAGTGGTGGGGCACCTGGAAAGAAACAAGTGTATAATTGACAACCAGCACGGTTTCAGGGAAGGAAAATCCTGTGTCACAAACCTACTAGAGTTTTATGACAAGGTGACAGAAGTAAGACAAGAGAGAGAGGGGTGGATCGACTGCATATTTTTGGACTGCAAGAAGGCCTTCGACACAGTTCCTCACAAGAGGTTACTGCAAAAGCTAGAGGATCAGGCACACATAACAGGAAAGGCACTGCAATGGATCAGAGAATACCTGACAGGGAGGCAACAACGTGTCATGGTACGCGACGAGGTGACAGAGTGGGCGCCTGTGACAAGCGGGGTTCCACAGGGGTCAGTCCTAGGACCTGTGCTGTTCTTGGTATATGTGAACGACATAACGGAAGGGATAAACTCAGAAGTGTCCTTGTTTGCAGATGATGCGAAGTTAATGAGAAGAATCAAATCAGACGAGGATCAGGCAGGACTACAAAGAGACCTGGACAGGCTACAAGCCTGGTCCAGCAACTGGCTCCTTGAATTTAATCCTGCCAAATGCAAAGTCATGAAGATTGGGGAAGGGCAAAGAAGACCGCACACACAATATAGTTTAGATGGCCAAAGACTGCAAACCTCACTCAAGGAAAAAGATCTGGGGGTGAGCATAACATCGAGCATATCTCCTCAGGCGCACATCAATCAGATAACTGCTGCAGCATACGGGCGCCTGGCAAACCTACGGATAGCGTTCCGATACCTCAGTAAGGATTCGTTTAAGACTCTGTATACCATTTACGTCAGGCCCATACTGGAGTATGCAGCACCAGTTTGGAATCCACATCTAGTCAAGCACGTCAAGAAATTAGAGAAAGTGCAAAGGTTTGCAACAAGACTAGTCCCAGAGCTACGGGGATTGTCCTACGAAGAAAGGTTGAGGGAAATCGGCCAGACGACACTGGAGGACAGGAGGGTCAGGGGAGACATGATAACGACATATAAAATACTGCGCAGAATAGACAAGGTGGACAAAGACGTGATGTTCCAGAGAAGGGACACATACACAAGAGGTCACAATTGGAAGTTGAAGACTCAGATGAATCAAAGGGATGTTAGGAAGTATTTCTTCAGTCATAGAGTAGTCAAGTCGTGGAATAGTCTAGAAAGTGAAGTAGTGGAGGCGGGAACCATACATAGTTTTAAGGCGAGGTATGATAAAGCTCATGGAGCAGGGAGAGAGAGGACCTAGTAGCAATCAGTGAAGAGGCGGGGCCAGGAGCTGTGACTCGACCCCTGCAACCACAAATAGGTGAGTACACTAGACACACACACTACACACACACATACTACAAACACACACACTACACACACACACTACACCCACACACTACACACACACACATTGCAAACACACACTACAAACACACTACACTCACACTACTCACTACACACACACACACACACACTACACACACACACACACACTACACACTATACACACACTACACACACACTACCCACACACACTACCCACACACACACACATTGCAAATACTCACTACACACACACTCTACACAGTACACACACACCCACACACACACACACACACACACACACACACACACACACACACACACACACACACACACACACACACACACACACTACAAACACAAAAATAACACACACTCACAAGACACACACACACACACACACACACACACACACACACACACACACACACACACACACACACACACACACACACACACACACACGCACGCACACACACACACTTCTCACACACACACACACACACACACACACACACACACACACACACACACACACGCACACGCACACACACACACCTGTGTCATTGACGTATATAGTATGCAAAATTATGGAGAAGATTGTCAGGAGGAGAGTGGTGGAGCACCTGGAACGGAACAGGAGTATAAATGCCAACCAGCACGGATTCACGGAAGGCAAATCCTGTGTCACAAACCTTCTGGAGTTTTATGATAAAATAACAGAAGTAAGACAAGAGAGAGAGGGGTGGGTTGATTGCATCTTCTTGGACTGCAAGAAGGCCTTTGACACAGTTCCTCACAAGAGATTAGTGCAGAAGCTAGAGCATCAGGCGCATATAACAGGAAGGGCACTGCAATGGATCAGAGAATACCTGACAGGGAGGCAACAACGAGTCATGGTACGTAATGATGTATCACAGTGGGCACCTGTGACGAGCGGGGTCCCACAGGGGTCGGTCCTAGGACCAGTGCTATTTTTGGTATATGTGAGCGACATGACGGAAGGGTTGGATTCAGAAGTGTCCCTGTTTGCAGATGATGTGAAGTTAATGAGGAGAATTAAATCTGATGAAGACCAGGCAGGACTTCAAAGAGACCTGGACAGACTGGACACCTGGTCCAGCAAATGGCTTCTCGAATTTAATCCTGCCAAATGCAAAGTCATGAAGATAGGGGAAGGGCACAGAAGACCACAGACAGAGTATAGGCTAGGTGGCCAAAGACTGCAAACCTCACTCAAGGAGAAAGATCTTGGGGTGAGTATAACACCGAGCATGTCTCCGGAAGCACACATCAATCAGATAACTGCTGCAGCATATGGGCGCCTGGCAAACCTGAGAACAGCATTCCGATACCTTAGTAAGGAATCATTCAAGACACTGTACACCGTGTATGTCAGGCCCATACTGGAGTATGCAGCACCTGTTTGGAACCCGCACTTGATAAAGCACGTCAAGAAACTAGAGAAAGTACAAAGGTTTGCGACAAGGTTAGTGCCAGAGCTAAGGGGAATGTCCTATGAAGAAAGATTAAGGGAAATCGGCCTGACGACACTGGAGGACAGGAGGGTCAGGGGAGACATGATAACGACATATAAAATACTGCGTGGAATAGACAAGGTGGACAAAGACAGGATGTTCCAGGGAGGGGACACAGAAACAAGAGGCCACAATTGGAAGTTGAAGACACAAATGAGTCAGAGAGATAGTAGGAAGTATTTCTTCAGTCATAGAGTTGTAAGGCAGTGGAATAGCCTAGAAAATGACGTAGTGGAGGCAGGAACCATACACAGTTTTAAGACGAGGTTTGATAAAGCTCATGGAGCGGGGAGAGAGAGGGCCCAGTAGCAACCGGTGAAGAGGCGGGGCCAGGAGCTAGGACTCGACCCCTGCAACCACAAATAGGTGAGTACAAATAGGTGAGTACACACACACACACACACACACACACACACACACACACACACACACACACACACACACACACACACACACACACACACACACACACACACACGTATATACAACAGGCCTAGTGTCTAATCGACATGTGCCTAAGACAAAATGGTAACTAGCACACGCACACACACACACACACACAAGGGCAAAGAAGACCGCAGACAGAGTATAGGCTAGGTCAACAAAGACTGTAAATCCCACTCAAGGAGAAAGATCTTGGGGTGAGCATAACACCGAGCATGCCTCCGGAGGCACTCGTCAACCAGATAACTGCTACAGCATATGGGAGCCTGGCAAACCTGAGAATAGCATTCCGATACCTTAGTAAGAAATCGTTCAAGACACTGTACTCCGTGTACGTCAGGCCCATACTGGAGTATGCAGCACTAGTTTAGAATCCACACTTGGTCAAGCACGTCAAGAAATTAGAGAAAGTACAAAGGTTTGTAACAAGGCTAGTTCCGGAGCTCAGGGGAATATCCTACGAAGAAAGGTTGAGGGAATTCGGCCTGACGACACTGGAGGACAGGAGGGTCAGGGGAGACACGATAACGACATACAAAATACTGCGTGGAATAGACAAGGTGGACAGAGACAGGATGTTCCAGAGAGGGGACACAGAAACAAGGGGTTACAATTGGAAGCTGAAGACTCAGACGAGTCACATGGATGTTAGGAAGTATTTCTTCAGTCATAGTGTCGTCAGGAAGTGGAATAGCGTAGCCATTGATGTAGTGGAGGCAGGAACCATACATATCTTTACGACGAGGTATGACAAATCTCAAGAAGCAGAGAGAGGACCTAGTAGCGATCAGTGAAGAGGCGGGGCCAGAAGCTGAGTCTCGACCCCTGAAGCCACAATTAGGTGAGTACACACACACGCCCACGACAGCGTAATAAACGCTGGTCAGCGGGACAAACGAACCCAAATACAGAAAATCAAAAAGAGAAGCTGAAAGGCGTACTGAGATTCTCTCCAGCAAACTAATATATATATATATATATATATACATATATATATATATATATATACATATATATATATACATATATATATATATATATATATATACATATATATGTCCATGGGGAAGTGGAAAAGAATCTTTCCTCCGTAAGCCATGCGTGTCGTATGAGGCGACTAAAATGCCGGGAGCAATGGGCTAGTAACCCCTTCTCCTGTATACAATTACTAAAAAAGAGAAGAAGAAAAACTTTATAAAACTGGGTTGCTTGAATGTGCGTGGATGTAGTGCGGATGACAAGAAACAGATGATTGCTGATGTTATGAATGAAAAGAAGTTGGATGTCCTGGCCCTAAGCGAAACAAAGCTGAAGGGGGTAGGAGAGTTTCAGTGGGGGGAAATAAATGGGATTAAATCTGGAGTATCTGAGAGAGTTAGAGCAAAGGAAGGGGTAGCAGTAATGTTAAATGATCAGTTATGGAAGGAGAAAAGAGAATATGAATGTGTAAATTCAAGAAATATGTGGATTAAAGTAAAGGTTGGATGCGAGAAGTGGGTCATAATAAGCGTGTATGCACCTGGAGAAGAGAGGAATGCAGAGGAGAGAGAGAGATTTTGGGAGATGTTAAGTGAATGTATAGGAGCCTTTGAACCAAGTGAAAGAGTAATTGTGGTAGGGGACTTGAATGCTAAAGTAGGAGAAACTTTTAGAGAGGGTGTGGTAGGTAAGTTTGGGGTGCCAGGTGTAAATGATAATGGGAGCCCTTTGGTTGAACTTTGTATAGAAAGGGGTTTAGTTATAGGTAATACATATTTTAAGAAAAGGAGGATAAATAAGTATACACGATATGATGTAGGGCGAAATGACAGTAGTTTGTTGGATTATGTATTGGTAGATAAAAGACTGTTGAGTAGACTTCAGGATGTACATGTTTATAGAGGGGCCACAGATATATCAGATCACTTTCTAGTTGTAGCTACACTGAGAGTAAAAGGTAGATGGGATACAAGGAGAATAGAAGCATCAGGGAAGAGAGAGGTGAAGGTTTATAAACTAAAAGAGGAGGCAGTTAGGGTAAGATATAAACAGCTATTGGAGGATAGATGGGCTAATGAGAGCATAGGCAATGGGGTCGAAGAGGTATGGGGTAGATTTAAAAATGTAGTGTTAGAGTGTTCAGCAGAAGTTTGTGGTTACAGGAAAGTGGGTGCAGGAGGGAAGAGGAGCGATTGGTGGAATGATGATGTAAAGAGAGTAGTAAGGGAGAAAAAGTTAGCATATGAGAAGTTTTTACAAAGTAGAAGTGATGCAAGGAGGGAAGAGTATATGGAGAAAAAGAGAGAAGTTAAGAGAGTGGTGAAGCAATGTAAAAAGAGAGCAAATGAGAGAATGGGTGAGATGTTATCAACAAATTTTGTTGAAAATAAGAAAAAGTTTTGGAGTGAGATTAACAAGTTAAGAAAGCCTAGAGAACAAATGGATTTGTCAGTTAAAAATAGGAGAGGAGAGTTATTAAATGGAGAGTTAGAGGTATTGGGAAGATGGAAGGAATATTTTGAGGAATTGTTAAATGTTGATGAAGATAGGGAAGCTGTGATTTCGTGTATAGGGCAAGGAGGAATAACATCTTGTAGGAGTGAGGAAGAGCCAGTTGTGAGTGTGGGGGAAGTTCGTGAGGCAGTAGGTAAAATGAAAGGGGGTAAGGCAGCCGGGATTGATGGGATAAAGATAGAAATGTTAAAAGCAGGTGGGGATATAGTTTTGGAGTGGTTGGTGCAATTATTTAATAAATGTATGGAAGAGGGTAAGGTACCTAGGGATTGGCAGAGAGCATGCATAGTTCCTTTGTATAAAGGCAAAGGGGATAAAAGAGAGTGCAAAAATTATAGGGGGATAAGTCTGTTGAGTGTACCTGGTAAAGTGTATGGTAGAGTTATAATTAAAAGAATTAAGAGTAAGACGGAGAATAGGATAGCAGATGAACAAGGAGGCTTTAGGAAAGGTAGGGGGTGTGTGGACCAGGTGTTTACAGTGAAACATATAAGTGAACAGTATTTAGATAAGGCTAAAGAGGTCTTTGTGGCATTTATGGATTTGGAAAAGGCGTATGACAGGGTGGATAGGGGGGCAATGTGGCAGATGTTGCAAGTGTATGGTGTAGGAGGTAGGTTACTGAAAGCAGTGAAGAGTTTTTACGAGGATAGTGAGGCTCAAGTTAGAGTATGTAGGAAAGAGGGAAATTTTTTCCCAGTAAAAGTAGGCCTTAGACAAGGATGTGTGATGTCACCGTGGTTGTTTAATATATTTATAGATGGGGTTGTAAGAGAAGTAAATGCGAGGGTCTTGGCAAGAGGCGTGGAGTTAAAAGATAAAGAATCACACACAAAGTGGGAGTTGTCACAGCTGCTCTTTGCTGATGACACTGTGCTCTTGGGAGATTCTGAAGAGAAGTTGCAGAGATTGGTGGATGAATTTGGTAGGGTGTGCAAAAGAAGAAAATTAAAGGTGAATACAGGAAAGAGTAAGGTTATGAGGATAACAAAAAGATTAGGTGATGAAAGATTGAATATCAGATTGGAGGGAGAGAGTATGGAGGAGGTGAACGTATTCAGATATTTGGGAGTGGACGTGTCAGCGGATGGGTCTATGAAAGATGAGGTGAATCATAGAATTGATGAGGGAAAAAGAGTGAGTGGTGCACTTAGGAGTCTGTGGAGACAAAGAACTTTGTCCTTGGAGGCAAAGAGGGGAATGTATGAGAGTATAGTTTTACCAACGCTCTTATATGGGTGTGAAGCGTGGGTGATGAATGTTGCAGCGAGGAGAAGGCTGGAGGCAGTGGAGATGTCATGTCTGAGGGCAATGTGTGGTGTGAATATAATGCAGAGAATTCGTAGTTTGGAAGTTAGGAGGAGGTGCGGGATTACCAAAACTGTTGTCCAGAGGGCTGAGGAAGGGTTGTTGAGGTGGTTCGGACATGTAGAGAGAATGGAGCGAAACAGAATGACTTCAAGAGTGTATCAGTCTGTAGTGGAAGGAAGGCGGGGTAGGGGTCGGCCTAGGAAGGGTTGGAGGGAGGGGGTAAAGGAGGTTTTGTGTGCGAGGGGCTTGGACTTCCAGCAGGCATGCGTGAGCGTGTTTGATAGGAGTGAATGGAGACAAATGGTTTTTAATACTTGACGTGCGGTTGGAGTGTGAGCAAAGTAACATTTATGAAGGGATTCAGGGAAACCGGCAGGCCGGACTTGAGTCCTGGAGATGGGAAGTACAGTGCCTGCACTCTGAAGGAGGGGTGTTAATGTTGCAGTTTAAAAACTGTAGTGTAAAGCACCCTTCTGGCAAGACAGTGATGGAGTGAATGATGGTGAAAGTTTTTCTTTTTCGGGCCACCCTGCCTTGGTGGTAATCGGCCGGTGTGATAATAAAAATAATTATATATATATATATATATATATATATATATATATATATATATATATATATATATATATATATATATATATATATATATATATATATATATATATATATATATATATATATATATATATATATATATATATATATATATATATATATATATATATATATATATATATATATTGGAGGGATATATTGTGTATCTTTATACGTATATATTTCTAAACTGTTGTATTCTGAGCACCTCTACAAAAACAGTGATTATGTGTGAGTGAGATGAAAGTGTTGAATGATGAAAGTCTTTTCTTTTTGGGGATTTTCTTTCTTTTTGGGTCACCCTGCCTCGGTGGGAGACGGCCGACTAGTTGAAAAAAAAAAATTGCGAAATTATTGCATACACAATTTTTCGCTTGTCTTATTCGGCAAGAAGAGCGTTGGTATTTAAGCCAAAATCCCAATTTTTACCTATTAGGCACGATATATATATATATATATATATATATATATATATATATATATATATATATATATATATATATATATATATATATATATATATATATATATATACACACACACACACACACACAAAACAACAACCACTATGAAAAAAATAGCGAAGTTACAAGCACTTTCGTGACTTCTCACATTATCAAGAATCTATAAAACACAAAATATCAAGAAGAAGGCATAAAAGGGGTAAGATTACACCTTACAATCACGTCACCTTAACAAAGACCGCACCTCACAGTCACGTGACAACACCCGACTCTTTGAAGCGCACCTGACACTCCAACAAAGCATTAAGATTTTTTACTTGTCTAATGTATCATTAAATTCTTCCCAAATTTTATTAATTATAAATGAATCCAATGTATATAAACCAAAAGAAATATTCACATTGTTTTCAAAATTGCTTTTTATGAAACATGATTCTAATACTTGTCAACCATGGACTTGCTTGATACAACTTTCTCAGCGTTTTAAAAATTAATTGGATGGTTAAAATCTCTCACATGAATAAACAGAGCATTAGAATCTTGTCCGGTTCTAATGCTATATTTATGTTGTTTTAATCTTGGTCCGAAACTTTTACCAGTTTGACTGTAATAACCTTCATCGCAAATTTTGCAAGGAATTTTACGGTATAAACCTTGGTAATAAATACCGACAAGTTGGTTTAGAAAGACACGTAAGCAAACACTATAACATATTTATTAGAAAACGTTTCGGTCCTGGGACCTTGATCACTTCGGTCCCAGGACCGAAACGTTTTCTAATAAATATGTTATAGTGTTTGCTTACGTGTCTTTCTAAACCAAGGAATCTTATAGACACATCCGTCAGTATTTTGGGGGGATTTTTTTATCAAAAGTTTTTTTTACTGTATTAAGATTTATAAATACAACTTTGATATTAAAAGTCTTAACAAGGGAAGGCATATCAATCAAGTTTTCATGCTAAGGGAGAACCAACATATTTTTAGTTGAATAAGGTTAGATGTCCGTTTTTTGGGTTGTAGAAAGTATTTCTAGCTATTATAAAGGATTTATCAATTACGTTTTATGGGTATTTTAGATCATTTCCTATTTCATCAATTTTGGATATTTCTTCATCTATGAACTCTGGACTACAAATATGCAAAGCTCTGAAAAACATTGATGAGAAAACAGACAGTTTAACTCTATCTTGATGTGAAGAATAGAAGTGTACATAGGAACAGTTATTTGTAGGTTTTCTGTAAATTTAAAATTTAAAATCATTGTTACCCTTAATAATTAAAACATCTAGGAAAAGCAGTGAGTTATTGCACACACTATATATATATATATATATATATATATATATATATATATATATATATATATATATATATATATATATATATATATATATATATATATATATATATATATATATATATATATATATATATATATATATATATATATATATATATATATATATATATATATATATATATATATATATATATATATATATATATATATATATATATATATATATATATATATATAATATGTAATATGATCAGGTCACTTAAGAACCTCAATCAGGACACATGGTTTACATCTGCTAGGATATCCACAACAAAATTTCAGAATGTCTTGTGGATAGAAGAAGTAACCAGAAGCGGATAGACTACAAAGACCTGTCGAGCATGTAAACAGCAGAAAAAGAAATGGAGCAGTTCTAACAGAGTTAGATACATCGTGGATAATCTGATCAAACGTAATATCGCCTTGGATACTAAGGTAAGGAGTGACAGCCCTACGCATATCAGAGCACGATTAGGCAGTGAGACGTTAGTGACGGAAGCACTGCTAAACACATGAAAAACAGGGGTAATAAATCTAATTATTTCTAGAAAAAGTTAAACTGGATACTGAACTACGGACTAGTGTTCTTGTTGAACATATCACCATATCACACAAAGCGATACAGAGAAAAATGATAAATAAAATATGAATGAGTAAAAGTTTCTAAAGGAGGGGGACCTCATGACTCTGGAAGAGTAAAGATCCAAATGAGACATCACTTAGACATGCAGGATATTCCCTAAAATAAAGAGAAGGGACAAGTAAGATTATCTACCAAGTGACGAACCAGGACAAGAAGGCATCGGTTTTACCTTAAAATATAAATAACCCACAGAGATGCTAGGAAACAATGTTTCCTTAATAAATGTCTCGATCAGTGTACACATGTCTTTTACCACAGAGAATGACAAAGTAGGAACAACACAGGGGAAACTGTGACGGTACACAGCTTGACCAGAGAGACTGAAGGGACTAGAACACGCTATGTGTGATATAAACGGATGGCGTCAACGTAAATCAGTAGCAAAATATATCGACAAGAATGTGAATAAGACGAAAAAATGCGATTTATGGCACAATAAATGTCATGCACGTCTTTGAATCTTATTCACATAAACAGTGTCAGCAGACTGCTCAGAGGCCCGGGATCTGAAGATCAAAAGCTCTTACGTCTACAATTCTTCAAAAAATGGTACATTAAACACTGATTATGAAATAGGAAAATTTGAAGACTGCAGTATTACAACTGAAGAAATTTGTCTCTGGTCGACCTTGCGTCTTAAAGCTTTAAAGCCTTTTCGTGTTGGTAGGAACTTTCTTCGGTAATAAGTCCTAGAATTTTGCCACTTTCCCTGAAATTAAAGAATTCCAGAGTCGTGTAATTGTCATTGTTGACATACATAGATCTGTCTTTGTGGCTCCCTGATAGATCTATTTTGATGGTTTCTATTTCCCTCTTCCGCGTTGGTCTGGTTGCTCAATATAGAGATTGGTAGAGCGAGATACGCTGACAGAGTCGGACTGTAGCCTTAAACTCCCATAAAAGCGGCATCGATCTCCTGGAACAGCGCCGGAAAACTTTCCTGGCAGCTTGCCCTCTATCCTGGGGCTTTCAGCTTGCACTCCTAATGTTCTTCTGGTCTGAAAGTGCTACATTATTTACTTGTGAATTACTTTTTATTTCATGTGTGTGTGGCATTCATTCCTCGAATTATTACCGAATCTTTACTAAATGATAAAGTTTAATTATTTTTGTTATGCAGGGGTCGAAGAGTTTACAACACTATCCTTTCACTTATAAGGGAATTACTGGCACAAGTGGAACGTCATTGGTTCATAAATTTAGGTCCTGATTACCCAGGCTGTGGTGGATGCGTTGTACTGCACGTTTCTGGAGTTTATCTGGAGAGAGTTCCGGGGGTCAACGCCCCCGCGGCCCGGTCTGTGACCAGGCCTCCTTAGGTCAGTGTCCCAGGATGCGACCCACACCAGTCGACTAACACCCAGGTACCCATTTTACTGATGGGGAACATAGACAACAGGTGGAAAGAAACACGTCCAATGTTTCTACTCTGGCTGGGAATCGAACCCAGGCCCTCATGATTGATCATGCTACAACCTGATTGATCATGCTGCCCACCAGGAGGCTTGTAGGTAGACTACAGATAAGGAAATCAGTGATGCTTCAACTCTACTCTTTACATTAATATCTTAGTGCAACTGTTAAAAATATATCTTTCTCAAATCTCGATAAAAACATCCAATAACGAAGACATGTAAATGATGATATGCCATTTCAATACAGAAAGGATGGTATAAAGATTCATACAGCCAAAAAAAAAAAAGAGCTGGTGAAGTCTTTTATAGATAAAAGTTTCGACTTTGTTATTGGTGCTTTTATTCCATCATTTGTTTACTTAGTTATACATCCACTCTGAGTAAGGTATCAAATGTATGATGAAATTTGATTAAATATTTTACTTTTTTTAAATCCTGGATGTGTCATAAGACGCCCTCGCAGTTATTTCAGGGTATTTTCTCTTGAGTATAACTGTTCAACTGACTTCACGACTACTAATACTCGGTACATTCATCTCTGATCTTCACTCACTTGATCTCCAGTTACCCGATCCTCAGTCACAAAATCGTCAGAATTCTCATGCCAAGATTCATGATGTCAGGTCACCTGATCTCGAGTCATTTGCTTAAGAGCGCCCAAGTGGCTGTCAGTTGGTATTAGAGAGCTTAAGCTCGCTGTCTCTCTCTCAGAGAGATAGAAAGAGAGAGAGACAGATAGACAGGCACAGACATACAGACACACGTACACACACACACACACACACACACACACACATACAGAAGAAGCAGCTGAAGTCTTGTGCAAGCCTACAGCGATAATCTATAACAAACCACCGAACAGCTGGAAAACAGAATACGATACCAATATCCTATATAATACGGGACTTGCAGGAGATACTAAATTACAAGCCTGGATCACTAACATGTACACTGTGTACAGGTTAATTTTTCCAATTCGACGCCAACTTTTTTTTTTCTTTGCATCGTCTAGAATGCATTTATTATCTGTTCCGTAATTTGGCAGGTATTCGATTAATTTTAATACGGCTTGACGCAAATCAAATTGGCCTCTTCAGGGGCATTAATTATATTTATTTTCCTCAAAACATTAAGGTTACACAAAATTAAATGAACACGTGCTAATGATTCGTTTAACTATGTGAACAGGTGTATTGTTTCCTTTAAATTAGATGTTAATGACGTTTATTAATTTCTTCACAAATAAAACTGTTTAATGTCTGTATAGTTCCCTTAAGTTGATGTATCATCAGTTTCAACTCTTCTGTGAAATTGGCCCATCGGGTTTCATAAAATCCTTTTCAGTCTGAAATCTCTAAGTTTTGTCACCGTCCCATCGTTGTGTAGAGGACGAGAAAGAAGCGTAATTGTGTCGGGGGATATCGAGAACAGTGACAGTTCCTGTGCAACGTCTGACTGCATCATTGGCTTCCAAATTTAATGTTTGCGAGGCACAAGGAACGAAAAATATCGTGGATATGTCAAAATTCAACTTTGCACCCCACTGCGTTTGACTCGCATATTTGATCCGTTGTTATATGCTTGTCTTCTTAAATCACACAACGATATTTCCATTTTCTTGTAAAATTTTCTAGGATTTTCCTTGTCATTCCAGCTTCAGTACTACTGTCGATATCGACGGATTCCAGAGATTTTCATGTGAATTTCGTCTCTGTCCAGTGTAGGCGCGACCGAGAAAATTAACCTATTATCAACGTCATCTCTTCAGTGTGTGATAACTCTGGTGTACAGTCGACAAGTAGATAATATTATTTGTTTGCGTCATTTTTTTTATTTTCTTGAACGGCTGTCCTCGCTAATGGAATAATTTCATTCTATGATTTTTCCCAAATTCAGTTTTTTTTTTTTTTTTTTTTTAATTTTTCTTGTGTGTTCCTACATAACTGGGTCAAACACTGTCAACAGTTCCATGATTTTCTGTTTAGACTTTTTTACACTGTCCGTTTGTTTCTTGTCTTTTAGTCATTTGCTTTTTCGATTTTTGGCACTCCCTAAACTATGGCGCCTTAGATGATATACAAACGAGAAAAAAAATAATTCGGTGAGTTAAGAAATATATAAGAAAGAGAAATAAATGTAAGAAAGGAAGTATCACACTGGGCAGTGGTCCCATATAATTCTTTATGTACGTATTTGTAAATAATCTGATAGAATGAATATTTTATCATTTTTTGCTTCTGATGTAAAACCAGCTAGAAAGTTTCGAACGAAAGATAGGGATAGTGTAAAGGAAGATTTAAAGAGGTTGCAAACAAGGGTAGATAGGGAGACTGACATGAGGGAAACGGGAACAAACAGAGCAAAGTTGGAAGCTTAAAAAAATGAAATCATGAGGATATTAGCAGTACTTCTTTAGCCTTGTCATCAGTCTTAGGGATGCAGAAAAAACGTAGAAAGCTCTTTAAGATGTGGTGAAAGCCATTTCTTGACAAAGATTTGTTTTTCAATACATCTTCCACCTTGTCTTTACGAAGATTCGAGAGCAAGTATGAAAAAAAGGGTCCACGAGGCTAGAATTCACACCCGTCTATTGAAGGTTGAGAGGCAAGACCAAGGAGTTAAGACCCGATCTCGACAACTCATAATTCTGTGAGCACACAGAAACGTCCACCTCGCCGATATAAGTCCCATTAAAGCCACTCGTTACCCACCGAGTCACAAGCACGCTAGAGAGGTTCGTTCTCAGTTATAAGCGATGGCTTCAGGAAATTAGGACGGTGAATCAGGGCGGGTGACACTCATCTCGGAGCGGCAGGGAAACCCGTTGGTAACACTATACTCATAATTTGGCGGCGAAGGGAGAGAGACACAGCGAATGATTATGCAAATGGGAGTGAAACATCACCCTGGTCTAGGTATTACTCAGACGAAGGATGTCTCAGACATTCCCTTCCAGACGCATGCATCACAATTTCCCCACAACTAATGTATTGATTTCATTACGTAACGAAGCTGTTATTTGAGGCCTATTTGATTATAGGATTGCAATTTAATAATAATAAGAATATAAGAACATAAGAACGAAGGAACACTGCAGCAGGCCTACTGGCCCATGCGAGGCAGGTCCAAGTCTCCTACCGGCTTAAGCCAATACACCCAACCTAGTCAGGTCAGGTCACCTTGACTTAAGGGAGGAACACGGCAACCGTCCTGGTAGCACAAGCTAATCAGGTCCAACTCACACCCACCCACACCCACTCATGTATTTATCCAACCTATTTTTAAAGCTACACAACGTTCTGGCCTCTATAACTGTACTTGGGAGTTTGTTCCACTCATCCACAACTCTATTACCAAACCAGTACTTTCCTATATCCTTCCTGAATCTGAATTTTTCTAACTTAAAACCATTGCTGCGAGTCCTGTCTAGGCTAGATATTTTCAGCACACTATTTACATCCCCTTTATTTATTCCTGTCTTCCATTTATACACCTCAATCATATCCCCCCTAATTCTACGTCTTTCTAGAGAGTGAAGATTCAGGGCCCTTAGTCTATCCTCATAGGGAAGGTTTCTGATACATGGGATCAACTTTGTCATCCTCCTTTGTACATTTTCCAGAGCATTTATATCCATTCTGTAATACGGTGACCAAAACTGTGCAGCAT
This sequence comes from Cherax quadricarinatus, assembly GCF_038502225.1. Taxonomy (NCBI): domain Eukaryota; kingdom Metazoa; phylum Arthropoda; class Malacostraca; order Decapoda; family Parastacidae; genus Cherax; species Cherax quadricarinatus. The sequence goes on along the minus strand of NC_091303.1, from coordinate 14,078,306 downwards.
AAACTAAATGAGGCCTAACCAAGGATGTATAGAGTTGAAGAACAACCTGAGGACTCCTATTATTTATGCTTCTTGATATAAAGCCAAGGATTCTATTAGCTTTATTGCGAACACTTATGCACTGTTGTCTTGGTTTCAGATTACTGCTAACCAGAACTCCTAAATCTTTTTCGCAATCCGTAATATTAAAATCTACATTATTTAGTTTATATGTGGCATGGTTATTGTCCTGTCCAACATTTAGAACTTTGCATTTGTCTATATTAAACTGCATCTGCCACCTCTCCGACCACTGCATCAGTCTACTCAAATCTTCCTGGAGTGCTCTAATGTCCTCGTCAGAATGAATTCGACGGCCTATTTTGGTGTCATCGGCAAACTTGCTGATGTCGCTCTTTATGCCCTCATCTATGTCGTTTATGTATATTGTGAACAGCAGGGGGCCCAACACTGACCCCTGTGGAACACCGCTCGTGACGCTTCCCCACTCTGATTTCTCCCCATTTATGCAAACTCTCTGCTGCCTATTTGTCAACCATGCCTCTATCCAGGAAAAAATTTCTCCTCCTATTCCATGTGCCTTAATTTTCCTCAATAGTCTCTGATGTGGGACCCTGTCAAAAGCCTTACTGAAGTCCATGTACACAATATCATATTCATTACCATGATCTACCTCTTCTAATACCTTAGTGAAAAAAGTTAACAAATTCGTAAGGCAGGAACGCCCCTTTGTAAAACCATGCTGAGATTCGTTGATTAATTTATGCTTTTCAAGGTGGCTACGAACTGCCTCGGCAATTATTGATTCCATAAATTTTCCCACTATGGAGGTTAGGCTTATTGGTCTATAGTTTGAAGCTAAGGACCTGTCACCTGCTTTGAAAATAGGTATCACATTTGTCATTTTCCACTTATCAGGCACCATGCCAGTTTGTAGTGATATGTTGAAAAGATTAGCCAAAGGTTTGCTAAGCTCCTCTTTACATTCCTTTAGAACCCTTGCATACAGTTCATCAGGGCCTGGGGATTTGTTAGGTTTTAATTTATCTATTTGCCTGAGGACCATGTCACTTGTGACCCTAATCGTGCACAGTTTATTATCGTCCTGTTCCACATAATTTATCATTTCTGGAATATCGCTGGTATCCTCCTGTGTAAAAACTGAGAGGAAGTATGTGTTAAAACTTCTACACATTTCCTGATCACTGTCAGTGAGCTGACCCGAGGAACTTTTGAGTGGGCCTATCTTGTCCCTGATCTTACTTCTGTATACCTGAAAGAATCCTTTTGGGTTAGACTTCGAATCTCTTGCAACTTTAACCTCATAATCTCTTTTTGTTTTTCTAATTCCCTTTTTTATTTCTCTCTTTAACTGAATATATCGATTTCTTAATTGCCCCTCTCCTCTTTTGATTTGCCTATATATGCCTCTCTTTTGACCAATTAGATATTTTAATCTATTGTTCATCCATTTAGGATCATTTTTGTTTGATCTGATTTCCCTATTTGGAACATAATTTGACTGAGCAGCTAGAACTATGCCCTGGAAAGCGTCATATCGGCATACATCACCACCTACCTGACCCTTAGTCAGGTCATTCCAGTTCAGCCCACCTAAGTAATTTTTCAGTCCTTTGAAATCAGCCAAGCGGAAGTCATGGACAGAGACTTGATTGCCATTATTAGGGGAATTCCATGATATACTAAAACTGAGTGATTTGTGATCACTTTCCCCAAGCTCATCATTAACCTCAAGATTATTAATTAGTGTTTCCCTACTGGCAAGAACCAAGTCAAGGAGGTTATTTCCCCTAGTTGGCTCTGTCACAAACTGTTTTAAAAAACAATCCTGGAACGTATCAAGAAAGTCACCTGACTCTAAATTTCCTGTCAAATTGCTCCAGTCAATCTGTCTATAGTTGAAATCTCTCATTAGCACAACATTTTCGTTTGTAGATGCCTTACGAATTTCGTCCCATAGAAGTTTACTGCACTCCCTATCAAGATTTGGGGCCCTGTAAATCACACCCAAAATTAGTTTTTCTCGGCCCTCGAGAAGCTGTAACCAAACAGATTCAGTGGCTGACGCTTCTAATTTTATATCTTTACAAACACAACAATTTAAATTGTCTCTGACATGCATCGCTACTCCACCACCTTTCCTGTTGACCATGTCAGTGTGGAATAATTTATAGCCTTGTATGTGACATTCAGAGGGCATCTCTCTATCTTTCAGATTGAGCCAGGTCTCTGTTATAGCAATAATATCTATGTTTCCTGCACTTGCAATTAATCTTAGCTCATCTATCTTATTTCTTACACTCCTGCTATTAGTATAGTAAACCTTAAGGGAGTTAGTCCCTTGCTGCCCTCTGCTGTCCCCCTTTGTTTGCTGACCTGATCTATTGTTTTTATTTATAACTTCATGCTGAATGCAACCTGCTTGTTTCCCACACACACCCATACCTCTATCTTCTATCAGTTTAAAATCATAGGCATTTCACCAATGACCTTCTCAATCGAGTCTGCAAGCGCTACCACCCCAGCCCCAGAGAGATGTACCCCATCCCTTGCATACATATCATGTTCGCCATAAAAGTTGTTCCAGTTGTCAATGAATGGGATTGCAAGTTCCTTGCAGTATCTGTCTAGCCAGCAATTTACACCAATTGCCCTAGACAACCATTCATTTCCTACTCCCCTTCTAGGCAAGATGCTACATATGATTGGGATCCCTCCCTTAGACTTAATGAAATCTATAGCTGATCTGTACTTATCTAGCAGCTCTTCTCTCCTACCCTTCCCAATATCATTTCCACCAGCACTGAGACAGATAATGGGCTTGTTCCCATTACCTGACATGATATTATCCAGCCTGTTGACTATGTCCCCAATACCAGCTCCAGGGAAGCACACTCTATCTCTCATCTTCTTATTCCTATTACAAAAAGCACGGTCAATATATCTTACCTGAGAGTCACCAACCACAAGAATGCGCTTACCTCCATTAGCAGGGGCAGTAGTACCCTTACCTTCACTGGCCACTGAAGTACATTCATCCATTCTTCCTCTTCTCATTATTATTATTATTATTATTATTATTATTATTATTATTATTATTATTATTATTATTATTATTATTATTATTATATGATTATCATTATTTTATTATGTACTATTATTATATGAATATTATATTATTATTATTATATAATTATCATTATTATATTATCATTATATTGTTATTAATAAAAAACTATTATTATATTTAAAAATAATGGATACAGTAGTAGTAGCAGCAGCAGAATTTCTATTCACTTTTACTGAATTTAATTTTCGTCAAGAAATGCCTATTAAGATTATAATTATTTTTTACGCAGACATTACCAGTCATATCAGGCAGAAAACTGTGCTGTTAGCTCGGTGCTCAGTACAGACATGTCCCTAGTGTCAGGCGCAGTGTTCACGCGGAAGGTCAAACATAAGTAATCTAAGGAAAGATGGAATGAAATAAAAGGGGAGAGAGAGAGAGAGAGAAATCCTGTTAGCAGAGACGCATAGGGAAGGCATCAAGAGAGCTGAATGGTCCGTCGACACGAGATGGATTGCCCTGATGGTGTAGAAGAGAGAGGAAGAGGAAGATGGAGATATAGTTTGTGTCTGGACGTAGTAGAGAGAGGGAGAGAGAGAGAGGAAGATAGAGATATAGTTTGTGTCTGGACGTAGTAGAGAGACAGAGAGATGGAGATAGAGATATAGTTTGTGTCTGGACGTAGTAGAGAGACAGAGAGATGAAGATAGAGATATAGTTTGTGTCTAGATGTAGTAGAGAAAGAGAGAGAGAGAGAGAGAGAGAGAGAGAGAGAGAGAGAGAGAGAGAGAGAGAGAGAGAGAGAGAGAGAGAGAGAGAGAGAGAGAGAGAGAGAGAGAGAGAGAGAGAGAGTTAGTTTGTGTCTGGACGTAGTAGAGAGAGGGATAGGCAGAGATCAAGAAATGAGAGATGAGCATCTTAAAGACACTTTTTAAGTATGAATTGATTTAACAGACGATTTAATTAATTGAACAGACGTTCAGTTAAATAATCTGTAATTGCAAACTATTGAAGACACTGTGTCTCCTCCACAGAAAGATTTTTTTTAAATCGGATAGAATGCACCTAGTGGTGGGACATTATAGAGTCAGGCATGAATACAAGAAAGAGAAAGGGAAATACAGAGGAACACTGCAGTCAGCCTACTGGCTCCTGCAGGGTAAAATTTAGGCTGTAACAAAATACTGAGTAGTACCGTGACGAGCAATGGTGATGGTGATAGTGGTGTTATAAGGATGCTGAGTGATACGGCGCTATGCATGCTAATAACACCACTATCACTACTACTAGTAGTGATGCTATCAGCTTGCTGAGTGATATGACAATAAGCACACTGATAGTGTGCAGTAGTGGTAATATCAGAATGCTGACTGGTGCGACGGTATGAATGCTGATAATGTCACTACCATTACCACTACCAGATGTTGAGTGATGCCACTGTATACATGCTGATAACACCACTATCACCACCACCACTCCTCGTCACGGCACTACTCAGCATGTTATTATGTCTTAAGTTTTACCCAACGTCGACCAGTGGGTCGGCTGCAGTGCTTCTATACTTACCCTACTCTTGTACTCACACCTACTTCTGCTACTGTATAGTGTATTGCCACCTGGTACATTCTGTCGGACATGAACAGAGTTTGTTCTACAGAGGCCACATTGTATTAAAAAAGGTTTTAATTTACTTCTCGTGTCTATACCAAGTATAATTTATCGGCATTACCCTACCCTCTACAATTATAAATCATCTAGACTCACTATATGTTACTCTTATGGCGGAAGGGTGGAATGTCGTTAAATAGCGGCTAAATAAATATAAAAACTGAAGAGACATACCAAGAATCTGTTTTGGTTCTCGAAGAAACTGTCAAAGATGGTCTTCGGTATTGGGTGAAAGGACACCTGATTTCTAACAGTAACCTTATTTCTCCACTATACGGTATATCTACTGTGTTCTGTTGTTCCCCTCCCTCATTTGGAGTGACCAAGTCCCAGGACCGAAACGTAACCACTAAAGATCTATGTTGTCGGTGTCATCATAAGTTCTACTTTAAGTATATTCCACAGACAAATAGACATTTCTCCAGTTTTGCCTCTAAAACTCAGCCTTTACTGAAAACGCTTTGTTAGCATAGTCTTTCTAATTAATTATTCATATTTACATATGTAGAAAGCTTGTCAAAATAATTTTTGCCAGACCTTAATGAAGATTTACCAGAATATATTTATTTTCATTGAGTTCGCACGGGTATTGTTAGTTCGGCTATTAGATGCAGATGCAGGAAACATTTCATGTATTTAATATTACAAGCACGACGCTTGCAACACTATTTAATATCAGAGGGAACATTCTGTAGACTGGAGATGTTCTTGATAATCCTTATGTTGAATTTGGCAGCCATTTTGAAAAATGGCCGCTAGTTAGATTTTCTGGTATAAAAGTATGGGACAATATTAAACTGACATTTGTAAACGTATAAATAGATAAATTCTCTCCAATTCCTCTAAATGTATCTTAAAATTAGAAGATAAAATGAACAGAATTCATGGAAGATTGATGTTCTTCCTGGCTGTGTACCAGAGGTATTGTAGAATATATCTAAATTATATAACTTAGATGTCCATTTTGCACCTATTTTGTCAGTTATTGGCACTTAAACTTCCAGCTTTACATAACTATAAACATGGGCAAGTTAAATAATTCAAGTCAGGTCACATGACCCAAGTCAGACGCACAAACAAATAATTTCAGAGTTAGGTATAACATTAAGCTTCCACGGGTCTTGTAGTGTGTAGTGAGGCAGTCATAACTGATAAGAGGATTTCGCAGTTATAAATAAAGTTAGCTCTGACTTTACTGGAATCTGATTTCCAGTTACTATTGCCAGTTACAAAACTGATATAATGTAGAGTTCATAACTAACAGATTTCTCATATGCAGTTACACTAACTACTATGTTTCTATGTACTTGTCTTACACGTGATTCTTTTAAGTCTTTGCAATTAATTTCATATACATAGAGTAAAAAAATTATTATTCATTGTACGAAACTAATCCCTATATAATACCCAATTTGTTAAGGTAATGAGGTGATTTTTTTTTTTTTTTGGGGGGGGGGCGCTGAGGCTACAGCTTTCCTGTTCTTAAATATGTTTTTGTGACAGATATTTTGTGGGTCATTTAATTAATTTTTTTAGCTTTGCATTCACTATAGTACTACGATCATTGTTAAATATAATTTAGATCATTGTTAATGACCAGTCCAAGACCTTTATTACGTTTTTTATTGCCTAGATTAGAATTTCCAAAGACTTTATATTCATATTTCACATTTCTAGAAGCAAAATACAATGTGAATATCAAAATGGTGTACAATACCGACAGGATGGTTGTTGAGACACATAGGCAACACTAAAGCAACTTTATTCCGAAACTTTTCGCCTACACAGTAGGCTTCTTCAGTCGAGTACAGAAAGTAGGCAGAAGCAGTAGAGATGTGAAGACGATGTAATCAGTCCATCACCCTTAAAGTCGTAGATTTGAGGTTGTCAGTCCCTCAGCCTGGAGAAGTTCTGTTCCAAAGTTTGGAACTAACTGAAGATCAAGGGACAGTGTTAAGACTTAAATACTGTCGGAAAGAGAGGTGCAGAGTAGTAGTAGTGAGATTGTAGCCACTGAGAGGTCATGTCCCTCTCAGAACAAACGGTTCTCACTTGAAGAAGTTGTCCAAGGTGTTTTCTGTTCTGTACCAAGATGCCATTGTGTTGCAGTGTCTGACAGAGTGAATATCAAAATGGTATACAATACCGACAGGATGGTTGTTGAGACACAGACAACACTTAAGCAACTTTATTCCGAGACTTTGGAACAGAACTTCTCCAGGCTCAGGGACTGACAACCTCAAATCTACGACTTTAAGGGTGATGGACTGATTACATCGTCTTCACATCTCTACTGCTCCTGCCTACTTTCTGTACTCGACTGAAGAAGCCTACTGTGTAGGCGAAACGTTTCGGAATAAAGTTGCTTAAGTGTTGCATATGTGTCTCAGCAACCAACCAAAATACAATACTGGAGAATTATCCACATACAAACTCATCATCCTCATCTACGACCATTGTGCCAACCTATCCAGGACCCTTTTTTAAATTTCGTGTCATTCGAGAGTACTACAATATAAGACTTTGGTCTCGTTTCGACATTTACGTAAATTGTGAGTGATAGTGAAGAGGACCGATCCTTGAAGATCTCTGCTCATTACGTCCTTACACTTCTCTCCTCAACCTCTCTTCCGCTAGTGAGTGAGCTGAGCAGTGATCCTATTCTCAGATCTGCCTTCTATACTATGAATCTTTATTTTGCTCGAGAGTCCTCAAGGTGAAACGTTGTCGATGACATTCTGGAAAAAAATTAGATATGCTACATTTATATATATATATATATATATATATATATATATATATATATATATATATATATATATATATATATATATATATATATATATATATATATATGTGTGTGTGTGTGTGTGTGTGTGTGTGTGTGTGTGTGTGTGTGTGTGTGTGTGTGTGTGTGTGTGTAGATGAATGGTTCAGAGAACCGACATGTTGATAAATTAGACACATGTGCAACTCTTGGGTATCTTTACTGAGGAAACGTTTCGCCACACAGTGGCTTCATCAGTCCATACGTAGGAGAAACTTGAAGAACAGGAGGAGAATGAGGTAATCAGTCCCTCAACCTTGAGTCGATGTGTTCAGTCCATCAATCTTGAATAGAATATTCTATTCAAGATTGATGGACTGAACACATCGACTCAAGGTTGAGGGACTGATTACCTCATTCTCCTCCTGTTCTTCAAGTTTCTCCTACGTATGGACTGATGAAGCCACTGTGTGGCGAAACGTTTCCTCAATAAAGATACCCAAGAGTTGCACATGTGTCTAATTTATCATATATATATATATATATATATATATATATATATATATATATATATATATATATATATATATATATATATATATATATATATATATATATATATATATATATATATTATTATGAAGTCAGGAAACATTCTTTGGTCAGCTAAGCTTATCAAAAACTTGAATGTATGAGTGTGAAGGGATACGCTGCGTTCAGCGTTCATCTAGATTCTACTGTGTAGAGATGCGCCGAGTTCATCGCGTGTGTAGGGATGCTCTGATGGAAAGAAAACAAAAAAAAACTTTCAAATACTGTGTTTCGCTTTTAACCGAAATACATATATGATATATGATACAGACAGACACATTTTTACAGCTTTCAGTTGAAGCATTGAACTTAAAACAAAACAAAAAAATATATAAAAGGCTTTTGGAAGCTTGTAATGCTCTTCACACTGAATTCCAGCACGAAATATGTTGAGTTTTTACATAGATATTCTCGCGAAGACGGTACGAGCTGCTGAAGATGCTGAGAGTCTCTCTAAAAAAATGCTGTGAGGTTCTAAAGATGTAGTTATGTTCTTGTGAGGATGATGCAAGGTTCTTCTGAGGATCTCGTGAAGATGTTGCAAGGTTCTTCTGAGGATCTCGTGAAGATGCTGCAAGGTTCTTCTGAGGATCTCGTGAAGATGCTGCAAGGTTCTTCTGAGGATCTCATGAAGATGCTGCAAGGTTCTTCTGAGTATCTCGTGAAGATGCTGCAAGGTTCTTCTGAGTATCTCGTGAAGATGCTGCAAGGTTCTTCTGAGGATCTCGTGAAGATGCTGCAAGGTTCTTCTGAGGATCTCGTGAAGATGCTGCAAGGTTCTTCTGAGGATCTCGTGAAGATGCTGCAAGGTTCTTTTGAGGATCTCGTGAAGATGCTGCAAGGTTCTTCTGAGGATCTCGTGAAGATGCTGCAAGGTTCTTCTGAGTATCTCGTGAAGATGCTGCAAGGTTCTTCTGAGGATCTCATGAAGATGCTGCAAGGTTCTTCTGAGTATCTCGTGAAGATGCTGCAAGGTTCTTCTGAGTATCTTGTGAAGATGCTGCAAGGTTCTTCTGAGGATCTCGTGAAAATGCTGCAAGGTTCTTCTGAGGATCTCGTGAAGATGTTGCAAGGTTCTTCTGAGGATCTCGTGAAGATGCTGCAAGGTTCTTCTGAGGATCTCGTGAAGATGCTGCAAGGTTCTTCTGAGGATCTCATGAAGATGCTGCAAGGTTCTTCTGAGTATCTCGTGAAGATGCTGCAAGGTTCTTCTGAGTATCTCGTGAAGATGCTGCAAGGTTCTTCTGAGGATCTCGTGAAGATGCTGCAAGGTTCTTCTGAGGATCTCGTGAAGATGCTGCAAGGTTCTTCTGAGGATCTCGTGAAGATGCTGCAAGGTTCTTTTGAGGATCTCGTGAAGATGCTGCAAGGTTCTTCTGAGGATCTCGTGAAGATGCTGCAAGGTTCTTCTGAGTATCTCGTGAAGATGCTGCAAGGTTCTTCTGAGGATCTCATGAAGATGCTGCAAGGTTCTTCTGAGTATCTCGTGAAGATGCTGCAAGGTTCTTCTGAGTATCTCGTGAAGATGCTGCAAGGTTCTTCTGAGGATCTCGTGAAAATGCTGCAAGGTTCTTCTGAGGATCTCGTGAAGATACTGCAAGGTTCGTCTGAGGATCTCGTGAAGATGCTGCAAGGTTCTTCTGAGGATCTCGTGAAGATGCTGCAAGGTTCTTCTGAGGATCTCGTGAAGATGCTGCAAGGTTCTTCTGAGGATCTCGTGAAGATGCTGCAAGGTTCTTCTGAGGATCTCGTGAAGATGCTGCAAGGTTCTTCTGAGGATCTCGTGAAGATGCTGCAAGGTTCTTCTGAGGATCTCGTGAAGATGCTGCAAGGTTCTTCTGAGTATCTCGTAAAGATGCTGCAAGGTTCTTCTGAGGATCTCATGAAGATGCTGCAGGGTTCTTCTGAGGATCTCGTGAAGATGCTGCAAGGTTCTTCTGAGTATCTCGTGAAGATTCTGCAGGGTTCTTCTGAGTATCTCGTGAAGATGCTGCAAGGTTCTTCTGAGGATCTCGTGAAGATGCTGCAAGGTTCTTCTGAGGATCTCGTGAAGATGCTGCAAGGTTCTTCTGAGGATCTCGTGAAGATGCTGCAAGGCTCTTCTGAGTATCTCGTGAAGATGTTGCAAGGTTCTTCTGAGGATCTCGTGAAGATGCTGCAAGGTTCTTCTGAGGATCTCGTGAAGATGCTGCAAGGTTCTTCTGAGGATCTCGTGAAGGTGTTTATAGATTCTGATGAAGTTGCTGACATTCGTCTGAGGAAAGATGTGAAATTCTCTTGAAGATGCTGTGGGATTTTTCTGAAGATGGTAAGAGATTCTTCTGAAGATGCTGAAGATGCTATTAGATTCTTTTGAAGATGCTATGAGAGTCTTCTGAAGACACAAACATTATCCTGTAGTTGCTGCGATATTCTTCTAAAAATGCCACGATATATTCTATCGCAAAGCTGCAATATTCTCCCGAAAATGCTCAAAGGTTCCTCTATAAATACTGTAAGTTCTCCTAAAAATGTCATAAGCTTCTGAAAAAGCTCTGTGGGTTTTCCTAAAGATCTTAAGAGATGCTCCTAAAGATGCTGTAATAATTCTCTCCCTGGTGTTGTGAGGTTCTTCCACATAACGTCATTAACTGGAGCCTCGCTCTCCGAGTCCTTTTACTGTGTAATTGCGAGAAAGTAAGCAAGACTGGGAGGGGTAAACAAACTTTAGCAAGGGAGTCTCCAGCCGCCCATGATAATGATAGAGATAAAGTTTGCCGAATCACGGGCCAAACTAAGCAACTTTCCTCGGCTTGTTGCTCGACAGTTTCAATAGCTGAGACAACGGGAGACCCTCCCAGCGCTGCCCAACTCCACCCAGGAAGGATTTCTCTGACCTTTGATGACGACCTATCCTTGTGTTTGTCATCTTCTTGTCCCATTATTCTCCATCCCTTCCCTTTCCTACTCCTCTCTCTCTCTCTCTCTCTCTCTCTCTCTCTCTCTCTCTCTCTCTCTCTCTCTCTCTCTCTCTCTCTCTCTCTCTCTCTCTCTCTCTCTCTCTCTCTCTCTCTCTCTCGCTCTCTTCCCTTCGTAGTATCCCTAACACAACGCCAGGGAAATTACTGACCAAATTATGGAAGATGGGAGACCACGGTCACAGCTCTGGCCTGAAGGTACAAATAGAAAATCACAAATCAGTCATTACCAGCACACAGTGACACAACACGAGCCTAGGAACTAGCTGTAACACCTAGCAAAGACACATTCTAGCTAGTGCCATTGTTCCAACACGAACACAATTTATTTTTCGTGGCCTTTTTTTTTTGACTTTCTGTTATTGGGTTGGGAAATGTAACTGCCATTCACACTTTGCCAGGTTTAATTTGATGAATTGATTACCACAACGTAATTGTAGTATGGCTTTAACAAGGTTACGCTGTCGAAATGAGCCCGCTTGTGTGGCTATATTATATCAGAGTAATGGAGTGGCCGCCTGTGTTAGGCCGTATGAGTGTGTGTTGTTGAGGCCTGTGTGTTCTGTTCTGACAATTGCTGTTTTAATCATCACCTTAATTGAGTTTGTTTGGTGTGTGCGGTTGCTGTGCGCACGCTTGCGCTCCCTGCAATTATGTAGTTCTTTCTATATATTTATATGGTTGTATCTGTATATTTATATTGCTGTACATACAAACATTATCTTTCAGTCCACAGCAAGATTCGAAGCTGCAAATTCGGCTGTGGACCGTCAGATATTGTTCGTAAATAATTTCGCCTGTTTGCGAATTGGTAAAGCAGCTGTGTATTTATATTTATATAGCTGGGAGTCTATATGATATAGCTGTTTACATATACCACGATAACCACTACCATTATACCACTACTGATACACCATCCTTCACCCTAGTTACCAACACCAACACCACCAAGCAAGCAACCATCAGTATGCAGATTACCAAAACACGGCCAGAGTACCAAAACAGGACCAGAGTACCGCGGCAAGCCGAAACACGGCAAGAGTGCCGTAGCAGGGCAAGAGTACCAAAACACGGCCAGAGTACTATAACATATCCAAAGTACTCAGGTTCTTCTCAGCAAGAGACCGAACATAAAAATTTGACTCAAGTCCCATAAAAACAAATGCTGGCCAGAGAATGACACTCCTCACTCACTTATGTCACTCATTTGAATCTCGACGATCTTATCATGTTTTCCAGGGGAAACAGTGGAGGGAGGAGATGGTAATCTTCCTCGGGTAATTTATTTACTGCAGAGGTAGAGATAGAACAAGTCTTCAGCGTAGTGTAATACTTAGTGTATTTACTAAGGGAAGGTTGAGATATTTGGGATCTTTTGCAAAGGCGCTAGAGTTAGGTATCTTTGCTAAGTAATATCATTTAGGTATACTTTCTAAGTAGCAATATTTAGGTGTCTTGGCTAAGTAGATTTTCTAAGCAAGTTCATTTAGAAATCTTTGCTAAGTAACAAGATATGAAGAACTTTTCGACGTAGCAATATTTAGGAATATCTTCTCAGTAACACGACTTAAATATCTTCTCAGTAACACGACTTAAATATCCTCTCAGTAACACGACTTAAATATCTTCTCAGTAACACGACTTAAATATCTTCTCAGTGACACGACTTGAATATCTTCTCAGTAACACGACTTAAATATCTTCTCAGTAACACGACTTAAATATCTTCTCAGTAACACGACTTAAATATCTTCTCAGTAACACGACTTAAATATCTTCTCAGTAACACGACTTAAATTTCTTCTCAGTAACACGACTTGAATATCTTCTCAGTAACACGACTTAATACCTTTCCTTAGGCATCTTAGCAAAGTAACAGGAGTTAGGTACTTTCGTTACGTGACATGATTTAGATATTTTGCTATTCGCCGTAATGATGAAGTGTTTAGTACGAAGCGAAAGTTCCTGAATATGTAATAATTAAATCTTCAGTCAAATTCTGAGCAGGAAAAGATAAACATACATATAAATTAATGCAGTTTTTTAAGCAAATATTATTATCGGATCTTTTATTAATTATAAAAGAAACCGTTACAAAAAACGCCAAAAAAAAATCACACCAAAAAATCACCTACATGAAAATCAGCGACAAAAATAGAAAGATAAAACGATCCGTATTGCCCTTGTGGTTTTAGCGCTTAGTTATGATGATAATGGCAAAAATGTTAAAATAAAGCTTCGCCCTAAATGGCAACGCTCCTCTTGCCGAATAAGGCATGTGAAAATTTGTGTATGCCGTAATTTTGCAAAAGTTATTCTTAACCTAACGAAAAAAATATATTTCATTGTGTTTGTTTATTATTAAATTATTGTAAACTTATCTAAAATATATTTAGTTTAGGTAAGTTTTCTAAGGTTCTTTTGGTACAAAATTATCAATTCTTACATTAACATAAATAAAAAAAAGTATCTTTAAACGTATATGAGAATTTTTTAGAAAGGACTTAATTTTAAATCAGTTTTTTGCTAATTGATTAATTTTACCTATTCGGCACGACAAACACTGTCAAACACGGCAAACTCTGTCAGAGTAGCCAACCAGTACTTTACCACGGAGCTAGACACATCATAAGTATGGTCGCCTAGCCGGAGATAGACGATGTTTCCCCATACCCCCGGGCACCATACCCCCGGGCACCATACCCGCGGTCACCATACCCCCGGGGCACCATACCCCGGGGCACCAAGCCGCCGGGCACCATACCCCCGGGGCACCAAGCTCGTTTTGAAAGTTATTTCATCAAATCCTGCCATATATAGTGGACAACGAAAGAGATTTGAAATGTTTAACAATCCGTGCGCAGCTGGACGCCCATACTTATTCTGGGGTCTGACTCCGTGGTAAAGTACTGGTCACTCTGATACAGAATTTGCAGGTTCGAGTCCGGCTCTGAACGTAGAGACAATGTTTGTAAATAATTTCGCCTGTTTGCGAATTGTTAAGGGTATATATATATATATATATATATATATATATATATATATATATATATATATATATATATATATATATATATATATATATATATATATATATATATATATATATATATATATATATATATATATATATATATATATATATATATATATATATAATAGTCTACATCGTCAGTAGAAACAGAGGGTCGCTGACAAGAACCAGCGCTATGGAAACAAAATTTTGTGGCTTCATAACCAAAATACACCAACAAACGAGTTGTGAGAATATATACGCGGGTTTTCAATATTTTTTTTTCTTTTTTTTTTGTGCATTTCTCTTCTATTTAATTAAGGTCCTCTACACACCTATGAGAAAATATATTTGACTTTGTGTTTTTCAAAATCTTCTTATTGATAAAGGTAATGAAAAAATGGGAAATGGGCTCCTATACAGCCCAAATTCAATGCAAAAAATGCTTTCGTTTAAGATACCTCAGCGTCAGTAGAAAGGGAGGGTTGGCGGCCGTCAGGAGCCAGTGCTCAGGAAACACCCTTGTTACCAAGACCTTTAACCCTGACGATGGAAACTCCGTTGATTGGGGGCCTCCACCGCACTAGAATCATTAATACGTTAGAGAACTACCCGAGGCTAGCAGACTGACCTGTAAACTGGCTAGTCGTATCATCCTCTGCAAGGAGTGCACTGGGAGGCTGGTGAAGACCTGATTCACGGCACTAGATCTACCCCTCATTTTCTATGACACTCGTAATGCGTGACAGTAGTACCTCCCTGGATGTTGCTTTCTACCATCCTATATATACCAGTGGTTATAATAACCATAATTTTTAACGAGGTGGACTGGTAAGCCAGCGAAAGACCTTAATCAGATGACCAAAAGCTCCATCGGCGGGACATCATATGACTATAGCCAGCGTGAGGAAACACTTGTCCTATTTCCTGATAAATCTTACCTAACCTAACCTACCTACCTTCTTCCTATTATTATTATTATTATTATTATTATTATTATTATTATTATTATTATTATTATTATTATTATTATTATTATTATTATTATTATTATTACTTTTAAAGGTCGTTCAACCCATTATAAGCGTGACTAGCAAATTAGATAATATCGCATGTTTATACGAAGCGTTAAGCCCATGTGAGTCATTCAAGAACAATGAGAGTAGCAGCTCGATTCTCCTTCCTCTAACAGCGAGAGAAACAACCACTCTTGAAGACAGTAACCTTCAGGATTAACATTATCTGGAAAGATGTTTCCGTTTAATTTAAATAATGGAGTCTGAGTTGGGGTCGGGGTGTAGACGTCTTCAAGTACTGGTTGATGTGGTTGGTGATGGTGTGTTTGTTGAGTGGTTGTGAATGCTGGTAGATGGAGACGTCTTTAAGTGCATGTTGATGTGGCTTCTGGTGGAGTGTTTGTTGAGTGGTTGTGGATATTGGTAGGTATAGACGTGTTGCATGTTTAAGCAGCTTTCTAATGTGGTTTGAGTTCTGATTTTCTTATAAGCTGGTTCACCACACACACCAGACACACCTGTGTGGCACTTGCTGTATTAATGCTGGTAGAATTACCGACAATATGTTAGGCAAAAGGACACAGGTGAAAATAATGTGATATTTTATTGTAACAACGTTTCGATCTCCAGGAGCTTTATCAAGACGTTATGGCTTGATAGCATGACACATGCTGATGATTCACCAGACACACCTGCATGACACATGTTGAAGCTTCACCAGACACACCTGCATGGAACATGCTGATGATTCACCAGACACACCTGCATGGCACATGCTGATGATTCACCAGACACACCTGCGTGGAACATGCTGATGATTCACCAGACACACCTGCATGGCACATGCTGATGATTCACCAGACACACCTGCGTGGAACATGCTGATGATTCACCAGACACACCTGCATAGCACATGCTGATGATTCACCAGACACACCTGCATGGAACATGCTGATGATTCACCAGTCACACCTGCATAGCACATGCTGATGATTCATCAGACACACCTGCGTGGCACATGCTAAAGATTCGAGTATCATTTGATGGGAGAAAAAGTGTGCTCGCAAGCATATGTAGTTTTTCTTATAAAATACCGACAGTCTGATGAATTAGGCAACTATACTACACTTAGATATCTTCATTTAGAAAACGTTTCGCCAAATATCGAATTACGGTGAACTACAGTAGACTCTTCAGAGAATACACACATCCTGATGAGCACTGGCCCGGGTTCAGAAATTGAAGTCCTGCTCCACAAACCCGTTAGAAGTTTGTGAAAGGCTAAAGGAGACTGACTGTAAATACTATTCTTCCGGAAGCCCTTTGACAGAGTAGTATTCATATGAGGCCTGGTCAAGGATTGGGACGAGGGGGCGTTGACCCCCAGAACACCCTCCAGGTTGACTCTCCAGATAAACACTCAAGAGTAAGGAGGGAGGTTGGCGTGCCAGCCTGAGTAAACACATATGCAAAGGAATATAAAGGAATGTGTTAGAGGCAGAGGACCAAAAGTTATGGCAATATCACACTTAGGTCAAAATGTGAATATAAAGAAAAATGTTGAGTCTTTTAATCAAAGATGTATATACCAATATGATCTAATTTCACCAAAGCAGTTAGAACAAAATTCCTTAAAAACCTTGTCACATCACACACACACACACAGATTGGGCCAGGAGCCGTGAATCAACCCCTGCAGTTACAGATAGGTAAACACTAATAGATCAATACACACACACACACCTTTCACGACACAAATACTTGCACTCTTATTGAGAAAATAATATAAACACATTGTTGACGATATATAAACAGAGAGGTATATATATTGCACTGAAAGCTTACTTAAATCGCTCCCATAGAGGGATAGGTTTCAAACCTCATTAACCAGTTAATAAAAGTATAATAAATATGACCATCGTCTTCCTTCACCATAAAATAAGTGACTTTTACTGTTATATCTCACAAAATAGTCAGAAATTACATATACTTTGAAAGCAAAAGTTGACCGCCAAGGCATCATATATTTCATGGTAAATGGCCTCTGATTCACATTAATGCTCCTCGACGGTAATTTTAATACCTGAGCTTTCAATATGAAGTGTATTTCTGGCACTGTGTGAGAAATGACGATGTTTGTGGTGCTGTTGGTGATGGTGGCGTTTGTGGTGGTGGTGGTGGTGGTGGTGGTGGTGGTGGTGGTGGTGGTGGTGGTGGTGGTGGTGGTGGTGGTGACTGTGGTGGTGATTCTTTTTTATGATTATGGTGATGCTTTTAATTATGTTTGCGGATATGTTCATTAGGATGTTTTTTTTTGGTGATGTGTATGTTGACGAAGCTTGAGGTAGTGATGTTGATGATAATGATGATGAGTGTGGTTGTTTGTATTAATAATTATTGTGCGAATGACGCTTGTATATTTGTTACATTTGTGGTGAGAAACTGTTCATGGCATTAATGTTGATCATGTTTATGATATTTGAAGGACGTTTCATAAATTGTCCTACAACTATTTTTTCAAATTCGTGTTTCTTGTGTCTGCACATCTACGATAATGCTACTCAGTTGTATGATAAATCTGGATGTCTGCCGACCATCACTGCTGCAGTGTCAGGTACACTGATGATGTTCGCATGCCCCTTCATTTGTGGCTGTTGGAGGGCTCGATTCGTAGCTCCCGGCCCCTCTATCGTAATCTCCGTGCCTGACCGGTTGCAGTATACGCCTGATGCTACCGTGGACCCCAGTTTGATTCACCATTCATTCCTCTGTCCATTAACTTGCACTTGTTAATTACGTCTCATCTTTTATGAATCATATGGCTGTGTCAGTCTTGTCGTCGCTTGTTTAAGTAACTGTTGCTTAGTATCGTTCTGTTCGTCGTTTTACTGACAGAAAAACTATTCTGTGATAATTCCACAACTCACTAAATCGTAAAAACACGATTATAAGCAAATATATACCTAGTTGAACTAATATTATTGTAGCCAGCTGGCTGAGTGGTTTACGCACTGGCCTGGAGTTTTACAACTCCTTGGCCATGGGTTCAGACCCCACCCGTTCCGTGGTTTATTCTGTGTGATAATTCAGTGTAAAAACTCTTGTATCACACACCTTCGCAGAAATCAGCCTAGAAATTAGGTCACAAGAAAACACATGAACTCACATTAAGAAACATAGTGTCCCAAGAAATTAAAGAAGCTAACATTGGCTGAAATAAATCCACATGAGCTTACATGCTCAAATAAGATCCCTTGAGCTTATGAGAACCCATATTCGTTTAAATGAACCAAGATAGGCTGATATGAGCCAACAAGAGCTCACAAGAGCCTACACTAGAGGGCAACGAGTGACTAGCTCCCTGAAGGTTTAATATACAAATAGTAGGAGTCTAAGAAATAAGATAGATGAGCTAAGATTACTTGCAATAGATATTATTACTATAATAGAGACCTAGTTCAACTTGAAAGATAGAGAAATGCCTTCTGAATGCAACATACAGGGTTATAAACTATTCCATACTGATAGGGTCAACAGGAAGGGTCTTGGAGTACTGATGTATGTCAGAGATAATTTAAATTGTTGTGTTAGACAAGATATAAGATTAGAAACATCGGACACAGAATCTGTTTGGCTACAGTTTCTCGAAGGTCGTGAAAAAATTATTTTTGGGTGTGATTTATAGGCCCCCAAACCTTGATAGGGAGTGCAGTAAACTGTTATGGGACGAAGTTTATAAGGCGTCTAGATATGAAAATGTGTTAATGGGAGATTTTAACTTTAGACAAATTGATTGAAACAATGTGACAGGAAATCTTGAGTCTAGTGACTTTCTTGATACGGTTCAGGACTGCTTTTTAAAACAGTCTGTGACAGAACCAACTAGAGGAAACAATCTACTTGACATGGTTCTTGCCAACAAAGAATCACTAGTCAATAATCTTGAGGTTAATGATGAACTTGGGGAAAGCGATCACAAATCGCTTAGTTTCGATATATCATGGAATTACCTAGATAACTGCAACCAAATCGCTATCCCAGATTTCCGCTTGGCCGACTTCTTGGGACTGAAAAATTACCTGGGTGAGCTAAATTGGGTTGACCTTATTATGGGTCGGGTAAGTAGAGTTGGTTGCCGATATGCCGTTTTTCAGAGCATAGTGCTGACTGCCCAGACGACTTTTGTCCTGAGTAGGGAAATTAGATCTAACAAAAATAATCCCAAATGAATAAACAATATATTAAAACATCTCATTGGTCAAGAGAGAGGCATATATAAGCGTATCAAAAGAGAGGGAAGGGCAGTTAAGAAATCAATATGTTCAGTTAAAGAGAGAAATAAAAAAAAAAGGAATAAGGAAGCAAAAAGGGATTATGAGACTAAAGTCGCAAGGGATTCGAAGACTAACCCAAAAGGGTTCTTTCAGATGTACGGAAGTAACATTAGGGAAAAGACAGGCCCACTTAAGAGTAACTCTGGTCAGTGATAAGGAAATGTGTGAACTTTTCAATACCTACTTCCTCTCAAATAACAAAAAAGGCACAATACCGTGACTGGAACGATACACAAATAACCCGCACATAAAAGAGAGAAGCTTACGACGACGTTTCGGTACGACTTGGACCATTGACAAAGTCACACTAACCAGAGGTTAGCGAAATTCCAGAAATAATAAATTATGTAGAACAGGACGATAATAAACTATGCACGATTATGGTAACTAGTGACATGGTCCTCATACAAATAGGGAAATTAAAACAAATCCCCAGGCCCTGTTGAACTGTTTGCAAGGGCTTTATTGGAATGTAAAGAGGAACTTAGCATAACTTTGGCTAATCTTTTCAATATATCACTACTAACTGGCATAGTGCTAGACAAGTGGAAAATGGCAAATGTGATACCTATTTACAAGGCAGGTGACAGGTCCTTAGCTTCGAACTATAGACCAATAAGCCTTACCTCCATAGTTGGTAAATTTATGGAATCAATAATTGCCGAAGCAATTCGTAGCCATCTTGATAGGCATAAATTGATTAATGAATCTCAACACGGTTTTACACAGGGGCGCTCCTGTCTTCCGAATTTACTAACTCTTTTCACTAAGGTGTCTGAGGAGGTAGATCATGGTAATGAATATGATATTGTGTATATGGACTTCAGTAAGGTTTTCGATAGAGTTCCACATCAGCGGCTGTTGAGAAAACTTAAGGCACACGGAATAGGAGAAATTTTTTCCTGGGTAGAGGCATGGTTGACAAATAGGCAGCAGAGAGTTTGCATAAATGGGGAGAAATCAGAATGGGGGCACGTCACAAGCGGTGTTCCACAAGGGTCAGTGTTGGGCCCCTTGTTCACAATTTACATAAACGACGTAGATGAGGGAATAAATTGCGACATTAGCAGATTTGCTGATGACACCAAAATAGGCCGTCCAGTTCATTCTATGAGGACAGAGCACTCCAGGATGATTTGAATAGACTGATGCAATGGTCGGAGAAGTGGCAGATGTTGTTTAATATAGACAAATGCAAAGTTCTAAATGTTGGACAGGAAAATAACCATGCCACATATAAACTAAATAATATAGATCTTAACATTACGGAATGCGAAAAGGATTTAGGAGTTCTGGTTAGCAATAATCTGAAACCAAGACATCAGTGCATAAGTGTTCGCAATAAAACTAACAGAATCCTTGGCTTCATAGGAAGAAGTATAAAAATAGGAGTCTTCAGGTTGTCCTTCAGCTCTATATATCTTTGGTTAGACCTCATTTAGACTATGCTGCACAGTTCTGGTCACCGTATTACAGAATGGATATAAATGCACTGGAAAACGTACTAAGGAGGATGACAAAGTTCATCCCATGTATCAGAAATCTTCACTATGAGGATAGACTGAGGGCCCTGAATCTGCACTCTCTCGAAAGACGTAGAATTAGGGGATGTTTGATTAAGGTGTATAAATGGAAAACAGGAATTAATAAAGGGGATGTAAATAGCGTGCTAAAAATATCTAGCATAAACAAGACTCGCAGCAACGGTTTTAAATTGGAAAAATTCAGATTCAGGAAGGATATAGGATATAGAAAGTAATAGAGTTGTGGATAAGCAGAACAAACTCCCGATTACCGTTATAGAAGCTAGGACGTTGTGTAGTTTTAGAAATAGGTTGGATAAATACATGAGCGGGTATGGGTGGGTGTGAGTCGGACCTGACTAGCTTGTGCTACTAGGTCGGATGCCGTGCTCCTCCCCTAAGTGAGTGTGACTGACCCGACTAGGTCAAGGCTTTGGCTTAAACCGGTGGGGGAATTGGACCTGCCTCGCATGGGGCAGTAGACCTGCTGCAGTGTTCCTTCTTTCTTATGTTCTTATATGATCT
>NC_091303.1:14044321-14051821 GCF_038502225.1 Cherax quadricarinatus | reverse complement strand
CTTATTATTCTACAATGAAGATAACATCTTATTATCATACTAAAAAGACTATCTACTACAGATTCAGGAAGGATATAGGAAAGTACTGGTTTGGTAATAGAGTTGTGGATGAGTGGAACAAACTCCCGAGTACAGTTATAGAGGCCAGAACGTTGTGTAGCTTTAAAAATAGGTTGGATAAATACATGAGTGGATGTGGGTGGGTGTGAGTTGGGCCTGATAGCTTGTGCTACCAGGTCGGTTGCCGTGTTCCTCCCTTAAGTCAATGTGACCTGACCTGACTAGGTTGGGTGCATTGGCTTAAGCCGGTAGGAGACTTGGACCTGCCTCGCATGGGCCAGTAGGCCTTCTGCAGTGTTCCTTCGTTCTTATGTTCTTATGTACACGAGGGTCATTAAGACTATCTACAATACGAGGGTCATTACTAGGAATAAGGTAAAATTTACACGTATGTTAGCTAAAAAATAGAAAATCATTCCCCTCCCTTTCCGTAGCTACATTCATCAGACACCTTTTGGCACTCTTCTTGAACTGGTTCATGTTATGACTGGCTTTGACATGTGCAGGCAGTCTGTTCCATTCCTTTATTGCTGTATAATAAAAGGTGTTTGACGCCTGGCCAATGACTGTGGGTACTACAAAGTTGTGTTCTCTCCCCCTAGTACTATGATTGCTTTGGTTCCCAACCTTGACAAAATTGACAGCAAGATATTCTGGACACTGTTTGTGAGCAATTTTATAAACATGATTTAGCTTCAGTTGTTTTACTCTGTCTTCAACATTCAGCATATCCAACTGCTGTAATTCATCCTGGCCCACATGTTCTCTTGGTCCCAGCCCATATATATATATATATATATATATATATATATATATATATATATATATATATATATATATATATATATATATATATATATATATATATATATATATATATATATATATATATATATATATATATATATATATATTGATTTTTATTGGTTTGAAGTTCTGTTGGAGTGTGAGAAAGGTAGCGTTAATGAAAACATTCAAATTAATTGGAGGTGAGACTCTAAAGGAAGAGTGAGGATGTTGCGGTTTGGAGGGTCATCTGAACTGTGATGTCAGCGTGCTTCTGGCAAAACCGTGATTTAACGAATGACAGTGAAAGTGTTTTCTTCTTCATAGAGTTACCCTACTTCGGCGGGAGACTCCCAGTCTGTGTAAATACAGAACACAAAAAAAAATGGATAGCAATCAAGCTTGATCCAAGGAAGTGTTGGAGGGAATCATTTTCCAGATCAAGAGCCATTCACTTTCATCAATTTCCCTCATCTCCCTTGTCTAAGAAATCGACTCAATAAGAAAAAAAAAAGAAAATTCCCTTAACCCCAAAAAAAGAGACGTCAAGCTTCGTGAATACACTATTATACAAATGAAGGAAAATGAACTACACTTTAAAAAAAAATACCTTTCCACTTCCAGTTTTCACGTATCTAATAAACAGGAAAGGCAAGAAAAATTGGGTGACCATTGGAGTTGTTTACGTACACACACAGATCAATGCTACCCTATTCACGCGCCAGAGCAAAACTGCAGGATCATTATGGCGAATAAATGCCGGTAACACCCACCGTTCGCTCGCCCGCTATTAGCTTGGCGAAAACGTGTCATTGTTGGACTAGCGCTAAACTGCCAGCGAGTGTTTTTTTGGGGACGTTCACGTTGACCGAAATAGATGCGCCGTACCAGGCGAGCTCTCCTGGATTTAATTCTGAGCCGCTGATTGACTACCTGGATCTGTTGACTACTAAAATTCGTTGACTACGGAGGGCCATTGTCCACGTTCATCCATAGGCCCCAGGTAGCCTATGACTACTAGGACATTTATGTCTATTTGCAGCCATACACCACTGGGACATATTGACTCAAGGGACACTACTGATTACAATGTCGACTAGAAGAACTGAACCTAACGACCTACGACAACGGAAGAACCGAAGGAGGGCATGACTGATATATGCAAAAGACTACAAAGATTTAACATGTGGATATTGACAGACCGTATGAGACCCGAAGCTCGAGAGCAAGGTCATAACTGGAAGCTAAAATCACATGGTTGCTGGAAAATGCTTCTTCAGCGTCCGGGAGACAAGCAAGTGAGACGAGCTGGGTGAGCAAGTGGTAAACTCTGTACACTTCTTCAAGATAAGACATTAAAGGCCATGAACCAATAATACCAGTCGATTGTAGGTTAAGAGGCGGGGCCCGGGAGCTGAGAACCCATCCTCGAAAGTGCAAATCAGCCAGTACACAAACACACTTGTGCACATTCACACACTGCTCCCATCTTTTGTTATTGACGTAAAATACTCTAAACGTGTACTAAAATAAATAACAATAGCACCGGGGTAAAGACGAGTGTGTGTGTGTGTGTGTATCGTGCTGAATAAATAAAACTGGTGAATTAGCAAGAACTCATTTAAAATTAAGTCCTGTCTAAATTTTTCTCTTACACGTTTAAAGATATATTTTGCTCATTTATGTTAATGTAAAAGTTAATAATTTTGTAACAAAAGAACCTTAAAAAACTTACCTAACCTTATTATAACAAGCCTATAAATTAACAATAATTTAATAATAAACAAACACAAAGAAATATATTTTTTTCGTTAGGTTCAGAATGATTTTTGCGAAATTATTGCAAACATAAATTTTCGCTTGCCTTATTCGGCAAGAAGAGCTTTGCTATTTAAGGCAAAATCGCAAATTTTACCCATTCGGCAAGACATATGTATATATATATATATATATATATATATATATATATATATATATATATATATATATATATATATATATATATATATATATATATATATATATATATATATATATATATATATATATATATATATATATATATATATATATATATATATATATATATGCATTACATCTTTTATCACTACAAAGATATTTTTCGAGTACTCTGAAAATTGGTCTTTTTCAATCTTTTTCCAAATATTTTGCACGGGGCATTTTCTATATTCCAGCTCTGAAGACCTCTTTCTTCTTTACCGCCAGACAGAGAGAGAGAGAGAGAGAGAGAGAGAGAGAGAGAGAGAGAGAGAGAGAGAGAGAGACAGAGAGACAGAGAGACAGAGAGACAGAGAGACAGAGAGAGACTAAGATTGAGATTTTAAAAATATAATTCTGAATAATGTCTCCAAGTAAATGAATAAGAGGTGAATACCTCTGCATGATTATCAAAAACTAAGGTGTAAAAAATACTATAATAAATTTGGCACACGAGCGACATCTTACATGTTTTTTCAAGAACCTGCCAGTGAGATAGAACCTGCCAGTGAGACAGAACCTGCCAGTGAGATAGAACCTGCCAGTGAGACAGAACCTGCCAGTGAGATAGAACCTGCCAGTGAGATAGAACCTGCCAGTGAGACAGAACCTGCCAGTGAGATAGAACCTGCCAGTGAGACAGAACCTGCCAGTGAGATAGAACCTGCCAGTGAGATAGAACCTGCCAGTGAGATAGAACCTGCCAGTGAGATAGAACCTGCCAGTGAGATAAAACCTGCCAGTGAGACAGAACCTGCCAGTGAGACAGAACCTGCCAGTGAGACAGAACCTGCCAGTGAGACAGAACCTGCCAGTGAGACAGAACCTGCCAGTGAGGCAGAACCTGCCAGTGACACAGAACCTGCCAGTGAGACAGAACCTGCCAGTGAGGCAGAACCTGCCAGTGAGACAGAACCTGCCAGTGAGACAGAACCCGCCAGTGAGACAGAACCTGCCAGTGAGACAGAACCTGCTAGTGAGGCAGAACCTGCCAGTGAGATAGAAACTGCCAGTGAGACAGAACAGTGAACCTGCCAGTGAGGCAGAGACCTGCCAGTGAGATCTGCCAGAGGCAGAACCTGCCAGTGAGATAGAACCTGCCAGTGAGACAGAACCTGCCAGTGAGACAGTGAGATAGAACCTGTCATGCCAGTGAGACAGTGAGACCTGAGACAGAATCTGCCAGTGAAATAGAACCTGCCAGTGAGACAGAACCTGCCAGTGAGACAGAACCTGCCACTGTGACAGAACCTGCCAGTGAGACAGAACCTGCCAGTGAGATAGAACCTGCCAGTGAGACAGAACCTGCCAGTGAGACAGAACCTGCCAGTGAGACAGAACCTGCCAGTGAGATAGAACCTGCCAGTGAGACAGAACCTGCCAGTGAGACAGAACCTGCCAGTGAGACAGAACCTGCCAGTGAGAGAGAACAGTGAGAGTGAGACAGAGATAGAACCTGCCAGTGAGACAGAACAGAACTGCCAGTGAGACAGAACCTGCCAGTGAGACCTGCCAGTGAGACAGAACCTGCCAGTGAGATAGAACCTGCCAGTGAGATAGAACCTGCCAGTGAGACAGAACCTGCCAGTGAGACAGAAGATGCCAGTGAGACAGAACCTGCCAGTGAGGCAGAACCTGCCAGTGAGACAGAACCTGCCAGTGAGACAGAACCTGCCAGTGAGACAGAACCTGCCAGTGAGACAGAACCTGCCAGTGACACAGAACCTGCCAGTGAGATAGAACCTGCCAGTGAGACAGAACCTGCCAGTGAGACAGAACCTGCCAGTGAGACAGAACCTGCCAGTGAGACAGAACCTGCCAGTGAGATAGAACCTGCCAGTGAGACAGAACCTGCCAGTGAGATAGAACCTGCCAGTGAGGCAGAACCTGCCAGTGAGACAGAACCTGCCAGTGAGACAGAACCTGCCAGTGAGGCAGAACCTGCCAGTGAGGCAGAACCTGCCAGTGAAATAGAACCTGCCAGTGAGGCAGAACCTGCCAGTGAGATAGAACCTGCCAGTGAGACAGAACCTGCCAGTGAGGCAGAACCTGAGATAGTGAAGAACCTGCCAGTGAGACAGAACCTGCCAGTGAGCCAGTGAGACAGAACTGCTGCCTGCCAGTGAGACAGTGAACCTGCCAGTGAGATAGAACCTGCCAGTGAGACCTGCCAGTGAGACAGAACCTGCCAGTGAGATGAATAGAACCTGCCAGTGAGACAGAACAGAACTGTGAGACCAGTGCCAGTGAGACAGAACCTGCCAGTGAGGCAGAACCTGCCAGTGAGACAGAACCTGCCAGTGAGATAGAACCTGCCAGTGAGATAGAACCTGCCAGTGAGACAGAACCTGCCAGTGAGACAGAACCTGCCAGTGAGATAGAACCTGCCAGTGAGATAGAACCTGCCAGTGAGGCAGAACCTGCCAGTGAGACAGAACCTACCAGTGAGACAGAACCTGCCAGCGAGACAGAACCTGCCAGTGAGATAGAACCTGCCAGTGAGGCAGAACTTGCCAGTGAGACAGAACCTGCCAGTGAGACAGAACCTGCCAGTGAGAGAGAACCTGCCAGTGAGACAGAACCTGCCAGTGAGACAGAACCTGCCAGTGAGACAGAACCTGCCAGTGAGACAGAACCTGCCAGTGAGACAGAACCTGCCAGTGAGACAGAACCTGCCAGTGAGACAAACCTTCCTTTCATATACAACAATAAAAACAAGTGTAGACAGGTTAAACATGGAAAAATTATCTTCGCTTGCATTTAACATCAACTGTTGCAGGTGCTGAACCGTCATGTAGGAACAACATTCATGCAGGTGTTGACCGTCATGCAGAAACAACATTCATGCAGGTGTTGAACCGTCATGCAGGAACAACATTCATGCAGGTGTTGAACCGTCATGTAGGAACAACACTCATGCAGGTGTTGAACCGTCATGCAGAAACAACATTCATGCAGGTGTTGAACCGTCATGCAGGAACAACATTCCTGCAGGTGTTGACAGTCATGCAGGAACAACATTCATGCAGGTGTTGAACCGTCATGCAGGAACAACATTCATGCAGGTGTTGACCGTCATGCAGGAACAACATTCATGCAGGTGTTGACCGTCATGCAGGAACAACATTCATGCAGGTGTTGACCGTCATGCAGGAACAACATTCATGCAGGTGTTGACCGTCATGCAGGAACAACATTCATGCAGGTGTTGACCGTCATGCAGGAACAACATTCATGCAGGTGTTGAACCGTCATGCAGGAACAACATTCATGCAGGTGTTGAACCGTCATGCAGGAACAACATTCATGCAGGTGTTGAACCGTCATGCAGGAACAACATTCATGCAGGTGTTGAACCGTCATGCAGGAACAACATTCATGCAGGTGTTGAACCGTCATGCAGGAACAACATTCATGCAGGTGTTGAACCGTCATGCAGGAACAACATTCATGCAGGTGTTGACCGTCATGCAGGAACAACATTCATGCAGGTGTTGAACCGTCATGCAGGAACAACATTCCTGCAGGTGTTGAACCGTCATGCAGGAACAACATTCATGCAGGTGTTGAACCGTCATGCAGGAATAACATTCATGCAGGTGTTGAACCGTCATGCAGGAACAACATTCATGCAGGTGTTGAACCGTCATGCAGGAACAACATTCCTGCAGTTGTTGAACTGTCATGCATGAACAACATTCCTGCAGGTGTTGAACCGTCATGCATGAACAACATTCCTTCAGGTGTTGAACTGTCATGCAGGAACAACATTCCTGCAGGTGTTGAACCGTCATGCATGAACAACATTCCTGCAGGTGTTGAACCGTCATGCAGGAACAACATTCCTGCAGGTGTTGACCGTCATGCAGGAACAACATTCCTGCAGGTGTTGACCGTCATGCAGGAACAACATTCATGCAGGTGTTGACCGTCATGCATGAACAACATTCATGCAGGTGTTGACCGTCATGCAGGAACAACATTCATGCAGGTGTTGACCGTCATGCAGGGACAACATTCATGCAGGTGTTGACCGTCATGCAGGAACAACATTCATGCAGGTGTTGAACCGTCATGCAGGAACAACATTCATGCAGGTGTTGAACCGTCATGCAGGAACAACATTCATGCAGGTGTTGACCGTCATGCTGGAACAACATTCATGCAGGTTTTGAACCGTCATGCAGGAACAACATTCATGCAGGTGTTGACCGTCATGCAGGAACAACATTCATGCAGGTGTTGACCATCATGCAGGAACAACATTCATGCAGGTGTTGACCGTCATGCAGGAACAACATTCATGCAGGTGTTGAACCGTCATGCAGGAACAACATTCATGCAGGTGTTGACCGTCATGCAGGAACAACATTCATGCAGGTGTTGACCGTCATGCAGGAACAACATTCCTGCAGGTGTTGAACCGTCATGCAGGAACAACATTCATGCAGGTGTTGAACCGTCATGCAGGAACAACATTCATGCAGGTGTTGACCGTCATGCAGGAACAACATTCATGCAGGTGCTGAACCGTCATGCAGGAACAACATTCATGCAGGTGCTGAACCGTCATGCAGGAACAACATTCATGCAGGTGTTGAACCGTCATGCAGGAACAACATTCATGCAGGTGCTGAACCATCATGCAGGAACAAC
>NC_091303.1:13996821-14039321 GCF_038502225.1 Cherax quadricarinatus | reverse complement strand
CCTCAACTAGGTGAGTACACACACACATATACACACGCATCTCAACAAGGAATCGCTCAGGACCCTGGACACTGTATGTCAGGCCTATATTGAAGTATGCAACACCAGTTTGGAACCCACAGCACATACGGAAATTAGAGAAAGTGCAAAGATTTGCAACAAAACTAGTCCCGGTGCTAAGGGGCTTGTCCTACGAGGAGAGGTTAGGGGAAATCTACCTGACGACACTGGAGGACAGGAGAGATAGGGGGATATAATAACATATAAAATACTGAGAGGAATCGACAAGGAGGACAGAGACAGGACGTTCCAGAGATGGGACACAGCAACAAAGGGTCACAAATGGAAGTTGAAGACTCAGATGAATCACAAGGATGTTAGGAAGTATTTCTTTAGTCACAGAGTTGTCAGTAAGTGGAATAGTCTGGGAAGTGATGGAGTGGAGGCAGGATCCATACATAGCTTTAAGAAGAGGTATGATAAAGCTCATGAAGCAGGAAGAGTGACCTAGAAGCGACCAGTGAAGAGGCGGGACCAGGAGCTGTGACTCTACCCCTGCAACCACAACTAGGGGAGTACAACTAGGTGAGTACACACACACACACACACACATGTAGGAAGACGAGAGAAAGCAGGATTAGCAGGGATGAGGACAGCATCCATCTTGAGGAAATATACATGAGGCAGAATTTGCTTTTGCTGTGTGAAATAAGCAGGTCCGCCTAGCAGGTCGGTTCTGGTTAAGTAAGCTGGTCACCTGGGAAGTAGGAGTAAGATCCAAGGCAGAGGGGAATACGCATCATCAACAGTGGGAAGAAATTTGTCGTTTATTTACTGATATTATGTACAACCACAGTGTGCTACGAATCCTATATAATTAATACATTCTGGGAACAGAAGCTAATTATGGTTCACAGTCATTTTCCAACCAATAGGATGGGATGCAAACATAAGGTAATGAAACAAGTCAGCCTTAGCTGGGAGACTTCAGTTAAATGAGCGTTGTTCCACTGTGGGTTTAGTAGTTCTGAGTGATCTAAAGGAGTTATCATTTCCCTGTCTGTCTCAGAAGATGGACAAGGTGATATAACAATGTTATCAGTGTTACGAGAGTAGGTCAGAAATTAAGAATAGGACAATGTGTCTAAAATATTCCTTTCAATTTTTCTGTATTAAAATAGCAATATGAAAATACCATTTTCTGCATATGGCATCTGAACTAATAGAGAGGTTTATTTTTATATAACTTCACAGTTGCCTAATTTATGCAACCTCATCATGTGCTCCTCTCGTGGTCCGGAACTAATCTAATGATAACTCGATTTTATTCCACATTTTGACTAAGTTATTCAGTGCGACTTTACGTTTGCCATCATTTTTTTTTTTTCCAGCTCGGAGTGTTTTTTGGTCAATTACTTCATCAAAAACGTTACAGACCTGATATCACGGGAGAGAGAGAGAGAGAGAGAGAGAGAGAGAGAGAGAGAGAGTGTGTGTGTGTGTATGGGGGTGGGGGGGGGAGGGGGGAGGGGGGAGGGGGGGGAGGGGGGGGAGGGGGGAGAAGACAAACTTAACCCCCTCTCCTTTTACAAGGTATTTCCCATCTCCAAATCTCAGGCTCGACAAGTCCGTTTCTCAAAATCTGTTCGTATTCGTTACGTTGCTCACACTTCAGCTGCACGTCAAGTTCTCAAAACCACTCGTTTTCTCTCACTCCGCTTGAACACACTAGCACATGAGGAATATGTCATAATGCCACGTCTGGAACAATTCTCAACTATCCGACACTAGTTGTGAATTGTCGTCTAAACTTTCCACTAAGTTCGTGAGTTGTTCTGGCTCACACATGCCTACTGGATCTTCGTGTGAAATATTTTACAGAAACTCAGGTAGAATAAGACTGTAACAAAGTAGAAGTCTTATGTGGTGATAAAGCCTACACTAATTACGAGGGGAAAAGATGGAAGGGATTAATATTTTTAAGACGTCTAATGCTTTCTCGGATAAATATTTTCTTTGGGAATGACTGTGGAACTTAGATTGTACATTATGTACAATATGTGCATTAGTGTACATTATGTACAATCTGGTCTGTCTGAGTCTGCCGGGATTGTCTACTTAATGAAGCTTAAAGTAGCGCTTTGACGATTAATTAACTGCAGTTGTTCTGCTAGACTCTAGCAGAACAACCGGATGTGGCTAATCTCGACAAAATTAGAAGATTATTGTAATTTTTTACTCTAGCAGCTAGAGTAAAAAATTACAATAATCTTCTAATTTTGTCGAGATTAGCCACATCCGGTTTTTATGATGCGTTAGTAATGTGTTCAACATTGATCACCGCTAATGAAACTATTTTAGCAAAATTTCATAATTCTAAATTCACATTATTTTTTTTTTAGTCAAGATGCGTATCCTGCTCAACTGACAGAAACCAAAAACCCATCTATCAACTCTTTTCGGAAACCTATACTGACCATCCTAGTTGAAGGTTGTGCGCACTCAAGCAGCGGCCTTCCACCAAGTTGTTTTCATGGAATAGAGTATTTATATATATATATATATATATATATATATATATATATATATATATATATATATATATATATATATATATATATATATATATATATATATATATATATATATATATATATATATATATATATATATATATATATATATATATATATATATATATATATATATAAAGTTCCTCAAAGAGCTAGGTGAAAGGCTCATCATAGAAACCAAGGACCACAGGGCGACCAGCTTCCTCTTTCTGAGACTCAGTGTTGCGATCCAGAGAGGAAATGCCTGCAGCATTCTGGGCACGCGGCCCACCGCCGGGGAGCTGGATGAAGTATTCGAGATGTAGCTCTGAGTTACCTATGTTGTTTTACTTTGTATCATATTTTTGTGAATGTTTTGTCAATGTATTTTGTCTTTAAATAAAATATATATATATATATAATATAGGGGGTGGTAGGAGAAAATTCTCAAACAGCTTCAGGGAGAATCTTGAGTTTTCCCTGAAGCAAGTTTATTCTTTTCTCTGAGGATGAGGGTCCCTATAACAGTTCTAGAGGTGGTACCTCCCTATATATATATATATATATATATATATATATATATATATATATATATTACATATTATATATTTATATTTATATTTATATGCATATAAATACGTCGTGCCGAATAGGCAGAACTTGCTATCTTGGCTTAAATAGCAACACTCATCTTGCCATATAGGACAAGCGAAAATTTGTGTATGCAATAATTTCGCCAAAATCATTTTTAACCTAACGAAGAAAAATATATTTCACTGTATTTGTTTAGTATTAAATTACTGTAAACAAATCTAAAATACATTTTGTTGGGTTAGGCGAAAATAAATTGTTCTTGTTATAATAAGGTTAGGTAAGTTTTCTAAGATTCTTTTGGTGCAAAATTAAAAATTTTTACATTAACATTAATGAAAAAAATATATCTTTAAACGTATAAGAGAAAATTTTAGAAAGGACTTAATTTTAAATGAGTTCTTGCTAATTGACCAGTTTTACATATTCGGCACGACATATATATATGTATATATATATATATATATATGTATATATATATATATATATATATATATATATATATAAACATTTCTTTGAAAACGAATTTTATATCTTGGTTCAGTAAACTTGCAAGTCAACACACTGTGGTAATAAAACAAATACACAGTGAAGACATGCATAATGAAGACATCTATTGAAAGAGATTTTTCGCCTCTAGTGACCTTTTGCAATCCTTATCCTAAACTCTTGGTATAAACACCTATACTTGTACCATCCGTGAACAAAGTGGGTCGTTTGATATACCAGCAGTGATTAGCACCCAAATAATAATAATAATAATAATAATAATAATAATAATAATAATAATAATAATAATAATAATAATAATAATAATATTATTATTATTATTATTATTATTATTATTATTATTATTATTATTATTATTATTATTGTTGTTGTTATTATTATTATTAAAATTGGGTATTTTGTTTTTCTTGAGCGCCTTTTCCTTCATGAAATTCACAAGCATGATCATTAGGGTCATAAGCTTTAGAGAAGAGAGGCGCTTCAACAGAGACTTGAAAGCATGAACAGATTCCTGACTCTCACCAGGCACTGATATTCACTGAGAGGTAAATATCTCTCAGCGTATTTGTGCTGAGATTTGACCTGAATCCCCATTTTAGGAATTAAATTATTCGTGACTGGTAGTGAACAGGCTACCTAAAGCCTTCATTACCCTCGTGTAGTCGATTGGCTTTAAAAGTCCCCTAGCCATCCAAAATCTTCTGTAATTACACCAATAGTCGAGATATTTTCGAGAATTTATACTTTTTTTAAGTGGCCTCACTGAAACATATTGAAAAATGGTCCAAGCAAAATGTGGCTTCATTTGTTGGATTTTCCATTTAACTAATGTTTGGTACAAAAATATTTGATAATCGCTTATTGAACGTTATGCACCTAAAAGAGGTGCAGGTACAGGCTCCTCATCCAAAAAAATTGAATTGCCCTGCCTTTCTTCAGATCCAACCTCATTACTCGTCCACTGTATGGTCCACACAATTTATGGCAGACTTTGAATTTAATAAAATAATAATATTGTTATTAACAGTAATAACAATAACAGTACCAATATTATTATAAAATAATAATGAGAGGCAGAAAAAACGAAAAATAGATGAACAGAAATAATATCAGACGTGAGGAAGCATGAGAATGGGAAGCATGTGTGATAGAACTGGCCAAGTGTTGGACTGAACTCTCTCTCTTCATTATGAGGAGACAGCCGACATCAACGCATTTCAGGAATATTGCGGTTCTAGATACATTCCACCTCCTATGAAAAGCAGGGGCGCAACAAGTACCCAAAGAGACAAAACAGTGTCAGGGGCCCAAGACTGTTCAACTGCCTCCCAGTATACATAAGGGGGATTACCAATAGACCCCTGACTATCTTCATGAAGGGGCTGGACAGACAACTAGTCAGTACCTCATCAGCCGGGCTGTGATTCGTTTGACCAGGCTCTGGTCCACCAGGAGGCCTGGTCACAGACAGGGCGGCGGGGGTATTGATTCCCGAAACTCTCTCCATGTATACTCCAGGTATTCCCCATGACCCAAGCTTTCCGCTGAACGTGCTTTCCTTCAGAAGATTAAGCAGTAAATCTCAAAAAAAAAAAAAATCAACTCCATATGACATCTATCAGAGCAACGCTCATTTATATTTATATATATATATATATATATATATATATATATATATATATATATATATATATATATATATATATATATATTTATGTATATATATATATATATATATATATATATATATATATATATATATATATATATATATATATATATATATATATATATTTCATTGAGACTGCACAGGGTTCTTGATATTGTTATTTTGTGTGCAATTGAAGTTTTCATGATATCTTAGGAGGGTTGAAGAAATTGCTGGTAATATTAATCTAATAACATAACAAGCGGTGACTTGACAGGGCCATCCTGTGTCTGACAGCCGGTAGAATAATATAATGACATAATGCTCCGACAGTATGTAAATAAGGTACAGAATGCAGGTTTTGGTTTCGCCCACCAGTGACTCTTGAACACTTCACATAAAGAATAAGCCATTGATGTTTACTGGGGATGGATAGGCTTAAGCTGTGTTCCTCCATTCTTAATTTTTTATATGAACATGAAATTTTTTATATTAACTTGCCGAATAAGACAAGCGAAAATTTGGGTATGCAATAATTTTGCAAAAATTAATTGAAACCTAGCGAAAAAAATATATTTCATTGTTATCGCTTATTATTAAATTATTGTTAACTCATCTGAAATATATTTAGGTGGACTAGGCTCAATTAAATTGCGCTTGTTATAATAAGGTTAGGTAAGTTTTCTAAGGCACTTTTGGCAAAATTATTAATTTTTTACATTAACACAGAAATTTTTAGAAAGGACTTAATTTTATATGAGCTCTTGCTAATTGACCAGTTTTACTTATTCGGCACGATATATATATATATATATATATATATATATATATATATATATATATATATATATATATATATATATATATATATATATATATATATATATATATATATATATATATATACATATATACATATATATATATATATATATATATATATATGTATATATGTATATATATATATATATATATATATATATATATATATATATATATATATATATATATATATATATATATATATATATATATATATATATATATATATATATATATATATTCGGGCAAACCTGTTTGGAATTTAAGCTTTCAAAATGTTCGCATTTGTCGTTGAAAGTGATGTCGTTCAGTGAAGAATACGAGAGGTTATTTTTACGCAAGAGATAAATATTTTATGTTGTGACCAATTTCCTATTGAGTGTGAGTGTTCGTAGTCGTCTCTATTCATGGCATCCAGCTTTCAGCTCGAGAAAATCTCGTCCCTTCAGATTTGATAGGGTATAATTTAAGATTTTTTCTTTACTTCTAAGTCTTATTAATGGTATAGAAACCCGTCAAGACACGCGTGCCGCTTCTGGAAGTCTTAAGATAGTAAAGTGTTCAACATGTCTTACATCCTAGAGAGCTGGTACAAACACACACAAATGCGACCTTTATTTACGGCGTTTTTTCCATATGGTAGGTTTTTTCAGGTGATATCCATAATTTTCTGTTTGTGATTTCAAAAAGCCCACTGCGTGGTCGAAACATTGCCAGTAAAGGATCGTATTTTATATGATTTTTCTACCATTTGTCTCCAGTGAAGTCTTGTGTTTATTGGTAATAAAGATTATTAACAAACCAACTATTCTATATCACACTTCAAGTCGCGCAGAGATACAACTTTCGCAGTCTCTCAGTTTAGTCTTCCCCTGTGAAAATGCTTGCATGATATGTAGGAATCGATTATTGTGCAAAGAAGCGCTAAGCCCGTACGGAGTTGTACAGCAGCACCTGGGGAGTGTTGCAGGCTCAATCCTCTATCCACAAAAAGCGAGACAGACATGATACTTACTCTTTATATTCTTACTAGACTTTAAGGAAACCTGACTGGGAGACGCACCTCTGTGCTGCCTGGAAAAAAAAAAGTCAGTAACTGTATGTATATATATATATATATATATATATATATATATATATATATATATATATATATATATATATATATATATATATATATATATATATATATATATATATATATATATATATATATATATATATATATATATGCAGGCGAAATATACACAAACACTGATGCATGCAAGGGATGAGATGAAAAGCTATAAGCCTTCTCCCTGAAAGCTGGCTGCCTTGGATCAAAGTCTAGCGCAAGCTGGACTCCAAGGTATTGGTCCAGTGTGGGTAGATTGGTAAAGCACTGCGTACCTTGTTCCAAGGTTCGTAGGTTCGAGTCTCCTTCAGCCAGAGATCAGTGTTTATATATATATATATATATATATATATATATATATATATATATATATATATATATATATATATATATATATATAATATTGATGAATGTATTCATTTGCTGACTTTTTTTTTTATTTCTAAGGGAATAATATCCATATTTTATACTGTAACGAGAGACATCAGCATTTATATTCAGAGATCCTTCAAGGGTATATTGATTCTTGATGAAGGGCTCTTGAGGCAAGGGATTGGAGCTATTCTCCCCAGCAATGCATAGAAGGATATGTATAGCTCTTACGAGGTTAGTACTTCTCGTTACTGCAATTATATAGTTCTACGTTTGGACTCGTAGAGTGGGTTGATAACATAAGTTTGAACCAGGAGGTCACCAGCATATACGTGCGTTAGCTCAACTAGATTATCGATGCATGGAAGAGTAAGAGTATCATTACCGAGGTTGGGACAATATTCACAGCTAATCCACAAAAGAAATGATGTTTCGGTTCGTGCTGGAGCAGCCGACGCAGCAGTTCCTGTTGTAACAGCCGTTGCTATGGTCCGTCTTGATCCAGCTACGCTATGGTCAGTCTAGGACCAGCCGTCGCTGCGGTCTTTCGTGGACTGGTCTTCGAGACGTTTCGTCTTTGACCAGCCGTAGCGGAGGTCGATCTTGGACCAACCATCACGACGGTTCGTCTTCGACCAGCCGTCGCGACTTGATGAAAATCAGGCCCAGAGCAAAACACCTGACTTTCAATAGCAATTTACGGATTAGTCTGTGAACCTGTAAATCCATACAACAAGTCACCATCACATACAATAGCAATTACGCAAGATAAAGCAGAAAAAATGAAAGAGAGAACAAAAGTATACGCAATCTCTCGCTTCCTGACCTCCTTAAGACTCCACTAACTTCTCCAAACGATCCATCTGCCGCTACTTTTAACCCTGGCGCCCATCAACTCCGCCAAGTTGATAAAAATCAAGAATCACCATCATGGTTCAAGGGGAGAGAGAGAGAGAGAGAGAGAGAGAGGTTCAGAGGCGGGCCATAGGTCACCCGGTGCGGGCCATGGGTCACCTGGTGCGGGCCATGGGTCACCTGGTGCGGGCCATGGCAAGCCAAGGGTGGACCATAAGTATCTCTGAAGAACAAAAAGGCACAATACCGTAACTGGAACAATAAACAAATAACCCGCACACAGCAAAGAGAAGCTCACGACGACCTTTCTGTCCGACTTGGATCGACTTGTAAATAGTCCAAGTCGGACCGAAACCTCGTCGTGAGCTTCTCTCTCCTATGTGTGAGTTATTTGTTCATAAGTATTCCTTAGTGGTCCTCGGGAAGACTGAGAGGACATGAAGCTTTACCTCAGGTCATTAGTGCGTTCAAACTGAGGACATTAACGCTTAGTCTGGGGGTAAAGGGGGAAACAGCCTAATCTGGATCCATTTTTTTATGGCAAATGTACCAAAGGCCCCAGTAGAATCTTCAAGGTATAGAAAGTTAATGACTTTGTAAATTATTAGGGCAAGCTGTTGCCTTGATACTGGTTAAGGGCTTTTGATTCAAGGAACTAGATCTGCCTTTTCCTTCCACAGACCATACCTGATGGTCCTCCCCTTGAACATCATCAGAATTTAACAAATGAGTTTGATTAAGTGGTTTAATTACCAAAAACCCTAATTACCTTTCAGATATGTCAAGGTCTCGGGAATTACCATGAAAAACGGATATCAAATTACTAAGTTGTAAATTTAGGCTAAACCTGTAAGATGAAAGATATGCAGTAAGCTGACACTTGTAAATCAAAGACAAGTTGTGAATCAGAGACACTTGGTAAATTAAAAACACGTAAATCAAAGTCACGTAGTAAATCAGAGACACGTAAATCAGAGACACGTAAATCAGACACGTAAATCAGATACACGTAAGTCAGAGACACGTAAATCAGAGACACGTAAATCAGAGACGAGTAAGTCAGAGACACGTAATAAATCAGAGACACGTAGTAAATCAGAAACACGTAATAAATCAGAAACACGTAGTAAATTAGAAACGAGTAATAAAGAAATAAATCAAATACCCGTAAACAGTTCTTTGAACAGATTACTGTAGTAGATCTCCAGCTGTGTCAAGCAATTTTTCTCTAATAAAAGTTTCCCCTGTCTATATAATTCTGACATATGTGTCTCTGATTTACTTTGTGTCTCTGATTTACTTTGTGTCTCTGATTTACTTTGTGTCTCTGATTTACTTTGTGTCTCTGATTTACTTCGTGTCTCTGATTTACTTCGTGTCTCTGATTTACTTTACGTCTCTGATTTACTTTATGTCTCTGATTTACTTCTTGTCTCTGATTTACTTTGTGTCTCTGATTTACTTCATATCTCTGATTTACTTCATATCTCTGATTTACTTCTTGTCTCTGATTTACTTCTTGTCTCTGATTTACTTCTTGTCTCTGATTTACTTCTTGTCTCTGATTTACTTCTTGTCTCTAATTTACTTTGTGTCTCTGATTTATTTTGTGTCTCTGACTTATTACGTGTTTCTGATTTACTCCTTATCCTTGAATTACTACGTAACTCTGACTTTACAGCTAGTAAGATGTGTAGAGAGAGAGAGCCACGTGGACGGATACAAGAGCGAGAGAAATCATGTACATTTAGGCCATAAAAAGAGGTCGTTAGAGACCAAGAGACATTTACACTCTCATAAGTGGTGCGATTTAGTATCCCTGAGGATTGATGATGTTGTTCTTGTTCTCATGTGATCATTACTCTCTCTCTCTCTCTCTCTCTCTCTCTCTCTCTCTCTCTTCCAGATCTGGGATTTGGCTGAGTGGAGAAAGTACTGTGTAGTTTGATGCAGTGTGTGCAGGTTCGAATCCTGCTGTTGACTGAGAGATAATGTTTGCTAAAAGTTCGCTCGTTTGCGAATTGTTAAGCATAAGTGTGCGTGTGTGTGTGTGTGTATGTATATATATATATATATATATATATATATATATATATATATATATATATATATATATATATATATGTCGTGCCGAAAAAGTAAAACTGGTCAATTAGCAAGAACTCATTTAAAATTAAGTCCTTTCTAAAATTTTCTCTTATACGTTTAAAGATATATTTTTCCATTAATGTTAACGAAATTTTTTTTAATTTTGCACCAAAAGAATCTTAGAAAACTTACCTAGCCTTATTATAACAAGAGTAATTTATTTTAGCCTAACTCAACTAAATATATTTTAGATTTGTTTACAGTAATTTAATACTAAACAAACACAGTGAAATATATTTTTTTCGTTAGTTCAAAATGATTTTAGCGAAATTATTCCATACACAAATTTTCACTTGTCCTATATGGCAAGATGAACGTTGCTATTTAAGCCAAGATCGCAAATTCTGCCTATTCGGCACGACATATATCCCCTCTGGTCTCATCCAAGAAGGGATAATGAAGAGCACTGCATACTTCATGCTGGCCAAAGAATGGTCCAAGGGCAACGACCACCTCTGCTGCACCATACTCAATGAGTTGTTCATTGCAAATGGCACTTCAGCCATAATCATCCCCGACTCAGTGCGCCCATACATGAGCCCCTCAACCCATATCCCCGCACACGACCAACCATCCACCAGCATGGAACCAACAACCCCTGCATCTGCACCACTAACCGATGCACAACCAACCGCCACTGAGGCTGACCTAATGGACCAACCTGGTCCCACCGCCACCCCATGTGAGATACCCTCTGAGCAACAAGACTTATATCAAGACTTACCCTTGCTTACTCAACCTCCAATGTCCCCAATGTCGACATCGTCGACAACCGATGAGACTGACGTCTCAACCATCCAAAACAACTCCGAACCTGATGCGCCCCTCAGGTCAGACGACGATTCAGACTCGTCATCAGATATCACCGTCACCAACAGCACAGACGACGACCAATTCTCCACACAAAAGTCCACCCAAGACTATAATCCCCCTCCCTCCCGCATTCCCAACAGAAAGCGCACACAACCGTCACGTGACTGCGCTACCAAACACCCATCCGTTGTGCACAGCAACTCCGTCAAACATGTACAATAATGGGGATCACAATTCTGCAAATCAACATCCATCACTTCTTCAACAACCGTTACCTCCTTGAACTTGAACTCTGCAACCACAACCCAGACATTATCCTCTTAAATAAAACATCAGCCAGACCTGACCAGCACATAAAGATACGTGGGTACTCAACTCTCGAGAAATCCAGGGGACCCAACAGTGGGGTGGCCATTTTAGTGAAGCAGGGGCATGAATTCCGCAACATACATGTCGACGAGGACCTAATCAAGCTACAGTCCACTCCATTCCAAACACCCCCCCCCCTAAACACAACCTGAAGATGCTAGGTTTTGACCCCTTTAGAGCCTTCTTAGGTAATGATCAAACCATTTCTCTCGTGCAAT
The DNA here is from genome assembly GCF_038502225.1 of Cherax quadricarinatus. Taxonomy (NCBI): domain Eukaryota; kingdom Metazoa; phylum Arthropoda; class Malacostraca; order Decapoda; family Parastacidae; genus Cherax; species Cherax quadricarinatus. The sequence goes on along the minus strand of NC_091303.1, from coordinate 14,027,309 downwards.
GCAATAGATGGGGCTATCAACTCCCTCCACGCCAGAATCAATGAGGCCACACAAACTTGCTGCACACTAACATCATCCAAGATCTACCAACAATACAAACCAACTAGGGAAATCAAGGATGGAATGAACATATCCCAGTCAGAATGCAACAGACATTTCCTCACAGGGCAACCCTCCCAGGAAGTCCTACAAAGATTGAGAAGAGAACTAATTGCCCTAATAACCCAACATAAAAGAGATCTTTGGGTTTATCTGGTGCGCCAAGCTAACCAGTACAAACGCCACCCAGACCAATTCTGGAACAAGATCCGCAGACTACTAGGGGCCAACCACACTCCCACTCAACACCTCACTCCTTCACCGACGAAGACGGCGAGATAGTGACTACCGTACTTGAGGACCCACTGGACCAAGCCAAGCTGATGGGCGAAGTATGGGAGAACATTCTACACACAACAACAGCAGAAGATTTAACAATATCCACTACCAGTGGGTCAACTAATGGCATGACGAAAACCTAGAAGACTTTCATCCCATACCATTAATTGACACAACTACGCTCGAAGACAAACATCCCCTTACCAGACCAATCACGCTCAGAGAAGTGTCCCAAGTCATAGGGCGACTGAGAAACGCAGCTCCTGGCCCATCCGGCATAAGAGCTAAACAACTAAAGTACCTCCCCCGAAACTACAAGATGTCTCTGGTGAACATCTACAATGCCATCTTGGCATCGAGTCACTTCCCAGAGGCTTTCAAGACAGCTAAGATGATCTTCATCACCAAACCAAACAAGGACAACCGCAACCCTGAGAACTACAGACCCATCTCCCTACTCAAAGTCACGGGCAAAGTCTTCGAAAGAATAATCTCCAACAGACTCAACTACTACATGGAGTTCAACCACCTATTCTCTGAAAGGCAGTTCGGCTTCAGATCCCGCTGCAGCACTCAGCATGCCATAAACATCATCTTTGATGCTGTGGCCAGGCTGAAGAAGCAAGGGAACCTGGCCCTTATCGCCACCAGGGACGTGCACAAGGCCTTCGACAGCCTTTGGCACGACGGTCTCATTTACAAACTCGTAGACCTCCCTGATCACAACTGGACCTTTCTCAGGCTCATCTACAACTTCTTAACAGGAAGAAAAATCATCCCCACCTTCCACGGAGCAGAATCAACCCCCTTCACACCAACAGCAGGAGTACCCCAAGGCTCTTGCCTCAGCCCCATCCTCTTCAACATATATGTCAACGACCTCCCCCAGCCTGAACACACTGACACCATCATCACCCAATTTGCAGACGATGTCATCCATGTTGTCTCCTCCACCCCTACAGCTGGCGCAAACAAGCATAGGAGAGCAATTGAGAAAATGAATTAAGAACTAAATAGAACAGCCAGGTAGGAGAAGAAATGGAGAATCACAACCAACCCAGACAAAGTCCTCATCAGCACCATCGGGTGCTTACCATCAACCATAGAAGACAAAGGGGGCATTTCCATCAGAGGCACCCGAATTGCTATTAGGAATCCAAACAAGATCCAAGGATACGAGATCAGCAGATTACTCAACTCTGCAACCCACATAATCAAAAAAGTAAACCTTGCGAAAGCCCGCCTTGGCCAACTTTATCGATTCAAAGCAGCTCCTCCCCACATCAAACTACACCTGTACAAGATGATCAGACCTCTGCTGGAATACCCCTGTGTACTCATGTCGCTCACAACCAAAACCAACATGCTAAAACTCCAAAGCGTCCAAAACAAAGCCCTCCGCTTCATCACTGACACCAGACTCAGAGACAGAATCAGGTCAGAGGACCTATACATGCAACAGAGAATCCCTGCAATCAATGTCCGGTTAGACAAATTTACTAAGAGACAACTATATGACATGCAGGAACTTTATGTGCCCGACAGAGAGAACCCCCCCCAACCAGTGAACACGACCGACTATACCATCACCACCCCTCCCCACAGATCCCAAAGAATGACCCTCCAACAAAGAGTTCGACGCTTCATCCACAAGGAGAGCTTCCCTCGACCGAAAATCTTAAGCGACCTCGCCGCAGAAGATGAATGGATACCTTGGGAACCATTCTACGTCCGGCTGACCCACTTCTATCAACCTACACCGCACAACTAACCTTGTTGCACCTACAACTACCCTCCAGTAAGACACCACCTCAGTCACTGCTTTGCCGGCCAGCTCCAGGTGAGCTACCAACCTCCATCAAATGCCCGGCAACCTCCGCCTGCAGCTGTGCCCTTCTGACCAACCTCTTGCGAAAAAAAAAAAAAGCAATTGTACGCAGTGTGCATCCTTTCAATTCAATGGCACACTGGTATAACATCAATATAGCAGTGTGCAACTGATGGGCAGGAGGCATACCCCACTCATAAAACCAACCTCTTTATAAATTACTCAATATGCACACATGCATATTCAAATTACACCAAAGTGGATAGGCCACTACCCTTTTATAACCTCTCCTCCCTCCTCAACCTTTCCTACATTCCATCCTTACCCATCCTTCTTCCTCCCTCCCATCTTACCAAAGCTCTGGTCAGAACCTCAAACCTTTTCACAGTCATCAAAGTAGAAACACAGAAGGCGATAGAAAATGATCAGAAAAATGCTAGTCTTGCCTAGCTTTTCATGTAATGTAATAGCATGATAATATACGTTAGTAGTAGCAGTAAATACACGTGAAGTGTGAGCAGGATGATATTTACGGATGGGGTTCAGTGAAACCGGTTAGCAGGACTCGAGTCCTGGAGGTGGTGAGTACAGTGCCTACTCATCCAAACTGAAGGACAGAGGGGGAGAGAGAGAGAGAGAGAGAGAGAGAGAGAGAGAGAGAGAGAGAGAGAGAGAGAGAGAGAGAGAGAGAGAGAGAGAGAGAGAGAGATAGAGAGAGAGAGAGAGAGAGAGAGAGAGAGAGAGAGAGAGAGAGAGAGAGAAAGAGAGAATATAATAATTCTAAAAACTGAACAGAAAGATGAAAATGACAAATTGATAATTGAAATATTTATGTCTCAGTTAATAAAAAAGACATAAAGAGGAATAAATTAATACTGTTTATATCATTTAGTATATGTAGCAAATCAGCAGTAAATATGTTTAGTGCCTAAAAGTGTTTAATTTGTTTATTACAAACATTAGTGATAAGTTTATAACAAAGAAAGATAAAAGCATCTTACAAAATAATTATCACTTCAGGAAGAATAAAAAAAAAAAAAAAAAAAAAAAAAAAGGTCACAATACCGTGACCGGAACGATACACAAATAACCTACACTTAGGAAACTGAAAGTTAAGGCGATATTTCGGTCCGACTTGGACCGAAACGTCACTAGTTAATGACTGATTAATGGTCTAAGTCGGACCGAAACGTCGTCTTAAGACTCAGTCTCCTATGTGTGGCATATTTCTATATAATTATCACTGTCACTTGTGCAGAGTGACAAAGCGAGCAAACACATATACATTCCCATGCTTCTTAGTTGTGTTTCCATGATTCTGTGAGGATCCTCGGCATCGCAAGATCATTTACGTCATTCACTGTACAAGCATCATAATTCCCACCTAAACTAACGTTCCGCCAGCCGAATTACCTGCATTGATTTTAGATATTCCTACAATCGGGAATACATTAAATCCAAGACCCCACTCAATTCCTCTCTAACACACTGGCAAATAACTCCTTAATGTCCAACCTCGTACCTGTCAAACCCTTCACACCCTCCTAACAACCCATCCTCGGAAATTGCCTACACCTCCTATGTAACTGTATTTGTGTATACCTGAATAAACTTACTTACTTACTTACTTACTTACTTATTCCTTCCTTCCTCGTGAGAGTTATACATTTTCTTAATCACTCTATCTTGGTTCAACATGTTTACATCACTAAACCACCTCAACAACCTCACTTTCACACCAACACACCATCTTCTAAGTTTTCCTTATATAATCTATGCATGATATTCACGCCGCACATTTCTACTGAGTCCAGCCTCGTTCTTGTCGTAGCATTGCTTCCATTAGCAATCTTGTGCTTTGATACATTGTTTGGCAGCCATTTACACACTTCTTTCTTTTTCACCGGTTCTCCAGCACTCCTGCAAATTTAATTCCCTTATATTTTAGGTGATTTTCCTCATACTTTATTGAACAATCCTCTCCCAAGCACCTCAACATTCGTTCCATCCAGTCTGATCTACAGTCTCTCATTTCAGATGCAAAACGTCTTTTATTGACATGTCTTCATTTATAGCCTAAAAGATGTCATTCACTCTCATCTCATTTAAAGGCCCAGCCTCACTTGCACTCCCACCTCCCAGGAAGTTACCAACAGCAGGCGGCTAACACCCAGTTATCTGTTTGCTGTTGTAAGATGAACAGAAGCGAGAGGTAAACTTAACCATGGCTTCCGCTCGCTAATTCATACTCTCAGCACCTTGCTCTTCTCTGTGAAAACTCTTTACTTTCTTTTTTTACACCCTCATACATTTCTCCACTAACTCTTGTCTTCCATTCTTAATTTCCTAACATTTTTGTCATCTGCAAACAGTACCTGTGACAACTCACATTTAATATCGGATTTGCCATGTTAAGATCACAGCCTCACAGTTCTCCCTAATGGACGAGACAATAAGTAACTCCCTTAAGAGCGTAGGACCATTAGCAAATTTCTTAAAGTAACAGATTTAGTTTCAAATTATCAAGAGTTTTCCGTGTTTCGTAAGCATACTTGTGAGACATGCAGCGCCTTATATTTAGACAACAATCAAGGCGCATAATCAAGGCGTACTTTTATCGATACCTAACATTCCTTTAGTTTCATCACAGAAGGAATATACTTGACAACCCCCACAGTTGTCTTGACCTTCTCTGTTATAGTTGGTTCTCTGCCAGCTGATATTCAGTCTTTTACTCAAACGCTAGGAATGTACCACCACAGATCAGTTAATCAGAGTTTGATGGAATTTTGTGTGTATACCTGGAGACCTGGAGACCTGGAAACCTGGAGACCTGGAGAGGGTTTCAGTGATCAACGCCCCTGTGGCCCGGTCTGTGACCAGGCCTCGCAATGACCAGGGCCTGATCAACCAGACTGTTACTACAGGCCGCACGTAAACTGACGTATGAACCAAAGCCCGGCTGGTCAGGTACTGACTTTAGGTGTCTGTCCAACAGACATCCAGGGGTCTATTGGTGATATCCCTTATGTATGCTGGGAGGCAGTCGAGGTGCATTTTTTTCTTTAGTTTGTAACCTGACTTCATGCATTTAATTTTAGGTTTTAGCTTTATCTTGATTTGAGTGAGTTCGTTGTCCGAGGTCTTTGTATACACCCACTTTTCTGCGTGGTGAAAATTAAATGTTTCAATATACGACGCGTTCTTGGATTTTTTTTAACCTGGTTTCTGTGTTACAAACTTTTAAATTTAACTTTTTATTAAATTTTAATCTTAATTTTTAACTAATGTTTAGTTGCTTAAAGCTGGAAGGTTTTTAACCGTGTTGCATTCTTCATCCATAGCAAATTGTTACGGTGCAATATGACTCTTGTAAAAATGTCAAACAAGGAAACTGTTTGTTCCAGAGCTAGTGTCAATATTTTTTTTGTCTGTTCGCCTGCACTTTCCAAATTACAATTCTGTTGATGCTGTTAATACTACTACGTCACACACACTCTCTCTCTCTCTCTCTCTCTCTCTCTCTCTCTCTCTCTCTCTCTCTCTCTCTCTCTCTCTCTCTCTCTCTCTCTCTCTCTCTCTCTGTCTCACTCTCTCTCTCTCTCTCTCTCTCTCTCTCTCTCTCTCTCTCTCTCTCTCTCTCTCTCTCTCTCTCTCTCTCTCTCTCTGCCTCTCTCTCTCCCTCTCTCTCTCCCTCTCTCTCTCTCTCTCTCCCACTCTCCCTCTCTCTCTCTCTCTCTCTCTCTCTTTTAACCGGCTACGGACGCCTTTTCCATCCGGACACTGGGAGATGCTTGTAAGTATCCCTAGCACACCTTCCTCTCAGCTTTTCCGTCTTGGGAGTTCACAGACGGGAAGAAAAGGGATTTGGGAGGATGTGAGGGATTAGAATCCTCGCACTACAGAGCATCACATCTTGGATTTAGATGAGGTAAGGAGTTTGCCAGACTAGATGCTGCAACATATCGGAGATGGATTCGAGACTGGGATCCGGATGTCGTGACTACAGAGACAGAGTTCGCACCTTCACGGGGTGATGCTGAGGTGTGGACCTGCCTTCCCTTTCTCCTCAGCTCAAACTTCAGTACTTTTCATTTCCCAGACGATGCATGAACCCATTAGGTTTAGCGCTTCCCTTCATGACATAACAAATGTATGGGCGAGTTTCATTGGGAAGACTCTGACTTGTTAATAATTTTTAATGCTTGATAAGAACACGCATGTAAGCTGTATGTGTGTCATTTTAATGAGAAGACGTTTCGCCCACTAGGGATAATAAAGCCTCTGGTGGACAAAAGTCTTCTTAATAATATCATAAAGCATGTACTGTGTCTTCTCATTAATGTGCAATATGACAGAATATGATAACGCATGATGATGATAAAACAATAAACACTGATTGATATAAACCCACTGAAGAGGGCCACAGGAAAATGCCGGAAAACTCGTCTCTCAATTCACCTTTTGTTTCTGTCTCCGTCTGGATATTTGTGCTATATGTGATAATATCTCGAATCCTGCGACGACATCAACAAAACCGAAAATAAAAACAAGAAAAATAAAAAAAAACATGAAAAGAAGGAAGATCAAAGAAAAACAGCCCAAAAGAAGACCACACACACACATACACACACACACACACACACACACACACACACACACACACACACACACACACACACACACACACACACACACACACACACACACACACACACACACACACACACAGCAGAGGTCAGTCAGAGCAGAACAGAGCAGCAAGGGCAAGCACACACACACAACTATCCTCAGAACCCCACAACCTATCACACCATCTCAACACACAATACAATCCATACCCACAGCTTCCACCCAACCCCCAACCATAGAATCCCACAGTAAGCTACCAGGTCTCCCACCCCCACAGGCCCTCCAAACCACAGTGTTGGAAAGGAAACTGAAGGTATGGTACACAAACGCTGATGGAATAAACAAGTGGGAGGAGTGGCACGAAAGAGTCAAAGAGGCATCACCAGACATCATAGCGCTCACAGAAACCAAGCTTACAGGTATGATAACAGATGCCATCTTTCCAACGGGATACCAGATCCTGAGGAAAGACAGAAGGAACAGGGGGGGTGGAGGAGTGGCATTGCTGATCAAAAACCGATGGAATTTTGATGAGCTGGAGAGAGGAGACAGCCGAGAAGAAAGTGATTGTATAGCGGGAACGCTTCACTCTGGAGGTCCCAAGGTGGTAATAGCAGTGATGTATAACCCACCACAGAACAGCAGGAGACCAGGGCATGAGTATGACGAGAGCAATAGAGCTCATGCATGCAGGGCAAAGCTCCTGATCATGGGCGACTTTAACCACAAGGAGATCGAATGGGAGAACTTGGAGCCACATGGGGGCCAAAATACATGGAGGGCTAAGATGATGGAGGTGGTACTGGAAAACTTCATGTACAAACACGTAAGGGACACTACAAGAGAGAGACTAGAGGATGAACCAGCAAGACTAGACTTAGTATTCACCTTGAGTAGTGCAGATATTGAGGACATCACATATGAAAGACCCCTTGGGGCCAGCGATCATGTGGTTTTGAGCTTCGAATACACAGTAGAGCTACAAGTGGAGGGGGGAGCAGGAAGGCCAGGACAAATGAAACCAAACTACAGGAAAGGGGACTACACAGGAATGAGGAACTTCCTGAATGAGGTTCAGTGGGACAGAGAACTGGCAGGGAAGCCAGTTAATGAGATGATGGAATATGTAGCAACAATGTGCAAGGAGGCTGAGGAGAGGTTTGTACCCAAGGGTAACAGGAATAATGAAAAAACCAGGATGAGTCCATGGTTCACCCAAAGATGCAAGGAGGCAAAAACCAAGTGTGCTAGGGAATGGAAGAAATATAGAAGGCAAAGGACCCAGGAGAATAAGGAGAGCACTCGTAGAACCAGAAACGAATATGCACAGATAAGAAGGGAGGCCCAACGTCAATATGATAACGACATAGCAGCGAAAGCCAAATCTGACCCGAAGCTGTTATACAGCCACATCAGGAAGAAAACAACCGTCAAGGACCAGGTAATCAGGCTAAGAAAGGAAGGAGAGACAACAAGAAATGACAGTGAAGTGTGTGAGGAACTCAACAAGAGATTCAAAGAAGTGTTCACAGAGGAGACAGAAGGGGCTCCAGAAAGACGGAGAGGTGGGGTACACCACCATGTGCTGGACACAGTACACACAACCGAGGAAGAAGTGAAGAGGCTTCTGAGTGAGCTAGATACCTCAAAGGCAATGGGGCCAGATAACATCTCTCCATGGGTCCTGAGAGAGGGAGCAGAGGCGCTATGTGTACCCCTAACAACAATATTCAATACATCTATCGAAACAGGGAGATTGCCTGAGGCATGGAAGACACCAAATGTGGTCCCAATCTTTAAAAAAGGAGACAGACATGAAGCACTAAAAAGTCATAGAAAAGATTGTCAGGAGAAGAGCGGTGGAACATCTAGAAAGGAATGATCTCATCACCAGCAGCCAACATGGTTTCAGAGACGGGAAATTTTGTGTCACAAACCTACTGGAGTTCTATGACATGGTGACAGCAGTAAGACAAGAGAGAGAGGGGTGGGTGGATTGCATTTTCTTGGACTGCAAGAAGGCGTTTGACACAGTACCACACAAGAGATTAGTGCAAAAACTGGAGGACCAAGCAGGGATAACAGGGAAGGCACTACAATGGATCAGGGAATACTTGTCAGGAAGACAGCAGCGAGTAATGGTACGTGGCGAGGTGTCAGAGTGGGCACTTGTGATCAGCGGGGTCCCACAGGGGTCAGTCCTAGGACCAGTGCTGTTTCTGGTATTTGTGAACGACATGACGGAAGGAATAAACTCCGAGGTGTCCCTGTTTGCAGATGACGTGAAGTTGATGAGAAGAATTCATTCGATCGAAGACCAGGCAGAACTACAAAGGGATCTGGACAGGCTGCAGACCTGGTCCAGCAATTGGCTCCTGGAGTTCAACCCCACCAAGTGCAAAGTCATGAGGATTGGGGAAGGGCAAAGAAGACCGCAGACGGAGTACAGTCTAGGGGGCCAGAGACTACAAACATCACTCAAGGAAAAAGATCTTGGGGTGTGTATAACACCAGGCACATCTCCTGAAGCGCACATCAACCAAATAACTGCTGCAGCATATGGGCGCCTGGCAAACCTCAGAACAGCATTCCGACATCTTAATAAGGAATCGTTCAGGACCCTGTACACCGTGTACGTTAGGCCCATGTTGGAGTATGGGGCACCAGTTTGGAACCCACACCTAGCCAAGCATGTAAAGAAACTAGAGAAAGTGCAAAGGTTTGCAACAAGACTAGTCCCAGAGTCAAGAGGTATGTCCTATGAGGAGAGGTTAAGGGAAATCAACCTGACGACACTGGAGGACAGTAGAGATAGGGGGGACATGATAACGACTTACAAAATACTGAGAGGAATTGACAAGGTGGACAAAGACAGGATGTTCCAGAGACTGGACACAGCAACAAGGGGACACAGTTGGAAGCTGAAGACACAGATGAATCACAGGGATGTTAGGAAGTATTTCTTCACCACAGAGTAGTCAGGAAGTGGAATAGTTTGGGAAGCGATGTAGTGGAGGCAGGATTCATACATAGCTTTAAGCAGTGGTACGATAAAGCTCATGGTTCAGGGAGTGTGACCTAGTAGCGACCAGTGAAGAGGCGGGGCCAGGAGCTTGGACTCGACCCCTGCAACCTCAACTAGGTGAGTACAACAAGGTGAGTACACACACACACACCTACCTACCTCAGCCTCTTACACTTTCAACCCAAATGACCTTTACGTGTGAGCGAATTTGTCAAAGGTGGAGAATGAATATTACTTGAAGAGCAGACAGGTCTTCAGTTCCCTTGTATATATTTGGCCAAACTATCAGCAACAGCAACCAGGTCAAGGAGTCACTCAGGATATGACAGGCCAGCAGAAGCAACCAGGCCAAGGAGTCACTCAGGACATGACAGGTCAGCAGAAGCAACCAGGCCAAGGAGTCACTCAGGATATGATTGGTCAGCAGAAGTAACCAGGTCAAGGAGTCACACAGGATATGATTGCTCAGCAGAAGTAACCAGGTCAAGGAGTCACACAGGATATGACAGTGTATACATTTTCGTGTGTATGTATGCTTATGCATACCTGCAATAAGATCACAGTAAACAGGTGATATGACAATATGCAAAACAACCACTGAAAAATCTGCGGAATTCCGCGATCGCTTTCGTGACTTCTCACATTATCAAGGAACTATATCATGTGTATACATAAGCATGCATATATATATATATATATATATATATATATATATATATATATATATATATATATATATATATATATATATATATATATATATATATATATATATATATATATACATATATATATATATATATATATATATATATATATATATATATATATATATATATATATATATATATATATATATATATATATATACATATATATTATGAGCATATATGTAAGTATGCACGTGCCTAGCTATTTTTATGTATCCTTGAGCATGTGGTTGTGTATATTACGTATACAAGTACATATGTATACGAGCACTTATGCATGTATACATGCATGTACCTGCCTATTACCAGTATTTGATCAATAAAATTGGCAAATTGATAATTATGCCGCCCAATAGCGAGGCTAACCTTGCTATCAGGAAAACTATACTTGCCCTTTAAATTTGAAGCCGATCAGGTGAGTCATTTTCTAAGTATGGAACAAATTCCATCCATCCCGAGTTTCTTTTAACCATTTTCCTATATTGCCAAATTTTCTCGCACACAAAACAAACTTAATAGATGTTAACATGTTGGTAAGTTTTTTCATCAGCTCAGATATTTTTAATGTGATTGAAGATGGATTACAAATTTCACATTTTTTTTTACGTATAATATGAGTAAATGTGGAGCCACAGACCTGAGTTTCACTTGTCGAGTTAGGTGGTAACCTCTTTTTCAACATTTGTAGCTACGCCTGGTCATGGACAGAACCGCGGGGGCGTTGACCCCCAAAAAACCCTCTGGGTAAGTAGGTAGATGTAACTGAGGGTTTTGGGGGGGTTACTGAAGCCATTCTGGAATGCTGGTGCTACTGCGTTCATGTGGCACCTTAATATGCCAATTGTTTCTAGACTCTTCCCTTAGTTACCATTCACCATCGCTGCGGTTCTGAAGCCAAGCGAGTCAGGTCTTCTCGTATTTTGAGCAAAATGAAAGCGAAATTTTGGAGGAAGAGGAGAATGAAATCAGACATCCACTTAACGGTTTTCCTCCGCTGAAACGTAATAAATTTTGTAGCCTTTCTTCATCGAGGTATCTGAAGGCTACTCTGAAAAACTGGCAGTTTAAAATGCGTGTGTTTTCTTCTCATTATTTAATTTGTGTGATGTTCTAGTATAATTTCTCCTGAATCCCTCTGGTCGATGCTTCCATTCTTTCATCAGATAATCTGTATTCAATTTATGGCCTGTTATCGCTTTTTCTCGTTACCACAAACAACATAGGTATTTTATACCATTTTCAACGTACGACAGTATTGTTAAGTTCCAGCACTCGTCTGATGTTCATTTACTCCGCTAAAGTCATTAGTAATATTTTTCTCTTGACTCAGCCTGACACTGGCCGTCTCCTCACCTCTTGCCCTACTCAGACTTGTAATATTTATTTCAGGATGTTTTCTCTCTCGCAACTTAATGATGGTCCTGGACGGGCAGAAATGTCGACTAAAAAAATTAATTCTAATTTGTCGGTTAGCTGTAAAATGTTTATATAGTTTTTATTCTTTCTGCTAAGTTATTAATATAAATCTGAAACATCGAAGCAAGTGTCTCGAAGATAAATTATGAGACTTAAAATACACTCCTAATGAGATTTTGAGATTCTAAGTGGGAAACGAGGCTTTTCATATAAATAAATAAATAAATATATATATATATATATATATATATATATATATATATATATATATATATATATATATATATATATATATATATATATATATAGATAGATAGATAGATAGATATAATGATTAAAAAGCGAAAACCATCTTCACAGGGTATATATTTTTGTACTTGGTGGCCATGACGTTACGGGTTCTTCATGAGATTGGTAAACAGTAAGTGTTTCAGCCTCAGGTTGGTCTGGCTCGCTCAGCACAGGTCTTGTCGAGGAGGCTGTGAGAGCAAGTTATCCTCACTTCGCTGCATTCTCGCCTCTGACAGTAAATTGTGTGTTGGTGGTGTCCTGGTGGTGCGTTGTCAAGGCAACCTCCCACACCCCTTCCCTCACAGCCATCCTGGATGCTCAACTCTTCCCTTTCTCACCCCCCCTCCCCACCATTTCGTCCCTTACTTTCTCTCTCTCTCTCTCTCTCTCTCTCTCTCTATATATATATATATATATATATATATATATATATATATATATATATATATATATATATATAAACACTGATCTCTGGCTGAAGGAGACTCGAACCTACGAACCTTGGAACAAGGTACGAAGTGTTTTACCAATATACCCACACTGGACCAATACCTTGGAGTCGAGCTTGCGCTAGACTTTGATCCAAGGGAGCCAGCTTTCAGGGAGAAGGCTTACAGCTTTTCATCTCATCCCTTGCATGCATCAGCCTTACTAGAGATATTAACAATGCTAGGAATTCGCAAGAGCAGGCGAAATATACACAAACACTGATCTCTGGCTGAAGGAGACTCGAACCTACGAACCTTGGAACAAGGTACGCAGTGCTTTACCAATCTACCTACACTAGACCAATACCTTGGGGTCCAGCTTGTGCTAGACTTGTATGCACGGGATGAGATGAAAAGCTGTAAGCCTTCTCCCTGAAAGCTGGCTGCCTTGGATCAAAGTCTAGCGCAAGCTAGACTCCAAGGTATTGGTCCAGTGTGGGTAGATTGGTAAAGCACTGCGTGCCTTGTTCCAAGGTTCGTAGGTTCGAGTCTCCTTCAGCCAGAGATCAGTATTTGTGGTAGGTAAGACACATAGGCAACAGTTAGGCAACTTTATTCCGAAACGTTTCGCCTACACAGTAGGCTTCTTCAGTCGAATACAGAAAGTAGGCAGTAACAGTAGAGATGTGAAGACGATGTAATCAGTCCATCACCCTTGAAGTCGTAGAATTTGAGGTTGTCAGTCCCTCGGCCTGGAGAAGTTCAGATAGTTCCTGACTATGGAACTGAACTTCTCCAGGCCAAGGGACTGACAAACTCAAATTCTACGACTTCAAGGGTGATGGACTGATTACATCGTCTTCACATCTCTACTGTTCCTGCCTACTTTCTGTATTCGACTGAAGAAGCCTACTGTGTAGGCGAAACGTTTCGGACTAAAGTTGCCTAACTGTTGCCTATGTGTCTTACCTACCAACCTGTCGGTATTGTATACCATTTTGATGTTCATCAGTGTTTGTGTATATTTCGCCTGCTCTTGCGAATTCCTTGCATATATACATATATATATATATATATATATATATATATATATATATATATATATATATATATATATATATATATATATATATATATTATATATATTATATTATATATATATATAAAGGTGAATACAGGAAAGAGTAAGGTTATGAGGATAACAAAAAGATTAGGTGATGAAAGATTGAATATCAGATTGGAGGGAGAGAGTATGGAGGAGGTGAACGTATTCAGATATTTGGGAGTGGACGTGTCAGCGGATGGGTCTATGAAAGATGAGGTGAATCATAGAATTGATGAGGGAAATAGAGTGAGTGGTGCACTTAGGAGTCTGTGGAGACAAAGAACTTTGTCCTTGGAGGCAAAGAGGGGAATGTATGAGAGTATAGTTTTACCAACGCTCTTGTATGGGTGTGAAGCGTGGGTGATGAATGTTGCAGCGAGGAGAAGGCTGGAGGCAGTGGAGATGTCATGTCTGAGGGCAATGTGTGGTGTGAATATAATGCAGAGAATTCGTAGTTTGGAAGTTAGGAGGAGGTGCGGGATTACCAAAACTGTTGTCCAGAGGGCTGAGGAAGGGTTGTTGAGGTGGTTCGGACATGTAGAGAGAATGGAGCGAAACAGAATGACTTCAAGAGTGTATCAGTCTGTAGTGGAAGGAAGGCGGGGTAGGGGTCGGCCTAGGAAGGGTTGGAGGGAGGGGGTAAAGGAGGTTTTGTGTGCGAGGGGCTTGGACTTCCAGCAGGCATGCGTGAGCGTGTTTGATAGGAGTGAATGGAGACAAATGGTTTTTAATACTTGACGTGCTGTTGGAGTGTGAGCAAAGTAACATTTATGAAGGGATTCAGGGAAACCGGCAGGCCGGACTTGAGTCCTGGAGATGGGAAGTACAGTGCCTGCACTCTGAAGGAGGGGTGTTAATGTTGCAGTTTAAAAACTGTAGTGTAAAGCACCCTTCTGGCAAGACAGTGATGGAGTGAATGATGGTGAAAGTTTTTCTTTTTCGGGCCACCCTGCCTTGGTGGGAATCGGCCGGTGTGATAATAAAAAATATATATATATATATATGTATATATATATATATATATATATATATATATATATATGTATATATATATATATATATATATATATATATATATATATATATAATATATATATATATATATATATATATATATATATATATGTATATATATATATATATATATATATATATATATACATATATATATATATATATATATATATATATATATATATATATATATATATATATATATATATATATATATATATATATATATATATATATATATATATATATATTTTTTTTTTTTTTTTTTTTTTCAACAAGTCGGTCGTCTCCCACCGAGGCAGGGTGACCCAAAAAAGAAAGAAAATCCCCAAAAAGAAAATACTTTCATCATCATTCAACACTTTCACCACACTCACACATTATCACTGCTTTTGCAGAGGTGCTCAGAATACAACAGCTTAGAAGCATATACGTATAAAGATACACAACATATCCCTCCAAACTGCCAATATCCCAAACCCCTCCTTTAAAGTGCAGGCATTGTACTTCCCATTTCCAGGACTCAAGTCCGACTATATGAAAATAACCGGTTTCCCTGAATCCCTTCACTAAATATTACCCTGTTCACACTCCAACAGATCGTCAGGTCCCAAGTATCATTCGTCTCCATTCACTCCTATCTAAAACGCTCATGCACGCTTGCTGGAAGTCCAAGCCCCTCGCCCACAAAACCTCCTTTACCCCCTCTTTCCAACCCTTTCGAGGACGACCCCTACCCCTCTTTCCTTCCCCTATAGATTTATATGCTTTCCATGTCATTCTACTTTGATCCATTCTCTCTAAATGACCAAACCACCTCAACAACCCCTCTTCTGCCCTCTGACTAATGCTTTTATTAACTCCACACCTTCTCCTAATTTCCACACTCCGAATTTTCTGCATAATATTTACACCACACATTGCCCTTAGACAGGACATCTCCACTGCCTCCAACCGTCTCCTCGCTGCTGCATTTACCACCCAAGCTTCACATCCATATAAGAGTGTTGGTACTACTATACTTTCATACATTCCCTTCTTTGTCTCCATAGATAACGTTTTTTGACGCCACATATACCTCAACGCACCACTCACCTTTTTTCCCTCATCAATTCTATGATTAACCTCATCCTTCATAAATCCATCCGCCGACACGTCAACTCCCAAGTATCTGAAAACATTCACTTCTTCCATACTCCTCCTCCCCAATTTGATATCCAATTTTTCTTTATCTAAATCATTTGATACCCTCATCACCTTACTCTTTTCTATGTTCACTTTCAACTTTCTACCTTTACACACATTCTCAAACTCATCCACTAACCTTTGCAATTTTTCTTTAGAATCTCCCATAAGCACAGTATCATCAGCAAAAAGTAACTGTGCCAATTCCCATTTTGAATTTGATTCCCCATAATTTAATCCCACCCCTCTCCCGAACACCCTAGCATTTACTTCTTTTACAACCCCATCTATAAATATATTAAACAACCATGGTGACATTACACATCCCTGTCTAAGACCTACTTTTACCGGGAAGTATTCTCCCTCTCTTCTACACACCCTAACCTGAGCCTCACTATCCTCGTAAAAGCTCTTTACAGCATTTAGTAACTTACCACCTATTCCATATACTTGCAACATCTGCCACTGCTCCTCTATCCACTCTATCATATGCCTTTTCTAAATCCATAAATGCAATAAAAACTTCCTTACCTTTATCTAAATACTGTTCACATATATGCTTCAATGTAAATACTTGATCTACACATCCCCTACCCACTCTGAAGCCTCCTTGCTCGTCCGCAATTCTACATTCTGTCTTACCTCTAATTCTTTCAATTATAACCCTACCGTATACTTTTCCTGGTATACTCAGTAAACTTATTCCTCTATAATTTTTACAATCTCTTTTGTCCCCTTTCCCTTTATATAAAGGGACTATACATGCTCTCCGCCAATCCCTAGGTACCTTCCCCTCTTTCATACATTTATTAAACAAAAGTACCAACCACTCCAACACTATATCCCCCCCTGCTTTTAACATTTCTGTCATGATCCCATCAGTTCCAGCTGCTTTACCCCCTTTCATTCTACGTAATGCCTCACGTACCTCCACCACACTTACATTCTGCTCTTCTTCACTCCTAAAAGATGGTATACCTCCCTGGCCAGTGCATGAAATTACCGCTTCCCTTTCTTCCTTAACATTTAAAAGTTCCTCAAAATATTCTCGCCATCTACCTAATACCTCCCTTTCCCCATCTACTAACTCCCCTACTCTGTTTTTAACTGACAAATCCATACTTTCCCTAGGCTTTCTTAACTTGTTTAACTCACTCCAAAAATTTTTCTTATTTTCATTAAAATTTCTTGACAGTGCCTCTCCCACTCTTTCATCTGCTCTCATTTTGCACTCTCTCACCACTCTCTTCACCTTTCTTTTACTCTCCATGTACTCTGCTCTTCTTATAACACTTCTGCTTTGTAAAAACCTCTCGTAAGCTACCTTTTTATCTTTTATCACATCCTTTACTTCATCATTCCACCAATCACTCCTCTTTCCTCCTGCCCCCACCCTCCTATTACCACAAACTTCTGCCCCACATTCTAATACTGCATTTTTAAAACTATTCCAACCCTCTTCAACCCCCCCACTACTCATCTTTGCACTAGCCCACCTTTCTGCCAATAGTCGCTTATATCTCGCCCGAACTTCCTCCTCCCTTAGTTTATACACTTTCACCTCCCTCTTACTTGTTGTTGCCACCTTCCCCTTTTCCCATCTACCTCTTACTCTAACTGTAGCTACAACTAAATAATGATCCGATATATCAGTTGCCCCTCTATAAACATGTACATCCTGGAGCCTACCCATCAACCTTTTATCCACCAATACATAATCTAACAAACTACTTTCATTACGTGCTACATCATACCTTGTATATTTATTTATCCTCTTTTTCATAAAATATGTATTACTTATTACCAAATTTCTTTCTACACATAGCTCAATTAAAGGCTCCCCATTTACATTTACCCCTGGCACCCCAAATTTACCTACTACTCCCTCCATAACATTTTTACCCACTTTAGCATTGAAATCCCCAACCACCATTACTCTCACACTTGATTCAAAAACTCCCCACTCATTCACTCAACATTTCCCAGAATCTCTCTCTCTCCTCTACACTTCTCTCTTCTCCAGGTGCATACACGCTTACTATAACCCACTTTTCACATCCAATCTTTATTTTACTCCACATAATCCTTGAATTTATACATTTGTAGTCCCTCTTTTCCTGCCATAGCTTATCCTTCAACATTATTGCTACTCCTTCTTTAGCTCTAACTCTATTTGAAACCCCTGACCTAATCCCATTTATTCCTCTCCATTGAAACTCTCCCACCCCCTTCAGCTTTGTTTCACTTAAAGCCAGGACATCCAGTTTCTTCTCATTCATAACATCCACAATCATCTCTTTCTTATCATTTGCATAACATCCACGCACATTCAGACTTCCCACTTTGACAATTTTCTTCTTCTTATTCTTTTTAGTAATCTTTACAGGAAAAGGGGTTACTAGCCCATTGTTCCCGGCATTTTAGTTGACTTTTACAACACGCATGGCTTACGGAGGAAAGATTCTTATTCCACTTCCCCATGGATATAAAAGGAAAAGTAATAAGACCAAGAACTATTAAGATAAAATCAAAGAAAACTCTGATGAGTGTGTATAAATAAACGTGTACATGTATGTGTAGTGTGACCTAAGTGTAAGTAGAAGTAGCAAGACGTACCTGTAATCTTGCATATTTATGAGACAGACAAAAGACACCAGCAATCCTACCATCATGTAAAACAATTACAGGCTTTCTGTTTTACCCTCACTTGGCAGGACGGTAGTACCTCCCTGGGTGGTTGCTGTCTACCAACCTACTACCTTATATATATGTATATATATATATATATATATATATATATATATATATATATATATATATATATATATATATATATATATATATATATATATATATATATATATATATATATGCAAAACAACCACTTTCAAATAATAGAGAAATTCAAAGCGCTTTCGTGACTACTCACATTATCAAGGAACTATGAAAGTAAAGCATCCAAGGAAGCTATATAAGGGGTCTGGCCAACACCTCACTATCAGATCCCACAACGGTTAAACACCTGACGCGCGCCGGCCCAACTGGACAGGCCCTTTGCACAACTCACCAACAAACTATTCTACCCAAGAAAATTTAAAAATTATTATTTGTCCAGTGTATTATTAAATTCTTCCCAAATTCTATTAATTATAAATGGATCTAATTTATATAAACCAAAGGAAATATTCATATTATTGTCAAAACTGCTTTTTATGAAACAAGATTCAATTATATTCCTGTCGACCATGGACTTGCTTGATACTACTTTCTCAACTTTTTGAAAATCAATTGGATGGTTAAAATCTCTTACATGAATAAATAGAGCATTGGAATCTTGTCCAGTTCTAATGCTATATTTATGTTGTTTTAATCTTAGTTCGAGATTTTTACCAGTTTGACCGTAATAAACTTTATCGCAAATTTTACAAAGAATCTTATAGACACATCCATCAGCATTTTGGGGGGAATTCTTTATCAAAAGTTTTTTTACTGTATCAAGATTTTGATAAAAAAAAAATTTTGATAAAGAATTCCCCCAAAATGCTGATGGATGTGTCTATAAGATTCCTTGTAAAATTTGCGATAAAGTTTATTACGGTCAAACTGGTAAAAATCTCGAACTAAGATTAAAACAATATAGCATTAGAACTGGACAAGATTCCAATGCTCTATTTATTCATGTAAGAGATTTTAACCATCCAATTGATTTTCAAAAAGTTGAGAAAGTAGTATCAAGCAAGTCCATGGTCGACAGGAATATAACTGAATCTTGTTTCATAAAAAGCAGTTTTGACAATAATATGAATATTTCCTTTGGTTTATATAAATTAGATCCATTTATAATTAATAGAATTTGGGAAGAATTTAATAATACACTGGACAAATAATAATTTTTAAATTTTCTTGGGTAGAATAGTTTGTGGGTGAGTTGTGCAAAGGACCTGTCCAGTTGGGCCGGCGCGCGTCAGGTGTTTAACCGTTGTGGGATCTGATAGTGAGGTGTTGGCCAGACCCCTTATATAGCTTCCTTGGATGCTTTACTTTCATAGTTCCTTGATAATGTGAGTAGTCACGAAAGCGCTTGGAATTTCTCTATTCTTTCAAAGTGGTTGTTTTGCATATTCTGAAATCACCTGTTTACTGTGATCTTATTGCATATATATATATATATATATATATATATATATATATATATATATATATATATATATATATATATATATATATATATATATATATATATATATATATATATATATATATATATATATATATATATATATATATATATATATATATATATATATATATATATATATATATATATATATATATATATATATATATATATATATATATATATACATATATATATATATATATATGTCTGCTTATTTATATATCTATTTACCGCTCACCTAGTTACCACGAACAAATAATTCGGTCAGATTATTTTTGTTTTCGGTATAATTTACTATGTGTGTTTGTCGTCATACCCACGTATTTACAGTATACATGTACCATTTCCAACGTATATCTGTGTGAATTACTCCCAAGGTATATATGTTTTACTCAAGTTCACGTATATATGTAAACTCTGAAGTATATACATGCTCTTGCTGCGTGCACTGAATACGTATGTATGTTTGTTCGACCATCATGTGGTATTATACAACCCTAGATCGTCAAGGGAACCTATATTGTGCTTCGGCATTCTCACTTTTCATGGAAGAGGTTAGGCTGGTTAATGGGTTTTAAGGTTATCAGTTAAAAGAGGATCATTAAGACTGCATGCTGCCTGTTTACCACCAATTTAGAATACTCATCCTCACAAATAGGGATTAAAGTAAACTCTTAGGATATATATATATACCTTGGTGGATATATCCTGACCTGAGGTTGAGTTGGGAGATGGTTTGATTACTTTGTCTAGTTAATCTTTCCAGCCAATCAGGTTCTCTTAGGCCATCGTCTGATTCTGTGCCCTCGATGGAATAAATGACGATATCCTCACCGCTCCTACTGAAGTCTCTCCAGCTCTGACAGAATCAACACTATATACGAGCCCCATCCAACGTGACGGACTATGACTTTGAACACAATTTTCGTTCCGACTGTGTAACTATTATATAGAATAGGATGGCAGCACACAATACTGCTATTTCCAGTTTTGCTAAATAAACAACGAAAAAGTTATTTTAATAAGTATATTGGCTGTTCGTGAGTTAGCTTGTGTTTGTAACGTACATAACGATTTGGCTAAGAAATAGTGTAAATCCCACCAGTTATTAATGAGTCCACTTATTTTTTTTCTTGAATAGTGTGACTGTTATTTCTTATACTTGTACTCCCTAGAACGCAGGCGGAAGAGATACATGATAAAATACATTTGGAAACTTCTGGAGGGATTAGTACCAAACTTGCATACGAAAATCACTCCCTATGAAAGAAAAAGACTCGGCAGACGATGTAACATCCCCCAATGAAAAGCAGGGGCGCCCCTAGCACGATAAGAGACAACACAATAAGTGTGAGGAGGCCCTAGACTGTTCAACTGCCTCCCAGCATACATAAGGGGGATTATCAATAGACCCCTGGCTGTCTTCAAGAAGGCGCTGGACAGGTACTTAATGTCAGAACCTGACCAGCCGAGCTGTGATTCGTACGTCGGGTTCCGTGCGGCCAACAGTAACAGTCTGGTTGATCAGGGCCTGATCCACCATTAGGCCTGGTCACAGACCGAGCCGCTGGAGCGTTGACCCCCGAAACCCTCTCCACGTTTTCTCCAGGTATATATATATAAATAAATTATATACATACATATATATATATATATATATATATATATATATATATATATATATATATATATATATATATATATATATATATATATATGTGTGTGTGTGTGTGTGTGTGTGTGTGTATATATATATATATATATATATATATATATATATATATATATATTATGTGTGTGTGTGTACTCACCTAGCTGAGGTTGCAGGGGCCGAGTCCAAGCTCCTGGCCCCACCTCTTCACTGGTCGCTACTAGGTCACTCTCCCTGAACCGTGAGCTTTATCATACCTCTGCTTAAAGCTATGTATGGATACTGCCTCCACTACATCGCTTCCCAAACTATTCCACTTCCTGACTCCTCTGTGGCTGAAGAAATACTTCCTAACATCACTGTGATTCATCTGTGTCTTCAACTTCCAACTGTGTCCCCTTGTTGCTGTGTCCCATCTCTGGAACATCCTATCTTTGTCCACCTTGTCAATTCCTCTCAGTATTTTGTATGTCGTTATCATGTCCCCTCTATCTCTCCTGTCCTCCAGTGTCGTCAGGTCGATTTCCATTAACCTCTCCTCGTAGGACATACCTCCTAGCTCTGGAACTAGTCTTGTTGCAAACCTTTGCACTTTCTCTAGTTTCTTTACGTGCTTGGCTAGGTGTGGGTTCCAAACTGGTGCCGCATACTCCAATATGGGCCTAACGTACACGGTGTACAGGTTTCTGAACGATTCCTTATTAAGATGTCGGAATGCTGTTCTGAGGTTTGCCAGGCGCCCATAAGCTGCAGAAGTTATTTGGTTGATGTGCGCTTCAGGAGATGTGCCTGGTGTTATACTCACCCCAAGATCTTTTTCCTTGAGTGAGGTTTGTAGTCTCTGGCCCCCTAGACTGTACTCCGTCTGCGGTCTTCTTTGCCCTTCCCCAATCTTCATGACTTTGCACTTGGTGGGGTTGAACTCCAGGAGCCAATTGCTGGACCAAGTCTGCAGCCTGTTCAGATCCCTTTGTAGTTCTGCCTGGTCTTCGATCGAATGGATTCTTCTCATTAACTTCACGTCATCTGCAAACATGGACACTTCGGAGTCTATTCCTTCCGTCATGTCGTTCACAAATACCAGAAACAGCATTGGTCCTAGGACTGACCCCTGTGGGACCCCGCTGGTCACAGGCGCCCACTCTGACACCTCGCCACGTACCATGACTTGCTGCTGTCTTCCTGACAAGTATTCCCTGATCCATTGTAGTGCCTTCACTGTTATCCCTGCTTGGTCCTCCAGTTTTTACACTAATCTCTTGTGTGTAACTGTGTCAAACGCCTTCTTGCAGTCCAAGAAAATGCAGTCCACCCACCCCTCTCTCTTTTGTCTTACTGCTGTCACCATGTCATAGAACTCCAGTATGTTTGTGACACAGGATTTCCCGTCCCTGAAACCATGTTGGCTGCTGTTGATGAGATCATTCCTTTCTAGGTGTTCCACCACTCTTCCCCTGATAATCTTCTCCATGACTTTACATACTATACATGTCAGTGACACTGGTCTGTAGTTTAGTGCTTCATGTCTGTCTCCTTTTATAAAGACTGAAACTACATTTGCTGTCTTCCATGCCTCAGGCAATCTCCCTGTTTCGATAGATGTATTGAATATTGTTGTTAGGGGTACACATAGCGCCTCTGCTCCCTCTCTCAGGACCCATGGAGAGATGTTATCCGGCCCCATTGCCTTTGAGGTATCTAGCTCACTCAGAAGCCTCTTCACTTCTTCCTCGGTTGTGTGCACTGTGTCCAGCACTTGGTGGTGTACCCCACCTCTCCGTCTTTCTGGAGCCCCTTCTGTCTCCTCTGTGAACACTTCTTTGAATCTCTTGTTGAGTTCCTCACATACTTTACGGTCATTTCATGTTGTCTCTCCTCCTTCCTTCCTTAGCCTGATTACCTGGTCCTTGACTGTTGTTTTCCTCCTGATGTGGCTGTATAAAAGCTTCGGGTCACATTTGGCTTTTGCTGCTATTTCGTTTTCATATTGTCGTTGGGCCTCCCTTCTTATCTGTGCATATTCATTTCTGGCTCTACGACTGCTCTCCTTATTCTCCTGGGTCCTTTGCCTTCTATACTTCTTCCATTCCCTAGCACACTTGGTTTTTGCCTCCCAGCACCTTTGGGTGAACCATGGGCTCATCCTGGCTTTTTCATTATTCCTGTTACGCTTGGGTACAAACCTCTCCTCAGCCTCCTTGCATTTTGTTGCTACATATTCCATCATCTCATTAACTGGCTTCCCTGCCAGTTCTCTGTGCCACTGAACCCCGTTCAGGAAGTTCCTCATTCCCGTGTAGTGTGTGTGTGTGTATGTGTGAGTTCAAAACAACCACGGGGGAAGTAGAATGATAGCTCTAGGCCTTTCTAGTTCGAATCAACAAATCAGGAGCTTGCAAAGTTGCAGAAAAGAGGAGAATGTCCAAGCTCCTCTTTTTTGCAACTTTGCAAGCTCTTGTTGTGTTGATTGCAACACGAAATGCCTAGTGCTATCATTCCACTACCCCCGTGTTTGTTTTGCATCCTGTATCGCTTGGTTTGGTTTTATATATATATATATATATATATATATATATATATATATATATATATATATATATATATATATATATATATATATATATATACATATATATATATATATATATATATATATATATATATATATATATATATATATAAGATATATATATATATATATATATATGTCGTGCCGAATAGGCAGAACTTGCGATCTTGGCTTAAATAGCAACGCTCATCTTGCCATATAGGACAAGCGAAAATTTGTGTATGCAATAATTTCGCCAAAATAATTCTGAACCTAACGAAAAAAATATATTTCACTGTGTTTATTTAGTATTAAATTATTGTAAACAAATCTAAAATATATTTAGTTGGGTTAGGCTAAAATAAATTGTTCTTGTTATAATAAGGTTAGGTAAGTTTTCTAAGATTCTTTTGGAGCAAAATTAAATTTTTTTACATTAACATTAATGAAAAAAATATATCTTTAAATGTATAAAAGAAAATTTTGGAAAGGACTTAATTTTAAATGAGTTCTTGCTAATTGACCAGTTTTACATATTCGGCACGACATATGTATATATATATATGTCGTGCCGAATAGGCAGAACTTGCGATCTTGGCTTAAATAGCAACGCTCATCTTGCCATATAGGACAAGCGAAAATTTGTGTATGCAATAATTTCGCCAAAATAATTCTGAACCTAACGAAAAAAATATATTTCACTGTGTTTATTTAGTATTAAATTATTGTAAACAAATCTAAAATATATTTAGTTGGGTTAGGCTAAAATAAATTGTTCTTGTTATAATAAGGTTAGGTAAGTTTTCTAAGATTCTTTTGGAGCAAAATTAAATTTTTTTACATTAACATTAATGACAAATATATATATATATATATATATATATATATATATATATATATATATATATATATATATATATATATATATATATATATATATATATATATATATATATATATATATATAATGTCTGTAGAGTTCATTATATCCTGTCCACGTATATATGTGTTTCTATCCATGTAGTTAGCCGTATTCTTGAAGATGTATGTATACAGTATGTGTTTATACTGTCTACTCTTCTTGTCCAGGAATAATATGTGTGTGTCAAAGCCTTTGTGCAAGTCCGTGAATTCCTGCATCGAGCGTACAAGAGACTAGAGTGTGTTTACACAGTGGCTTGTAACTTTGTCCTTTGTTAGGCTGTAGCAAGTTTTGGAACACCCGCAATGTGCAGTCACGCTGTTCTATGTGAGCTACATAGTGGGAACACCAGCAATGTGTGACTATTCTACAAGAGTGTTACACGGTAAGAACATCCGCAGTGTGTGGCTATCCTGTTCTCGGAGTTACATTGTGGGAACACCCACAAAATGCAACAAGCCGTTTCTGTGTGAATTATATAGTGGGAACACACGCAGTATGGGGGGCTACCCTATTCCATGTGAGCTACATAGTGGTAAAACCCGCATTGTGTGACTACTCAGTTCAATATGAAATTGAAGGTGTGAACACCCAGTGTACTGACACCCTATTTGTGTGAATTACAAAGTAAAAACATCCACTATACGGGTTGCTATCCTATTTTATGAAGACAACTTTGAGGGACTTTCCCTCAAATATCTCACTCTGTATAAAGGAACACTGCTACTGGTCAATATTAGATGTGAAATGTTGCATAATCGCTGGTGGAAAATTGTTTTTTCTCATTAGTGATTTGCGTACTGATGACCGTTGTTTCTGAACACCAACTTCTGGTCCCTGTCTCCAGGACCTCGGCATCTTGCCATGCCCTAAGGTGTGAATGCTTGTCTCAATGATCGACACATGTGTTGTTGTTTTGAGTTTCTCAAGCAGATTGTTGTTCTGGCATTTGGCTGTGATGAACTTGGTGAGGTATCTTCTTTTGTGATGCCTGTTGCATTCGGCATATTGGATGGTGTTTTTTTCCGGCACTGGTGTTATTTTAAAAAGTTATGTACCCAAATGAACCGTGCTTACGAGAGGAAACGTACATCGACGTTTCGGTGAGTATTGTGTCATTGTCAAGTCACTGCTTGTCTTGACAGTGGTCCAAGACGGACCGAAACGTTGTCACAAGTTTCCTCTCCTAAGTGCTGGTTATTTATATCTAGTTTCAACCTCGGTATTGTGACTTTTTAATTTTTTCTAACTGTTGCGCGCTGGGAGACCTACATTTTTTTTGTCCCCTTCTCATACAGTAGACCCCCAAATTTTTAAGCAATGTAGACTAAAGTCGCTTCTGCCCCCCCCTCCCTCCCCCGGGATTATGGACCCTGAAGCTTGAGTTCGTGGCTCGTGGCCTGGTTAGTAAAGCTCTCACTTCACACGCTGAGGGTCCGGGTTCGATTCCCAGCAAAGGTGGAAATATTCCTTACACCTGTTATCCACGTTCACCCATCAGCAAGATGGGTGCCTGGGTGTTAGTCGACTGGTGTGGGTCGCATCCTGCGACAAAAATTTACCTAATTTGCCCAAAATATTCTGCACAACAAGGGGGTTTCTATATAGTAGTATGTCATTGAAGAAAATTTAAGGGAAATCGGCCTGACGACACTGGAGGACAGGAGGGTTAGGGGAAGACATGATAACTACATACAAAATACTGCCAGGAATTGACAAGGTTGACAGAGACAGGATGTTCCGGAGATGGGACACAGAAACAAGGGGCCACAATTGGAAGTTGAAGACTCAGATGACTCAAAGAGATGTTAGGAAGTATTTCTTTACTTATAGAGTTGTCAAGAAGTGGAATAGTCTGGCAAGTGATGTAGTTGAGGCAGGAACCACACATAGTTTTAAGACGAGGTATGATAAAGCTCATGGAGCAGGGAGAGAGAGGCCCGAGTAGCAATCAGTGAAGAGGCGGGGCCAAGAGCTATGCCTCGACCCCTGCAACCACAAATAGGTGAGTACACACACACACACACACATACACACACACACATACACACACACACACACACACACACACACACACACACACACACACACACACACACACACACGCACACGTACGAGAGTCAGGCAGGTCTCAGACACGAGATGTCACACTCTGGTCTGACATACATTAACTAGCTCGCTATATAAGCCACCTGACAATTACAGGATTGCTATTCATCATTGTCTCCCTCGAGCCTATGGCTCGCCTATAATTAGATTCAATATTATACTGAACCGACGTTAATTTAATATCCAATATGCAGTTAGAGTCTTGAGAGTGTGAGAGTTAGCAGGGTGAGAGAGAGAGAGAGAGAGAGAGAGAGAGAGAGAGAGAGAGAGAGAGAGAGAGAGAGAGAGAGAGGATAGTAAGAGAAGGAGATGAAGCAAAAGAATGTATAAAAATACATTATCAGTTTAATTTATTAGGTTCTATTTATAGATAGTTAATCAATTTTATAGATCGCATGGAGTCGAATCAGGGGCAAGAAATTTCGAGTTCTCCATTCTGCTACCCAAGTTATGGTGAGCTGAGGAAGTTCTCACACCCACCATACACCAGACTCAGTAATGTTAACAAGTGCAAACACCTGAAACAGAAATAATTATCTTTAATTTTCAACGTTTTCTTCTTAACTGCATTTTTTTTTAATTAAAGCTCCAACGAAAGCACGAGATAATTATTTATTTAATTTAGAAATTTCTTAGTAAAAGCTCTAAGAGTCAATACGAGAAACACTTCATTTTTAAATATCCGAATATTGGTATGAATTTACTCTCGTGGTTCATGATTTTCGGAAAACATCCAGGAAAGACAAACAGGAAACCAGAATATATAAGAGGAAACTACAGTGGAATGAGAGTTTTCTTATCCGGGATTCAATTGAACAATGCTAAATGAGGTGACCACACAAACCATGCTGGACACACGCGGCCCCGGGAAGCAACACAGACAAATTCGGTGCTTATGAGGACGGTAGGAAACTCGAGGTGCAAGGGTGAGACTGTCAACCAGGGCTGTGAAGACACAAAACTGAATATTAAAAGAACAAAGGACACAAACAGGATATAGAAGACGACGTAACATAACAAACTAAACACAAATAACCCGCACGTAAAAGAGAGAAGCTTACGACGACGTTTCGGTCCGACTTATTTGTGTATCGTTCCAGTCACGGTATTGTGCCTTTTTGTTATTTATAACAAACTAAGCAAGAGAACTCAGAATGGGTGCATTAAAATAGAAAGAAAGGCAGACGAGCAGCACAAGAATGGTACTGCAGCAAAGATCAGACAGAGTGAGCGAAGAGAACCTACTGTCAGTGGTGTACGTACACCGCTTAACATTAAGTGAAGGCTATTGAACATCTCAAATAACCCCCCTCCCCTCCAAGAAAAAAAAGTCCTCAGGGAATTACACATGACACTTCAGGCTCATCTTGGAGTTGTGCAGAGAATTCAAACACGTGACTTTAATGACCTACAAAGAGAGAAGGATCAGAGGAGACACGATTAGTACATACAAGATAGTGTGCTGCTTGAAATCTGAGGACACAGGACAAGCTGCACATATAGAAATTTAAAACCCAGATTGAGTAAAGAAATGTAAGGAACTAATTTATCAGACTTACTTGTTTAGGAAAGTGGAATGAGCTATATAAAGAGGAGAACCCTCATACACAGATTCAAGAGTAAGTATGACAGGGCTCAAGAGGATAGCACAGGCCAATTTAGGTTAAGCGCTTTAAAGAGTTGATGCTAGACTCACTCGCACTGGAATCGGTGAGCGCGTTCAAACACACACACACACACACACACACACACACACACACACACACACACACACACACACACACACACACACACACACACACACACACACATACACACACACACACACACATACACATACAAACACACACACATACACACACACACACACACACATACACACATACACACACACACACACATACACATACAAACACACACACATACACACACACACACATACACATACACACACACACACACACATACACACACATACACACACAAACACACACACACACACACACACACACACACACACACACACACACACACACACACACACACACAACACTCCACCCTAGTACCGACCATAAGCCAGTTATGAAAACTCACATGTGACAGTTATCAAAGGAACATCCCCGTCTAGTTGCCTCAGAAAGTTACCACAGACTTGTTATTCTCTCACCCGGAGAGCGAAGGAACAAGAGCAGGGAAAAGAGGGTGGCAAAGAGGGGGTAGAGAAGAAAGAAGGAAGGAGCAAGAAAAGACGAGGGACCGGCAAGGAGAAATCAGGGGCACGGGAAGGAGAGATAGATAAGGGAAAGGGTCAGATAAAAAGGAGTTAGAAAGAGCACGAAAAAAGGAGGTAGGCGCCGGTAAAGAGGAAGCAGACGGCAAGAGAGACGAAAGACGAAGATAATTTGTCGAAATTTTTTATAAAAAGAAGATATATTGGAAAAAGAAGAAAAATGAGGAACGGGAATAAAAAGAAACACTATTAAGGCGCGAAAGGAGGCAAAGAGAGATTACAGGAGAAAGAGGCGATAAAATGGTAGAAACAACACAAGGGGTAATCAGATAAGCGGGAAAATGGGAGGAAGAAACAAATAAAGGGAAGAGAGAGAGGGGAAGGAAAAGCAAGGGTGGAGAGGAATAGGGGAAGGCAACGAGGGAAAAGGGAGGAGAGGGGAGAGAACGGAGAGGGCTCACTAGCCTCGTATCAGCAGGAAAGGGAGTCGAGAAGCTTATCAGAGATTTACTGTGTGTGTCGATTTGCTCGACTCTTGCTGGAGACCCAACCATGGGTGGAGACCCAACCATGGCTGGAGACCCAACCATGCCTGGAGACCCAACCATGCCTGGAGACCCAACCATGCCTGGAGACCCAACCATGGCTGGAGACCCAACCATGGCTGGAGACCCAACCATGGCTGGAGACCCAACCATGGCTGGAGACCCAACCATGGCTGGAGACCCAACCATGGCTGGAGACCCAACCATGGCTAGAAACCCAACCATGGCTGGAGACCCAACCATGGCTGGAGCCCCAACCATGGCTGTAGACCCAACCATGGCTGGAAACCC
>NC_091303.1:13961821-13989321 GCF_038502225.1 Cherax quadricarinatus | reverse complement strand
TCCATGGAAGCATAAAAGTGGAATCCATAAAAGTATAGTGGTGCCAAAGCTCTTATATGAGAGTAAAGCTTGGCTGGTAAAAGATGAAGCTAAGAGGAGGCTGGGGGAAGTGGAGATGTCGTGTTTGAGGGGACTGTGTGGTGTAAATATTATACATAAAATTCATAGTTTGGAAATTAAGAAGAGGTGAAAAGGGGTTGTTGAGGTGATTTGGACATTTAAAGAGGATGAAGCAAGATAGAATGACTCGGAGGGTGCATAAATCTGTAGTGGAGGGAAGGTGGAGTAGGGGTCATCCTAAGAAAGGTTGGTGGGAGGGAAAGAAAAGAAAATTTTGTATGCGAGGGGCATGGACATTTTAACAGGCGTGTGTGAGCGCCTTAGATGGGATTGAGTAGAGTCAAATGGTTTTTATGACTTAATATGCTGTTGGAGTGTGAGCAAGGTAACATTTATGAAGGGTTTCTGAGAAACCAGTTAGCCGGACTTAAGTTATGGAGATGGGAAGGACAGTGCTTCCACTCTGAACTATTTCATGTGCATTGTTGTATTTCTAGAAGAAGTAAACCCACGTGGGTCAATCAGTGAATGGTGATGGCTCATTTTGTTCTGTAAATAATTAAAGCAGCTTCCAAATCAATATATATATGGTTCTGAACACGCTGGAAAATTTGCTGAATGGTTTTGTGTGATTCTAACTCTTACTTAATTTTCTACGGATTTATCCTATGCATGATATCATACCCAGCAAATGTACTTGGCGTGTTGTTATAAGTCAACTGTAACACAATTACCTGTTTTGTTAGGGTAATGGAGCACAATAATTTTGTGAGTAGATGTCACATTTTTCATGTTCTCGCACATATGACTCATGTGCAACACCTAGCTGTCTTTATCGCCTGCACAACAGGCTTCTTTGGTCTCCGGCATTCGTCTGAAGAAGCATATGTGCTGGCTAAACATATCGGCACTAAAGACACCCAAGAGTTGCACTTGTGTCTTATCCATCATTTATGTACCATACCATAAGAGTTGTCATGGTAATATATTACTTTAAAGTTGGGGTCCCTAACCTGCGGTCCGCGGGCCGCATCTGGCCCTTCTAGGAAATGGATGCGTCTCTCTCACGAAATTATGAATTCACTTTTATGTAGTTTCCACACCGCACAGTGTCAACAAAACTGTGTGGCCATCATCATACATTTAACCATCAGATGTGACCCACTTGTGTAGGAACGTTGAGGACCATTACTTTAAAGCATTCTGTGTAAGTTAGAGAAGTTCAGTGATAGTGATCCACCCATACTGCACCCATATTTCTGCCTAAACAATTGATCAATGAAAGAAAATACGCTGCCAGAAACATAACTTGGCGAGCGCAATAATTTTTGGCCCCAGGATGCGATATTTCTGCATATTTATGACAGGATAAATCTTCCAACCTTGCCCGACGTTGTCTCCATCCAAAGAGGTCACTTATAGATTATTATCCACTATTTTAGCTACGTGTGTACACCGTTTGCACTCTGCAGGAGGGATGACGGGGTTATTGCAGTTCAGAGGGTTAACTGAGCTGTGATACAGGCACGCTTCTGGCAAAACAGTGATTGATTGAGTGACGGTGAGTGTTTCTTTTTTTTCGGGTTACCCAACCTCGGTGACAGATGACAGATGAGCTTGAAAAAAACTATAGAAATTAGGTCACCTTCGGACGTTTTCAGTCGTGCATCTTCGTGTTGAAGAAGAGACACGCTAGGCTCGGAACAAACTGTTACTGGGACAACGGTTCGCTCTATACAGAGCTTTATCAGGCCATGACCCTATAAAGTATTACTCACAAAGAAAATTTTTCTTACTAAATCCGTGTTATGGAACATAATTTTGCATTCACTAGTGAACATCGCGCTTTTCAGATCTATATCTTCTTGTCACTACTTTCGTTCGTTGTTATATTCAGTAGGAAGTATACTCGAATGAAGGCGAATAATGCTTTACATTCTTTACGTATACCATTGTTATAACGGTTATATGCTATTATATTATTGCTATATACATACTGCCGTAATATTGGTGTTTACATTTTCTAGAACGAAATTCGAATTCGAATCTCCTTTAATACTTTAAAATACTATGTACTTCCACTCTGAAATATGCACTTCAGCACTGCATTATGCTTTTCAGTACTGCATTATATACTTCAGTATAGTAATGTGTAATCAGTACATTTATATACATTAATATAGTTACATGAAGATTCATTTTTGCGTCCTATCTCATTTTTTCCCCATGACAATTACTTGTGTGAAGAACAATGATCAGTTTCTAATTTAACGTTTGTTCATGTACCAGGTTCAGTAGATGCACATAGTAGATACACCTCCCCTTGTCAAGCCTAGGGCTGTGGACTCTTTCCTTGCCAAGCCTGAGGCTGTGGACCCTTTCCCTGTCGAGCCTTAGGCTGTGGAGCCTCTCCTTGCCAAGCCTGAGGTTGTGGACCCTTCCCCTGCCAAGCCTGAGGCTGTAGACCCTTCCCCTGTCAAGTCTTAGGCTGTGGACTCTCTCCCTGCCAAGCCTGAAGCTGTGGACTCTTTCCCTGCCAAGCCTGAAGCTGTGGACTCGTTCCCTGCCAAGCCTGAGGCTGTGGACTCTTTCCCTGCCAAGCTTGAGGCTGTGGACTCTCTCTCTGCCAAGCCTGAAGCTGTGGACTCTTTCTTTGCCAAGCCTGAGGCTGTGGACTCTTTCCTTGCCAAGCCTGAGGCTGTGGACCCTCCCCCTGTCAAACCTAGAGCTGCTGTGGAACTTTTTCCTGTCAAGTTCAGCGGTTTTAACTTCTAACGTCCAAGAACCTCAGAGATATTTTTTTTCTCCCTCTCTCCCGATCTAGACCGCCGCGTGACTTTCAGACATCCTTTCCTGCTTCGTCAGGTCAGAAGATCCTGTGTCCAGTCACCATTCCTTCTCTTTGTGCTCCTGAAACCCTTGAAGCTCCCGCAGCAGAAGTGCTTCACCCTCAAAGCTACCGTGCTCCTTTTAGGTTGGTAGGACAGAACTATTGGGTTGTCAGGTCAGAATTATTGGGTTGCTACGTCTTTCTTTCCTTTTCTTTTCTTTTATCTTCCTCTTCTTTTTCTTTGTATATTTGATGTCGTTTCTCTATTCCCTCCCTACATCTGTAAAGAGAGTATATATTTCAGTATTTCCTGCCTCTTTTACATTACTATTCTAATTCCTATGCCCAGTGTTTCTTCTCTCACTTGTGTAAATCCTCTCACTTTATCGTTTACTTTCTTTACGTCCTAATTACATTACTTACCTTACATATCTTCCTTTTTTCTCTCCATTCCTTCTACTCCCTCACTGTCGTTATTTTCACGCCTCATTCCCCCCTCTTTAACCTTTTCTTCTCTTGCGTCCCCTCTTCCATTTTCTCTAGTCTCCCGCTTCGTCTCTTCCATCTTCTCAAGTCTCCTGCTTTCCCCTCTTCTTTCTTATCCATTCACCTGCTACTCTTCTTCCACTTCTCACTCTCTCTCTCCGTCTTCTATTCTACTTACAATAGGAAGATTCAGTAATCTACTTCTGTGTTAACCTGGCATTTCTTACAAACCGCATTTATTCCCATTTCCCTTTCCTCCTATCCAAACATTCTTTCTCCCTGCCTCCTAAATTACCACCTACTCGTCGTATCCTTTTCGTTTCCTCTTGATCAACCACGCATCGCTCCTCTCCCAAATTCTCCTCATTACCCTTCTCCTTCGCTTTCTCTTCTCCTTCGCTTTCTCTTCTCCTTCCCCTCATTCACTGCTCTGCACTTCTCTTCAAATCCCCCCTCTCCCTTGTCCTCTCTCTCTCTCTCTCTCTCTCTCTCTTTCACCTCCAGGTACTTACATCCACATGGATGCCGAGGGTGTCGTACTTCGATTTGGTCTTGGCGGCTGCAGGAGTGAACTGGTAGAACTGGTGCTGTTCTCTCCACCATGTGAGGGAATACAGTTTGTCTGTCTCCAGGTCGAAGTGGCAGTGCAGCTGCACGGTGTCACCGGCTTGTACCGAGGCCGGTACCTGGACTCTCACGATCTTCAGACTCCAGCTGCCTGTGGGACGGAACGAGCAAACGGTGAGAGATTGTAAACAAAAGGTGACGCGATACCCTGGCTGCAACAATTAACCAAAACAAATGCGCATCAGTTGGGCATCTTTTTTTTTCACACCTGCCGCGTAGGCGAAACGTTTCAACAGTAAATATACCCAACTGTCTCTTAATCATAAACTTGTCGGTATTTTACACCATTTTTCAACAATTCACCGAAAGCCCGTACTCAGGAGAGATAAACTTTATGGGGACGATGTTTCGGTCCGTCTTGGACTACTGTCAAGTCACAATGGTCCAAGATGGACTGAAACATCTTTGTAAGGTTCCCTTCCTTTTTATAGGCTTTTATTGGACAGATTTTGTACACAGGAATGACTGGGATTATTAAACAAGTGTGAATCACACGATGAAAAGAAAAGAGAAGTGAAGTTTTATGGTATCATTTATTGACGACGTATCGCCCACTGGGTGCGGGATACGTCGCTGCGGCTGGAAAAATAAATAAACATGAAAAAAATAGAGATAGCAGAGTAAATCTTTATTAAGACAGTTTCTCTCAAGACTTTATTAAGACAGCGTTTCGCTCACGAAGAGCTTTATCAAGACTACTAAGTCAACGTGTCGTTCAAGTAGAGCTTCATCAAGACGATTAAAACAACGTTTCGTTCAGGGAGAGCATTTTCAAGTCATGACTGGATGGTGCTCTCCTAGGCGAAACGTTGTGTTTATGAGCACTCGCTCTGCTTAAAAGTTACTTCGTATTGCCCAAGAATCACATTTCCGTGGAGGGAAAAATTACATAACCAATCCACGAACTGAAAATAAAACTAAAGGATACTGCGATCACTCCGAAACCATTTTCCTTTTGGCACCAAAAAAAAAAAAAAATCTCAGTGATTATGAAAAAAAAGCAGCGGATTCAAAATGAAAAAAAAAATACATATTTCAGACCCATTTTCGCCATTTCTGTTTGCAAATTAGATTTTGAAAGTTATATAAAGATTTGCAAGATACAGCACTTCGGCTTTCGTGTTTTTAAGTAAGAATTATCTTATTTTCAGTGAAGAAAAAATAACAATTGAAATTTTCTAAAAATGGTTGAAAAGTGGTATTTTTAGCGACTGAAGACCGCACCACCACCATCATAGTTTGTAAGTATTTTCCCATTACTTTATGGAAGTTTTTCCTAGCATTTTTTTTTTTAGAGAATTTAATTACCACTAAAATTACGATATTTTTGATCGAAAGCATCATTTAAAGAAGTTATCTGAGGAGGAAGTTATCTGAGGAGGAAGTTACCTGAGGAGGATGTTATCTGAGGAGGAAGTTATCTGAGGAGGAAGTTGTCTGAGGAGGAAGTTATCTGAGGAGGAAGTTGTCTGAGGAGGAAGTTATCTGAGGAGGATGTTATCTGAGGAGAAAGTTATCTGAGGAGGAAGTTGTCTGAGGAGGAAGTTATCTGAGGAGGAAGTTGTCTGAGGAGGATGTTATCTGAGGAGGAAGTTATCTGAGGAGGAAGTTATCTGAGGAGGAAGTTGTCTGAGGAGGAAGTTATCTGAGGAGGATGTTATCTGAGGAGGAAGTTATCTGAGGAGGATGTTATCTGAGGAGGAAGTTATCTGAGGAGGAAGTTATCTGAGGAGGATGTTATCTGAGGAGGAAGTTATCTGAGGAGGAAGTTGTCTGAGGAGGATGTTATCTGAGGAGGAAGTTATCTGAGGAGGAAGTTATCTGAGGAGGAAGTTGTCTGAGGAGGATGTTATCTGAGGAGGAAGTTATCTGAGGAGGAAGTTGTCTGAGGAGGAAGTTATCTGAGGAGGATGTTATCTGAGGAGGATGTTATCTGAGGAGGATGTTATCTGAGGAGGAAGTTATCTGAGGAGGAAGTTATCTGAGGAGGAAGTTATCTGAGGGGGAAGTTATCTGAGGAGGAAGTTATCTGAGGAGAATGTTATCTGAGGAGGAAGTTATCTGAGGAGGAAGTTATCTGAGGAGGAAGTTATCTGAGGAGGATGTTATCTGAGGAGGATGTTATCTGAGGAGGAGGTTATCTGAGGAGGAAGTTGTCTGAAGAGGAAGTTATCTGAGGAGGATGTTATCTGAGGAGGATGTTATCTGAGGAGGATGTTATCTGAGGAGGAAGTTATCTGAGGAGGAAGTTATCTGAGGAGGAAGTTGTCTGAGGAGGATGTTATCTGAGGAGGAAGTTATCTGAGGAGGAAGTTATCTGAGGAGGAAGTTATCTGAGGAGGATGTTATCTGAGGAGGATGTTATCTGAGGAGGATGTTATCTGAGGAGGAAGTTATCTGAGGAGGAAGTTATCTGAGGAGGAAGTTATCTGAGGGGGAAGTTATCTGAGGAGGAAGTTATCTGAGAAGAATGTTATCTGAGGAGGAAGTTATCTGAGGAGGAAGTTATCTGAGGAGGAAGTTATCTGAGGAGGATGTTATCTGAGGAGGATGTTATCTGAGGAGAAGGTTATCTGAGGAGGAAGTTGTCTGAAGAGGAAGTTATCTGAGGAGGATGTTATCTGAGGAGGATGTTATCTGAGGAGGATGTTATCTGAGGAGGATGTTATCTGAGGAGGAAGTTATCTGAGGAGGAAGTTATCTGAGGAGGAAGTTGTCTGAGGAGGAAGTTGTCTGAGGAGGAAGTTATCTGAGGAGGAAGTTGTCTGAGGAGGAAGTTATCTGAGGAGGAAGTTATCTGAGGAGGAAGTTATCTGAGGAGGAAGTTATCTGAGGAGGAAGTTATCTGAGGAGGATGTTATCTGAGGAGGATGTTATCTGAGGAGGATGTTATCTGAGGAGGATGTTATCTGAGGAGGATGTTATCTGAGGAGGAAGTTATCTGAGGAGGAAGTTATCTGAGGAGGATGTTATCTGAGGAGGAAGTTATCTGAGGAGGATGTTATCTGAGGAGGATGTTATCTGAGGAGGAAGTTATCTGAGGAAGTTATCTGAGGAGGAAGTTATCTGAGGAGGATGTTATCTGAGGAGGATGTTATCTGAGGAGGATGTTATCTGAGGAGGAAGTTATCTGAGGAGGAAGCTATCTGAGGAGGATGTTATCTAAGGAGGATGTTATCTGAGGAGGATGTTATCTGAGGAGGAAGTTATCTGAGGAGGAAGTTATCTGAGGAGGAAGTTATCTGAGGAGGAAGTTATCTGAGGAGGAAGTTATCTGAAGAGGAAGTTATCTGAGGAGGAAGTTATCTGAGGAGGAAGTTATCTGAGGAGGAAGTTATCTGAGGAGGAAGTTGTCTGAGGAGGAAGTTGTCTGAGGAGGAAGTTGTCTGAGGAGGAAGTTATCAGAGGAGGAAGTTATCTGAGGAGGAAATTGTCTGAGGAGGAAGTTGTCTGAGGAGGAAGTTATCTGAGGAGGAAGTTATCTGAGGAGGAAGTTATCTGAGGAGGAAGTTATCTGAGAAGGAAGTTGTCTGAGGAGGAAGTTGTCTGAGGAGGAAGTTGTCAAAGGAGGAAGTTATCTCAGGAGGAAGTTATCCGAGGAGGAAGTTATCTGAGGAGGAAGTTATATGAGGAGGAAGTTGTCTGAGGAGGAAGTTGTCTGAGGAGGAAGTTGTCAGAGGAGGAAGTTATCTGAGGAGGAAGTTATCTGAGGAGGAAGTTATCTGAGGAGGAAGTTATCTGAGGAGAAAGTTATCTGAGGAGGAAGTTATCTGAGGAGGAAGTTATCTGAGGAAATTATCTGAGAATGAAGTCATCTGAGGACCAAGTTATCTGAGGAAGTAATCTGAGGAGGAAGTTGTCTGAGGAGGAAGTTGTCTGAGGAGGAAGTTGTTTGAGGAGGAAGTTGTATGAGAAGGAAGTTGTGTGAGGAGGAAGTTGTGTGAGGAGGAAGTTGTGTGAGGAGAAAGTTGTGTGAGGAGGAAGTTGTGTGAGGAGGAAGTTGTCTGAGGAGGAAGTTGTCTGAGGAGGAAGTTGTCTGAGGAGGAAGTTGTCTGAGGAGGAAGTTGTCTGAGGAGGAAGTTGTCTGAGGAGGAAGTTGTCTGAGGAGGAAGTTGTCTGAGGTGGAAGTTGTGTGAGGAGGAAGTTGTATGAGGAGGAAGTTGTCTGAGCAGGAAGTTGTCTGAGGAGGAAGTTATCTGGGCAGGAAGTTGTCTGGGGAGGAAGTTATCTGGGGAGGAAGTCATCTGGGGAGGAAGTTTCTGAGGAGGAAGTTATCCGAGGAGGAAGTTATCTGAGGAGGAAGTTATCTGAGGAGGAAGTTATCTGAAGAGGAAGTTATCTGAGGAGGAAGTTATCTGAGGAAGAAGTTATCTGAGGAGGAAGTTATCTGAGGAGGATGTTTTTT
Organism: Cherax quadricarinatus; assembly: GCF_038502225.1. Taxonomy (NCBI): domain Eukaryota; kingdom Metazoa; phylum Arthropoda; class Malacostraca; order Decapoda; family Parastacidae; genus Cherax; species Cherax quadricarinatus. The sequence goes on along the minus strand of NC_091303.1, from coordinate 13,980,913 downwards.
GAGGAGGATGTATTCTGAGGAGGAAGTTATCTGAGGAGGAAGTTATCTGAGGAGGAAGTTATCTGAGGAGGAAGTTATCTGAGGAAGAAGTTATCTGAGGAAGAAGTTATCTGAGGAGGAAGTTATCTGAGGAGGATGTATTCTGAGGAGGAAGTTATCTGCCACCAATCATCTCTCTCGTCTTCTTCAACAGTCAACTCTCTCGTGTTCAACAGTCAACTCTCTCGTCTTCTTCAACAGTCAACTCTCTCGTCTTCTTCAACAGTCAACTCTCTCGTCTTCTTCAACAGTCAACTCTCTTGTCTTCTTCAACAGTCAACTCTCTCGGCATCTTCAACAGTCAATTCTCTCGTGTTCAACAGTCAACTCTCACGTCTTCTTCAACAGTCAACTCTCTCGTCTTCTTAAACAGTCAACTCTCTCGTCTTCTTCAACAGTCAACTCTCTCGTCTTCTTCAACAGTCAACTCTCTTGTGTTCAACAGTCAACTCTCTCGTCTTCTTCAACAGTCAACTCTCTCGTGTTCAACAGTCAACTCTCTCGTGTTCAACAGTCAACTCTCATGGTCCTCACCAGTTTTTCATTTTAACGAGATAACTTCCTCCTCAGATAAGTTATCTGAAGAACACGAGAGAGTTGACTGTTGAACACGAGAGAGTTGATTGGTCGCACTGAAGTACCAACATGAAGTTGCTTGAGAAATGAACGCGTCATTTCTTAGCTTGTTGATTAATGAGGAAAGTTTTACTTTGTTAGGGAAGTCAAAAATAAAAAGGATAGAAAAGAACAAGACAATTAACCGGATGTCTGTTGAAAAACAACACACGTGCCTGTTGGACACGAGGCAGGTGTGCTCGACACTCTGAAGTGTGCTCGACACTCTGAAGTGTGCTCGACACTGAAGTGTGCTCGACACTCTGAAGTGTGCTCGACACTCTGAAGTGTGCTCGACACTCTGAAGTGTGCTCGACACTGAAGTGTGCTCGACACTCTGAAGAGTGATCGACACTCTGAAGAGTGTTCGACACTCTGAAGTGTGTTCGACACTCTGAAGTGTGTTCGACACTCTGAAGTGTGTTCGACACTCTGAAGTGTGTTCGACACTCTGAAGTGTGCTCGACACTCTGAAGTGTGCTCGACACTGAAGTGTGCTCGACACTCTGAAGAGTGTTCGACACTCTGAAGAGTGTTCGACACTCTGAAGTGTGTTCGACACTCTGAAGTGTGTTCGACACTCTGAAGTGTGTTCGACACTCTGAAGTGTGTTCGACGCTCTGAAGTGTGTTCGACACTCTGAAGTGTGTTCGACACTCTGAAGAGTGTTCGACACTCTGAAGTGTGTTCGACACTCTGAAGTGTGCTCGACACTGAAGTGTGCTCGACACTCTGAAGAGTGTTCGACACTCGGAAGAGTGTTCGACACTCTGAAGTGTGTTCGACACTCTGAAGTGTGTTCGACACTCTGAAGTGTGTTCGACACTCTGAAGTGTGTTCGACAATCTGAAGTGTGTTCGACACTCTGAAGTGTGCTCGACACTGAAGTGTGCTCGACACTCTGAAGTGTGCTCGACACTCTGAAGTGTGTTCGACACTCTGAAGTGTGCTCGACACTGAAGTGTGCTCGACACTCTGAAGTGTGCTCGACACTCTGAAGAGTGTTCGACACTCTGAAGTGTGTTCGACACTCTGAACTGTGTTCGACACTCTGAACTGTGTTCGACACTCTGAAGTGTGTTCGACACTCTGAAGTGTGTTCGACACTCTGAAGTGTGCTCGACACTCTGAAGTGTGCTCGACACTGAAGTGTGCTCGACACTGAAGTGTGCTCGACACTCTGAACAGTGTTCGACACTCTGAAGTGTGTTCGACACTCTGAAGTGTGTTCAACACTCTGAAGTGTGTTCGACACTCTGAAGTGTGTTCGACACTCTGAAGTGTGTTCGACATTCTGAAATGTGCTCGACACTGAAGTGTGCTCGACACTCTGAAGTGTACTCGACTCTGAAGTGTGCTCGACACTCTGAAATGTGCTCGACACTCTGAAGTGTGCTCGACACTCTGAAATGTGCTCGACACTCTGAAGTGTGTTTGACACTCTGAAGTGTGTTCGGCACTCTGAAGTGTGTTCGGCACTCTGAAGTGTGTTCGACATTCTGAAGTGTGCTCGACACTGAAGTGTGCTCGACACTAAAGTGTGCTCGACACTCTGAAGTGTGTTCGACACTCTGAAGTGTGTTCGACACTCTGAAGTGTGTTCGACGCTCTAAAGTGTGTTCGACATTCTGAAGTGTGCTCGACACTGAAGTGTGCTCGACACTCTGAAGTGTGCTCGACTCTGAAGTGTGCTCGACACTTTGAAGTGTGTTCGACACTCTGAAGTGTGCTCGACACTCTGAAGTGTGTTCGACACTCTGAAGTGTACTCGACTCTGAAGTATGCTCGACACTCTGAAGTGTGCTCGACACTCTGAAGTGTGCTCGACACTCTGAAGTGTGTTCGACACTCTGAAATGTGCTCGACACTCTGAAGTGTGCTCGACACTTAGAAGTGTGCTCGACACTCTGAAGTGTGTTCGACACTCTGAAGTGTGCTCGACACTCTGAAATGCGCTCGACACTCTGAAGTGTGTTCGACACTCTGAAGTGTGCTCGACACTCTGAAATGTGCTCGACACTCTGAAGTGTGCTCGACACTTAGAAGTGTGCTCGACACTCTGAAGTGTGCTCGACACTTAGAAATGTGCTCGACACTCTGAAGTGTGCTCGACACTTCGAAGTGTGCTCGACACTCTGAAGTGTGCTCGACACTCTGAAATGTGCTCGACACTCTGAAGTGTGCTCGACACTTAGAAGTGTGCTCGACACTCTGAAGTGTGCTCGACACTCTGAAATGTGCTCGACACTCTGAAGTGTGCTCGACACTTAGAAGTGTGCTCGACACTCTGAAGTGTGCTCGACACTCTGAAATGTGCTCGACACTCAGAAGTGTGCTCGACACTTAGAAGTGTGCTCGACACTGAAGTGTGAACGACACTCTGAAATGTGCTCGACACTCAGAAGTGTGCTCGACACTTAGAAGTGTGCTCGACACTGAAGTGTGAACGACACTGAAGTGTGAACGACACTGAAGTGTGAACGACACTGAAGTGTGAACGACACTGAAGTGTGAACGACACTGAAGTGTGAACGACACTGAAGTGTACTCAACACTCTGAAGTTAAGAGAATAACTGAGAAGCATAAATAACCTACAATAAAATTATAGGAAAAACCTTAAATAATTATTTTCTCTCAGTTTTTACACAGGAAGACACTAACAATATTCCAGTAATTAATTTTTACAGTGGGCTAGAAGAAGATAAATTATGTAACATCACAGTCACTAGTGAGATGGTTGTGAGGCAGATAGACAGACTGAAGCAAAATAAGTCGCCGGGTCCTGATGAGGTTTTTTCAAGGGTTCTTAAGGAATGCAAAATGGAACTCTGTGAACCATTAACTAATATTTTTAATTTATCTCTTCAAACAGGTGTAGTGTCTGATATGTGGAAGATGGCTAATGTAACTCCTATTTTTAAAACAGGGGACAAGTCGTTACCGTCAAATTACCGCCCAATAAGCCTGACCTCAATGAAATAGCCGGGAAAGTATGGAAATAGCGGGGAAATTATGGAAATAACGGGGAAATTGTGGGAATAACTGGGAAATTATGGAAATAACTGGGAAATTATGGAAATAAATTGGTAATTATGGAAATAACTGGGAAATTGTGGAAATAACCTGGGAAACTACGTAAATGGCTAGGAAATTATGAGAATAACTTGGAAATTATATTAACTGAGAAATTATATTTAAAAATGGAAATATATATATATATATATATATATATATATATATATATATATATATATATATATATATATATATATATATATATATATATATATATATATATATATATATATATATATATATATATATACAAGTGCTGGAAAAATATTTCAATATATGAAAATTTCAGTACAAAATTTTCGGGGGGAAATAAATAATTTCTGTAAAAATCTTTAGGTAAGAAAAATGATTTCATTGTAAATCTTTAGGTAAATATGATGTTTTATGGTAGATCTTTTGTTAAATAAATAATTGCCTGGGTAACAAGTTGAAAATACGTTGGTCAGCATATTATACTGCGACACATGGGGATACATGATGGGGGATACATGATTGGGGGATACATGATTGGGGGATACATGATGGGGGATACATGATGGGGGATACATGATGGGGGATACATGATTGGGGGATACATGATGGGGGATACATGATGGGGATACATGATGGGGGATACATGATGGGGGATACATGATGGGGGATACATGATTGGGGGATACATGATGGGGGATACATGATTGGGGGATACATGATTGGGGGATACATGATGGGGGATACATGATGGGGGATACATGATGGGGGATACATGATGGGGGATACATGATTGGGGGATACATGATGGGGATACATGATATACATGATGGGGGATACATGATGGGGGATACATGATTGGGGGATACATGATTGGGGGATACATGATGGGGGATACATGATGGGGGATACATGATGGGGGATACATGATGGGGGATACATGATGGGGATACATGGGGGATACATGATGGGGGATACATGATGGGGGATACATGATTGGGGGATACATGATGGGGGATACATGATGGGGGATACATGATGGGGGATACATGATGGGGGATACATGATGGGGGATACATGATTACATGATGGGGGATACATGATGGGGATACATGATGGGGATACATGATGGGGGATACATGATTGGGGGATACATGATGGGGATACATGATGTGGATACATGATATGGGATACATGATGGGGATACATGATGGGGATACATGATGGGGGATACATGATGGGGGATACATGATTGGGGGATACATGATGGGGATACATGATGGGGGATGATGGGGATACATGATGGGGGATGGGGGATACATGATGGGGGATACATGATGGGGGATACATGATTGGGGGATACATGATGATGGGGGATACATGATGGGGATACATGATGGGGGATACATGATGGGGGATACATGATTGGGGGATACATGATGGGGGATACATGATTGGGGGATACATGATGATGGGGGATACATGATGGGGGATACATGATGGGGATACATGATGGGGATACATGATGGGGATACATGATGGGGATACATGATGGGGATACATGATGAGGGATACATGATGGGGGATACATGATTGGGGGATACATGATGGGGATACATGATTGGGGATACATGATGGGGGATACATGATGGGGGATACATGATTGGGGGATACATGATGGGGGATACATGATTGGGGGATACATGATGGGGGATACATGATGGGGGATACATGATTGGGGGATACATGATGGGGATACATGATGGGGGGTACATGATTGGGGGATACATGATGGGGGATACATGATTGGGGGATACATGATGGGGATACATGATGGGGGATACATGATGGGGGATACATGATGGGGGATACATGATTGGGGGATACGTGATGGGGGATACATGATTGGGGGATACATGATGGGGATACATGATGGGGATACATGATTGGAGGATACATGATGGGAATACATGATGGGGGATACATGATTGGGGGATACATGATGGGGATACAGGATGGGATACATGATGGGATACATGATTGGGAGATACATGATGGAGATACATGATGGGATACATGATGGGATACATGATTGGGGGATACATGATGGAGATACATAATGGGATACATGATGGGATACATGATTGGGGGATACATGATTGGGGGATACATGATGGGGATACATGATGGGGGATACATGATGGGGTATACATGATTGGGGGATACATGATTGGGGGATACGTGATGGGATACATGATGGGGGATACATGATGGGGGATACATGATTGGGGGATACATGATGGGGATGCATGATGGGGGATACATGATGGGGGATACATGATTGGGGGATACATGATTGGGGGATACATGATGGGGATACATTATGGGGATACATGATTGGAGGATACATGATGGGAATACATGATGGGGGATACATGATTGGGGGATACATGATGGGGATACAGGATGGGATACATGATGGGATACATGATTGGGGATACATGATGGAGATACATGATGGGATACATGATGGAATACATGATTGGGGGATACATGATGGGATACAAGATGGGATACATGATGGGGGATACATGATACATGATTGGGGGATACATGATGGGGGATACATGATTGGGGATACATGATGGGGATACATGATGGGGATACATGATTACATGATGGGAGATACATGATTGGGGGATACATGATGGGGGATACATGATTGGGGGATACATGTTGGGGATACATGACATGATGGGGATACATGATGGGGATACATGATTACATGTTGGGGATACATGATGGGGGATACATGATGGGGATACATGATGGGGATACATGATGGGGGATACATGATACATGATGGGGATACATGATGGGGGATACATGATGGGGGATACATGATGGGGGATACATGATGGGGGATACATGATTGGGGGATACATGATGGGGGATACATGATTGGGGGATACATGATGGGGATACATTATGGGGATACATGATGGGGGATACATGATTGAGGGATACATGATGGGGGATACATGATGGGGGGATACATGATGGGGGATACATGATGGGGGATACATGATGGGGATACATGATGGGGATACATGATGGGGGATACATGATGGGGATACATGATGGGGATACAGGATGCGGGATACATGATTGGGGATACATGATTGGGGGATACATGATGGGGATACATGATTGGGGATACATGATGGGGGATACATGATGGGGGATACATGATTGGGGGATACATGATGGGGGATACATGATTGGGGGATACATGATGGGGGATACATGATGGGGGATACATGATTGGGGGATCCATGATGGGGATACATGATGGGGGGTACATGATTGGGGGATACATGATGGGGGATACATGATTGGGGGATACATGATGGGGATACATGATGGGGGATACATGATGGGGGATACATGATTGGGGATACATGATTGGGGGATACGTGATGGGGGATACATGATTGGGGGATACATGATGGGGATACATGATGGGGATACATGATTGGAGGATACATGATGGGAATACATGATGGGGATACATGATTGGGAGATACATGATGGTGATACAGGATGGGATACATGATGGGATACATGATTGGGAGATACATGATGGAGATACATGATGGGATACATAATGGGATACATGATAGGGGGATACATGATGGAGATACATGATGGGATACATGATGGGATACATGATTGGGGGATACATGATTGGGGGATACATGATGGGGATACATGATGGGGGATACATGATGGGGTATACATGATTTACATGATTGGGGGATACATGATGGGATACATGATGGGGGATACATGATTACATGATTGGGGGATACATGATGGGGATGCATGATGGGGGATACATGATGGGGGATACATGATTGGGGGATACATGATGAGGGATACATGATTGGGGGATACATGATGGGGATACATGATTGGGGGATACATGATGGGGATACATGATGGGGGATACATGATTGGGGGATACATGATGGAGATACATGATGGGATACATGATGGGATACATGATTGGGGGATACATGATGGAGATACATGATGGGATACATGATGGAATACATGATTGGGGGATACATGATTGGGGGATACAAGATGGGGATACATGATGGGGGATACATGATGGGGTATACATGATTTTGGGATACATGATGGGGGATACATGATTGGGGATACATGATGGGGATACATGATGGGGATACATGATGGGGGATACATGATGGGAGATACATGATTGGGGGATACATGATGGGGGATACATGATTGGGGGATACATGATGGGGATACATGATTGGGGGATACATGACGGGGATACATGATGGGGGATACATGATTGGGGGATACATGATGGAGATACATGATGAGATACATGATGGGATTCATGATGGGATACATGATTGGGGGATACATGATGGAGATACATGATGGGATACATGATGGGATACATGATTGGGGGATACATGATTGAGGGATACATGATGGGGATACATGATGGGGGATACATGATGTGGGATACATGATTGGGGGATACATGATGGGGATACATGATTGGGGGATACATGATGGGGATACATGATGGGATACATGATTGGGGGATACATGATGGGGATACATGATTGGGGGATACATGATGGGGATACATGATTGGGGGATACATGAAAAATGCGTGTGAGAGAGTGAGAATGTATGAGCCGTCATAAACGTAAAAGTAACGAAAGTACGTACCTAGAGTACGTACGTACCTAAAATACGTTCCTAGAGTACATATGTACCTGAAGTACGTTCCTAGAGTACGTATGTACCTAAAGTACGTACCTAGAATACGTACGTACCTAAAGAACGTACCTAGAGTATGTACATACCTAAAATACGTACCTAAAGTACCTACTGAAAGATTGCTTCTCATGATACTCTCGTTACATTGTTACCTGGTACTGAATATTTCCCCTTAAATACTGTGCAGTGCTGCACAGTGCTGTACAGTACACTTAAGTATTTTCAGCACTGTTAGCGACTGTACTAAACCACGTTCGTTATAGTGTGAGTAAATACGAGTAGTGTATATGATCTGAATTAGATAAGAACAGAGGCAAGAGTGTATATTTGCAACAGAATATATTACGTGACGAGAGAGGGAATATTATGACAAGAGGATATATGAGAAGATAATATATTAAATAACAAGTGAGTATATTTTGACAAGATAATATCTTATGTGAGAAAATATATTCAGTAACGAAGGAATATGTGACAAGCGGATATTTTACAAGACAATGTAATTTATTAAATGACAAGAGGAGATATATTAAATGCAGTAGAATTACAGCAAAATAATAGGGTAAGGAAAGACTTTTTTAATGATTGTGACTGTAGGGTTATCAGAAAAATTATGCCATAATGAATATATATATATATAATATATATATGAATATATATATATATAATATATATATGAATATATATATATGTATGTATATATATATATATATATATATATATATATATATTACATAAATATATATATATATATATATATATATATATATATATATATATATATATATATATATATATATATAAATATATATATATATATATATATATATATATATATATAAATATATATATATATATATATATATATATATATATATATATATATATATATATACATATATATACATACATATATATATATATATACATATATATATATATATATATATATATATATACATACATATATATATATATATATATATATATATATATATATATATATATATATATATATATATATATATATATATATATATATATATATATATATATATATATATATATGGAGGTACCACCTGTAGAAATTTACTGGGGACCCTCATCCTCAGAGAAGACAATAAACGTACCTCAGAAACTCAAGGTTCTCCCCGGAGCTGTTTGAATATTTTCTTCTCTTACCACCCATATAATTTATATGTACTTTATTAATAGACAGAATACATTGATAAAAAGCACAAACATGAGTACATATATATATATTTTTTTTCTTCAACAAGTCGGTCGTCTCCCACCGAGGCAGGGTGACCCAAAAAAGAAAGAAAATCCCCAAAAAGAAAATGCTTTCATCATCATTCAACACTTTCACCACACTCACACATTATCACTGTTTTTGCAGAGGTGCTCAGAATACAACAGTTTAGAAGCATATACGTATAAAGATACACAACATATCCCTCCAAACTGCCAATATCCCAAACCCCTCCTTTAAAGTGCAGGCATTGTACTTCCCATTTCCAGGACTCAAGTCCGACTATATGAAAATAACCGGTTTCCCTGAATCCCTTCACTAAATATTACCCTGCTCACACTCCAACAGATCGTCAGGTCCCAAGCACCATTCGTCTCCATTCACTCCTATCACGTTCACGCACGCTTGCTGGAAGTCCAAGCCCTTTGCCCACAAAACCTCCTTTACCCCCTCTCTCCAACCCTTTCGAGGACGACCCCTACCTCGCCTTCCTTCCCGTATAGATTTATATGCTTTCCATGTCATTCTACTTTGATCCATTCTCTCTAAATGACCAAACCACCTCAACAACCCCTCTTCTGCCCTCTGACTAATACTTTTATTAACTCCACACCTTTTCCTAATTTCCACACTCCGAATTTTCTGCATAATATTTACACCACACATTACCCTTAGACAGGACATCTCCACTGCCTCCAACCGTCTTCTCATTGCTGCATTTAGCACACAAGCTTCACACCCATATAAGAGTGTTGGTATTACTATACTTTCATACATTCCCTTCTGTACCTCCATAGATAACGTTTTTTGACTCCACATATACCTCAACGCACCACTCACCTTTTCTCCCTCATCAATTCTATGATTAACCTCATATTTCATAAATCCATCCGCCGACACGTCAACTCCCAAGTATCTGAAAACATTCACTTCTTCCATACTCCTCCTCCCCAATTTGATATCTAATTTTTCTTTATCTAAATCATTTGATACCCTCATCACCTTACTCTTTTCTATGTTCACTTTCAACTTTCTACCTTCACACACATTCCCAAACTCATCCACTAACCTCTGCAATTTTTCTTTAGAATCTCCCATAAGCACAGTATCATCAGCAAAAAGTAACTGTGTTAATTCCCATTTTGAATTTGATTCCCCATAATTTAATCCCACCTCTCTCCCGAACACCCTAGCATTTACTTCTTTTACAACCCCATCTATAAATATATTAAACAACCATGGTGACATTACACATCCCTGTCCAAGACCTACTTTTACCGGGAAGTAGTCTACACACCCTAACCTGAGCCTCACTATCCACATAAAAACTCTTTACAGCATTTAGTAACTTACCACCTATTCCATATACTTGCAACATCTGCCACATGGCTCCTCTATCCACTCTATCATATGCCTTTTCTAAATCCCTCAATGCAATAAAAACTTCCCTACCTTTATCTGAATACTGTTCACATATATGCTTCAATGTAAACACTTGATCTACACATCCCCTACCCACTCTGAAACCTCCTTGCTCATCCGCAATCCTACATTCTGTCTTACCTCTAATTCTTTCAATTATAACCCTACCGTACACTTTTCCTGGTATACTCAGTAAACTTATTCCTCTATAATTTTTACAATCTCTTTTGTCCCCTTTCCCTTTATATAAAGGGACTATACATGCTCTCCGCCAATCCCTAGGTAGCTTCCCCTCTTTCAGACATTTATTAAACAAAAGTACCAACCACTCCAACACTATATCCCCCCTGCTTTTAACATTTCTGTCATGATCCCATCAGTTCCAGCTGCTTTACCCCCTTTCATTCTACGTAATGCCTCACGTACCTCCCCCACACTTACATTCTGCTCTTCTTCACTCCTAAAAGATGGTATACCTCCTTGACCAGTGCATGAAATTACCGCCTCCCTTTCTTCCTCAACATTTAAAAGTTCCTCAAAATATTCTCGCCATCTACCTAAACCTCCCCCTCCCCATCTACTAACTCCCCTACTCTTTTTTTAACTGACAAATCCATACTTTCCCTAGGCTTTCTTAACTTGTTTAAATCACTCCGAATTTTTTTCTTATTTTCATTAAATTTCTTGACACTGCCTCTCCCATTCTATCATCTGCTCTCCTTTTGCACTCTCTCACCACTCTCTTCACCTTTCTTTTACTCTCCATATACTCTGCTCTTCTTATAACACTTCTGCTTTGTAAAAACCTCTCATAAGCTAACTTTTTCTCTTTTATCACACCCTTTACTTCATCATTTCACCAATCACTCCTCTTTCCTCCTGCCCCCACCCTCCTATAACCACAAACTTCTGCCCCACATTTTAATACTGCATTTTTAAAACTATTCCAACCCTGTTCAACCTCCCCACTACTCATACTTGCACCAGCCCACCTTTCTGCCAATAGTCGCTTATATCTCACCCGAACTTCCTCCTCCCTTAGTTTATACACTTTTACCTCCCTCTTACTTGTTGTTGCCACCTTCCTCTTTTCCCATCTACCTCTTACTCTAACTGTAGCTACAACTAAATAATGATCCGATATATCAGTTGCCCCTCTATAAACATGTACATCCTGGAGCCTACCCAACAACTTTATATCCACCAATACATAATCTAACAAACTACCTTCATTACGTGCTACATCATACCTTGTATATTTATTTATCCTCTTTTTCATAAAATATGTATTACTTATTACCAAATCTCTTTCTACACATAGCTCAATTAAAGGCTCCCCATTAGCATTTACCTCTGGCACCCCAAATTTACCTACTACTCCCTCCATAACATTTTTACCCACTTTAGCACTGAAATCCCCAGCCACTATTACTCTCACACTTGATTCAAAACTCCCCACGCATATATATATATATATATATATATATATATATATATATATATATATATATATATATATATATATATATATATATATATATATATATATATATATATATATATATATGTGTGTGTGTGTGTGTGTGTGTGTGTGTGTGTGTGTGTGTGTGTGTGTGTGTGTAGTGCCGAATAAGTAAAACTGGTCAATTAGCAAGAACTCATTTAAAATTTAGTCCTTTCTAAAATTTTCTCTTATACACTTAAAGATATATTTTTTTCATTTATGCTAATGTAAAAATTAATGATCTTATACCAGAAGAACCTTAGAAAACTTACCCAACCTTATTTTAACAACCGCAATTTAATTTAGCCTACTCCAGCTAAATATATTTTAGATAGGTTCGAAATAATTTAATAATAAACACAATGAAATATTTTTTCGTTAGGTTCAAAACATTTATTGCATACACAAATTCTCGCTTGCCCTATTCGGCAAGAAGTCCGTTGCTATTTACGCCAAAATCGCAAGTTTTATGTATTCGGCACGACACACACACACACACACACACACATATATATATATATATATATATATATATATATATATATATATATATATATATATATATATATATATATATATATATATATATATGTATATATATATATATATATATATGTGTGTGTGTGTGTGTGTGTGTGTGTGTGTGTGTGTGTGTGTGTGTGTGTGTGTGTGTGTGTCGTGCCGAATATGTAAAACTGGTCAATTAGCAAGAACTCAATTAAAATTAAGTCCTTTCTAAAAATTTTCTCTTATACATTTAAAGATATATTTTTTTCATTAATGTTGATGCAAAAAATTATAATTTTGCACCAATAGGAACTTAGAAAACTTACCTAACCTTATTATAACAAGGGCAATTTATTTTAGCCTAACCCAACTAAATATATTCTAGATTTGTTTACTATAATTTAATACTAAACAAACACAGTGAAATATATTTTTTTCGTTAGGTTCAGAATGATTTTGCCGAAATTATTGCATACACAAATTTTGGTGCAAAATTAAAATTTTTTACATGAACATTAATGAAAAAAAATATATCTTTAAACGTATAAAAGAAAATTTTAGAAAGGTCTTAATTTTAAATGAGTTCTTGCTAATTGACCAGTTTTACCTATTAGGCACGACGTATATATATCTATATATATATATATATATATATATATATATATATATATATATATATATATATATATATATATATATATATATATATATATATATATATATGTACATATATATATATATATATATTATATTATATATATATATATATAATACATATATATAATATATATATATATATATATATATATAATATACATATATATAATATATATATAAAATATACATATATAATATATATATATATACATATATGTGTATATATGTAATATATATATAATACATATATGTATATATATATATATTATACATAATATGGTACAGAAGATTTAAGAGATACATTGTTGATATAAAGGTGGCATATACGGTACATGTTGTTACGAGTGTATCACCGATTATAAGGCGAATATATATATATATATATATATATATATATATATATATATATATATATATATATATATATATATATATATATATATATATATATATATATATATAATATATTATATTATACTATAATATATATTCTTTCATGTAATATTACATTGCTGATTTTTGGGGTTAATAGCTGAAACGAAAATATCAGGTTGCATATTAACATCGTGTATATTATGTATGCACTTTATATTATTAGCTTATGTATACAGGTAGGATGCAACAGTGATTGTACTAACGCCAGATGATTTGGCGTTTGTATTATCTGTGTAACGTCAGTGTGTCTGCCTGCGAAGAATTCAGTCTGTGTAAGCTCAAAGAACGTCAAGAATGTCTGTGTCTGTGTAGACTCATTTTTGTGTAAGATAATGTACAATATATGGTTGTGAAATATCTAAGAATAATAAGAATGTCTGTTTTTGTCTCTGAAGACTAGTGAAGCAACAAGAATATCTGTCTGTGAAGACTCGTGTAATAGTGCGAAAATCTGTGTCTGTGAAGATTCGTGGAATAGAAGGAATGCTTGTCTGTGTCTTTAAAACCTTACTACATTAAAAGCAAGTCAGGGTGAGCGTGTCTGTGTAGCCTCACGGCAGGACGAGCGTGTCTGTGTAGCCTCACAGCAGGACGAGCGTGTCTGTGTAGCCTCACGGCAGGGTGAGCGTGTCTGTGTAGCTTCACAGCAGGATGAGCGTGCCTGTGTAGCCTCACGGCAAGGTGAGGGTGTCTGTGTAGCCTCACAGCAGGGTGAGGGTGTCTGTATAGCCTCACAGCAGGGTGAGCGTGTCTGTGTAGCCTCACGGCAGGGTGAGCGTGTCTATGCCTTTCACAAGTGCCTACTCTATCGTGGGATATCGTAGCACAGCTCTTGCAACTTCGGCAGGTGATATAGTTGCAACAGCAACGGCGGCCTTCACGCCCGAGTCTGCAATCACCGGGCAATATTACAGTAAGTGAAGAGGTGACTGAGTCGAGAGAGTGGTGAATGTGACACAGTCGAGAGTGTGTGTGGTGAATGTGACACAGTCGAGAATGTGTGTGGTGAATGTGACACAGTCGAGAGTGTGTGTGGTGAATGTGACACAGTCGAATGTGTGGTAAATGTGACACAGTCGAGTGTGTGGTGAATGTGACACAGTCGAGAGTGTGTGGTGAATGTGTTACAAAAAACGCGATTTCTAATAAGCTTAGAGATCTCCAGTGAATACTAGAAAGGACTGCCCTTCTAGCATCCAGCCTGTTACTGGGTTTTCGTAACAAGTAGTCAGTATCCTGGTCCAATTATCCACTAGAATTCAATAAGAATTATTAGTGCTTCAGGATTACAACTGGTAGGCTACTAACTAAAGAAATTAAAATTTAATAAATTTATTAATAACAGTCTAGAGGTATAAGATCAAAGTAAATTAAATTAATCAATTGAATATAATATAGGATACAAGTTCCTACACTTCTCTCGTGTACAGTAGTATTGTGCTGAAGGCACATATCACATTTATACGTCTTAAGTACCGTCTGGTACATTAACATTTAATAATACACATATATACAAATAAGTTTGTGTGTATGTGTGTAAGTGCTCTAATTAGTTCGCTATGTCTCACGCCTCTACTAGACTTAAACCAGTGACTGACAAAGTCCTCACATCAACTAACTTCTTGACCACCCGGCAATCAGAACAGCTTGCTTGAACAATAAAACGGCTGCTAAGCCCAATAGCAATATAACAAGCAAAAGTGACACCGAATCAGGAACAAGGGGATAATATAACGACACTAAGTAGGGACCATCTGCAGATCCTCCACAAAAGTCACAAAACTCCCATACTACTGAATCTAAGCTCAGCATCAGAAAATCCCCGACTGCGACAGTACACAGGTACCAGTACAAGTTAGGTCAGAAGCTACAGCTCAGGACCTGAGTTGCTCAGAGTGTCTATGCGACACACAACCTCAGTACAACGTCGAAAATCACTAAGTTTAGACAATGTTCTGTGAACAGAGTTCCACAGAACCTACAACAATAAAGCGACAGAGACGATCTTCCAACAAGGGTCAATAAGGGAGAGTTAGGCACGTCTTGTCAGGAATACATCCAATCACCAAGAGAGTCTAGCCCAGACTGACTACTTCAGGCGAGGTGTGAACACCCCTTCCCCCCTCGATCACGTGATAGCTCCGTGGACAGTTGCTGCCCAGCAACACAGAAGCCGGCAGAGTAACAAGCCACGAGCGATAATTACAGTAGTTAGACAATCAAGACTTGAACTATGAGCACATAATAATAATATATGAATGTTACATCCTACCTAACAATATAACTAATTCAAATAATAATATAAAGCAATATATTTACGATTTAGCTATTATCGCAAATATAAGCAATATAAAATTATATGAAAAGGTAATATACATTATATACATTGTGACCCATTCAGGGGTTGCAACAAATGTGACACAGTCGAGAGTGTGTGGTGAATGTGACACAGTCGAGAGTGTGTGTGGTGAATGTGACACAGTCGAGTGTGTGGTGAATTTGACACAGTCGAGAGTGTGTGGTGAATGTGACACAGTCGAGAGTGTGTGGTGAATGTGACACAGTCGAGAGTGTGTGGTGAATGTGACACAGTCGAGAGTGTGTGTGGTGAATGTGACACAGTCGAGTGTGTGGTGAATTTGACACAGTCGAGAGTGTGTGGTGAATGTGACACAGCCGAGAGTGTGTGGTGAATGTGACACAGTCGAGAGTGTGTGATGACTGTGACACAATCGAGTGTGTGTGGTGAATGTGACGCGGTCGAGTGTGTGGTGACTGTGACACAGTCCAGAGTGTGTGTGTGCACTCACCTAATTATGGTTCCAGGGGTCGATTCACAGCTCCTGGCTCCTGTGTATGTGTGTGTGTGTGTGTGTGTGTGTGTGTGTGTGTGTGTGTGTGTGTGAGTCAGGAGATCCAGGTAAAGGTGACGTAAGTAAAGTCGAGAACGTGATGAAAGTGACGCAAGAAATCGGGAAGGAATATGACGAATATAACAAAATAAGTCAGAAGAGAGAGCATGATGAATGTGACACAAGGAGCCGGGAAAGAGCATGAGGAATATTACAGAAGATGAAAATGTCGTCCTCGACCCTCTGATTTATAATTTTCTTTTCAATGCGGTATTGAGCTTCAGCTCCTGGGACCACCGATATATATTTCGTTAGGTTCAGAATGATTTTTGCGAAATTATTGCATACACAAATTACTGCATACACAATTTTCGCAAAAATCGTTCTGAACCTAACGAAAGAAATATATTTCATTGTGTTTGCATATTATTAAATTATTGTAAGCTTAGCTAAAATATATTTAGTTGGATTAGGCTAAGTTAAATTGCGCTTGTTATGATAAGGCTAGGTAAGTTTCGTAAGGTTCTTTTGGTACAAAATTATTAATTTATACATTAACATAAATGAAAAAATATATATCTTTAAACGTATAAGAGAA
This sequence comes from Cherax quadricarinatus, assembly GCF_038502225.1. Taxonomy (NCBI): domain Eukaryota; kingdom Metazoa; phylum Arthropoda; class Malacostraca; order Decapoda; family Parastacidae; genus Cherax; species Cherax quadricarinatus. The sequence continues at coordinate 13,963,156 of NC_091303.1, read as the reverse complement.
AATTTTAGAAAAGACTTAAGTTTAAAGGGGTTCTTGCTAACTTACCAATTTTACCTATTCGGCACAACATATATATATATATATATATATATATATATATATATATATATATATATATATTAACAAGTCGGCCGTCTCCCACCGAGGCAGGGTGACCCAAAAAGAAAGAAAATCCCCAAAACGAAAATAGTTTCATCATCATTCAACACTTTCACCTCACTCACACATAATCACTGTTTTTGCAGAGGTGCTCAGAACACAACAGTTTAGAAGCATATACGTATAAAGATACACAACATATCCGTCCAAACTGCCAATATCCCAAACCCCTCCTTTAAAGTGCAGGCATTGTACTTCCCATTTCCAGGACTCAAGTCCGGCTATATAAAATAACCGGTTTCCCTGAATTCCTTCACTATATATTACCCTGCTCATACTCCAACAGCTCGTCAGGTCCCAAATTCCATTCGTCTCCATTCACTCCTATCTAACACGCTCATGCACGCTTGCTGGAAGTCCAAGCCCCTCGCCCACAAAACCTTCTTTACCCCTACCCCGCCTTCCTTCCCCTACAGATTTATATGTTCTCCATGTCATTCTACTTTGATCCATTCTCTCTAAATGACCAAACCACAACAAACCCTCTTCAGCCTCTGACTAATACTTTTATTAACTCCACACCTTCTCCTAATTTTCACACACCGAATTTTCTGCATAATATTTACACCACACATTGCCCTTAGACAGGACATCTCCGCTGTCTCCAACCGCCTCATTGCTGCAGCATTTACAACCCAAGCTTCAAACCCACATAAGAGCGTTCGTACCACTGTACTTTCATACAGTCCCTTCTGTGCCTCCATAGATAACGTTCGTTGTCTCCACATATACCTCAACGCACCCCTCACCTTTTTTCCTTCATCAATTCTATGATTAACCTCATCCTTCATTAATTCATCCGCTGGCACGTCAACTCCCAAATATCTGAAAACATTCACTTCTTCCATACTCCTCCTCCTCAATTTGATATCCAATTTTTCTTTATCTAAATCATTTGATACCCTCATCACCTTACTCTTTTCTATGTTCACTTTCAACTTTCTACCTTTACACACACTCCCAAAATCGTCCACTAACCTCTGCAATTTTTCTTTAGAATCACCCAAAAGTACAGTATCATCAGCAAAAAGTAATTGTATCACTTCCCATTTTGTATTTGATTCCCCATAATTTAATCCCACCCCTCTCCCGAACACCCTAGCATTTACTTGTTTTACAACCCCATCTATAAATATATTAAACAACCATGGTGACATTACACATCCCTGTCTAAGA
>NC_091303.1:13944321-13956821 GCF_038502225.1 Cherax quadricarinatus | reverse complement strand
GCTAATATACCCTGTCGATCCATCCTCTCTGTATCTTTTGTGTAAGACAGTGCTAATATACCCTGTCGATCCATCTACTCTGTATCTCTTGTATAAGACAGTGCTAATATGCCTTGTCGATCCATCCTCTCTGTATCTCTTGTGTAAGACAGTGCTAATATACCCTGTCGATCCATCCTCTCTGTATCTCTTGTATAAGACAGTGCTAATATACCCTGTCGATCCATCCTCTCTGTATCTCTTGTGTAAGACAGTGCTAATATACCCTGTCGATCCATCCTCTCTGTATCTCTTGTGTAAGACAGTGCTAATATGCCTTGTCGATCCATCTACTCTGTATCTCTTGTATAAGACAGTGCTAATATGCCTTGTCGATCCATCTACTCTGTATCTCTTGTATATGACAGTGCTAATATGCCTTGTCGATCCATCTACTCTGTATCTCTTGTGTAAGACAGTGCTAATATGCCTTGTCGATCCATCTACTCTGTATCTCTTGTATAAGACAGTGCTAATATGCCTTGTCGATCCATCTACTCTGTATCTCTTGTATAAGACAGTGCTAATATGCCTTGTCGATCCATCTACTCTGTATCTCTTGTATAAGACAGTGCTAATATGCCTTGTCGATCCATCTACTCTGTATCTCTTGTATAAGACAGTGCTAATATGCCTTGTCGATCCATCTACTCTGTATCTCTTGTATAAGACAGTGCTAATACCCGCTCTCGATGCATCCATTTTGGAAAGGAAAAAATCAGATTAGTTCCCCTTTTCTTTTTTATCCTCACGCTTTTTTTCTGTCTCTCTCCCTATTAGTCACTCTTCTACTTTCTCTCTCTCTCTCTCTCTCTCTCTCTCTCTCTCTCTCTCTCTCTCTCTCTCTCTCTCTCTCTCTCTCTCCCTTTCCCTTTACTTAACTCTCCCTCGATCCCAGACGTACTTAGGAAAACTCACGTCTTTCCAGACGTAAACACACACATTTCTCGTAGATATACATACATCTTCTCAGACATACATATATGCAGGTAACACGCACACGCACCTTCCAAGGTGCGTGTGTGTGTTCCAAGGTGCGTGAATCACACACATATACGCACATGCACACTAATACACACCTTCCCAGGCGTGCACACACGCACCTTCCTGGGCGTACACACATAAATCTCACACAAACACATAGAAGCTATGAATCGACTCCTGCAACTACAAATAGGTGAATACACACACGCACACACATACAACTTTGCAGACGTCCACATAGACACATGAGAAGAATAAAACCTCAGCCAAGTCTTCAGTAACCTCTCAGCGCTCTCTCTCTCTCTCTCTCTCTCTCTCTCTCTCTCTCTGTATGAAGGCCGCAGCTCAAATTCTCCAAATGCATCCATGCAGGAAGAGCTTTTATGGCGGAGTTACTGTATGACACGTCTTCTATATTTTCTTTTCTCCTCACCCTCACTCTCACCCCTCACTCTCACCCCTCGCTCTCACCCCTCACTCTCACCCCTCACTCTCACCCCTCGCTCTCACCCGTCACTCTCACCCCTCGCTCTCACCCCTCACTCTCACCCCTCGCTCTCACCCCTCACTCTCACCCCTCACTCTCACCCCTCACTCTCATCCCTCGCTCTCACCCCTCACTCTCACCCTTCACTCTCACCCGTCACTCTCACCCCTCACTCTCACCCCTCACTCTCACCCCTCACTCTCACCCCTTACTCTCACCCCTCGCTCTCACCCCTCACTCTCACCCCTCACTCTCACCCCTCGCTCTCACCCCTCACTCTCACCCCTCACTCTCACCCCTCACTCTCACCCCTCACTCTCACCCCTCGCTCTCACCCCTCACTCTCACCCCTCACTCTCACCCCTCACTCTCACCCCTCACTCTCACCCCTCACTCTCACCCCTTACTCTCACCCCTCACTCTCACCCCTCACTCTCACCCCTCACTCTCACCCCTCGCTCTCACCCCTCACTCTCACCCCTCACTCTCACCCCTCACTCTCACCCCTCACTCTCACCCCTCACTCTCACCCCTCACTCTCACCCCTCACTCTCACCCCTCACTCTCACCCCTCACTCTCACCCCTCACTCTCACCCCTCACTCTCACCCCTCTCTCTCACCTCCCCTCACTCACTCTCACCCCTCACTCTCACCCCTCACTCTCACCCCTCACTCTCACCCGTCACTCTCGCCCCTCACTCTCACCCCTCAATCACCCCTCTCTCACCCCTCACTCTCATCCTTCACTCTCACTTCTCACTCTCACCCCTCACTCTCACCCCTCACTCTCACCCCTCACTCTCACCCCTCACTCTCACCCCTCACTCTCACCCCTCACTCTCACTCTCACCCCTCACTCTCACCCCTCACTCTCACCCCTCACTCTCACCCTCACTCTCACCCCTCACTCTCACCCCTCACTCTCACCCCTCACTCTCACCCTCACTCTCACCCCTCACTCTCACCCCTCACTCTCACCCCTCACTCTCACCCTCACTCTCACCCCTCACTCTCACCCCTCACTCTCACCCCTCACTCTCACCCCTCACTCTCACCCCTCACTCTCACCCTCACTCTCACCCCACACTCTCACCCTCACTCTCACCCCTCACTCTCACCCCTCACTCTCACCCCTCACTCTCACCCCTCACTCTCACCCTCACTCTCACCCCTCACTCTCACCCTTCACTCTCACCCCTCACTCTCACCCCTCACTCTCACCCTTCACTCTCACCCTTCACTCTCACCCTTCACTCTCACCCTTCACTCTCACCCCTCACTCTCACTCGTCACACTCGCCCCTCACTCTCACCCCTCACTCACCCCTCACCTTCTCACCCCTCACTCTCACCCCTCACTCTCACCCCTCACTCTCACCCTTCACTCTCACCCGTCACTCTCGCCCCTCACTCTCACCCCTCACTCACCCCTCACCTTCTCACCCCTCACTCTCACCCCTCACTCTCACCCCTCACTCTCACCTCTCACTCTCGCCACTCACTCTCACCCCTCACTCACCCGTCACTCTCGCCCCTCACTCTCTCCCCTCACTCTCACCCCTCGCTCACCCCTCACCTTCTCACCCCTCACTCTCGCCCCTCACTCTCACCCCTCACTCTCACCCCTCACTCTCACCCTTCACTCTCACCCGTCACTCTCGCCCCTCACTCTCAGCCCTCACTCACCCCTCATCTCACCCCTCACTCTCACCCCTCACTCTCACCCCTCACTCTCACCCCTCACTCTCACCCCTCAATCACACCCCTCACACTCACTCTCACCCCTAACTCACTCTCACCCCTCACTCTCACCCCCCCTCATCCTCACTCTCACCCCTCACTCTCACCCCTCACTCTCACCCCTCACTCTCACCCCTCACTCTCACCCCTCACACTCACCCTCACTCTCACCCCTCACTCTCACCCCTCACTGTCAATCCTCACTCTCACCCTCACTCTCACCCCTAACTCTCACCCCTCACTCTCACTCTCACCCCTCACTCTCACCCCTCACTGTCTCCCCTCACTCTCACCCCTCACTCTCACCCCTCACTCTCACTCTCACCCCTCACTCTCACCCCTCACTCTCACCCCTCACTCTCACCCCTCACTCTCACCCCTCACTCTCACCCCTCACTCTCACCCCTCACTCTCACCCTCACTCACCCCTCACTCTCACCCCTCACTCTCACCCCTCACTCTCACCCTCACTCACCCCTCACTCTCACCTCTCACTCTCACCCCTCACTCTCACCCCTCACTCACCCACCCCTCACTCTCACCCCTCACTCTCACTCACTCTCACCCCTCACTCTCACCCCTCACTCTCACCCCTCACTCTCACCCCTCATCCTCACTGTGTGTATCCATCCTACAATAAAATATTCGAGAATCATTCACGTTTATTGGAGACTCGTGTACGACGTCAGATTTTTTTTTATTTCTAAAAAGAAATAAACCAGTGTATGGTCATTCGGTGAAGGCTCGATCCACCGTCCTGTCCTTCTTCAGAAATAAAAAAAAAATTACGCTCTCAAAGACGCTCATTTTGGGGGGAATCTGAATTCATGGTGGAATTACCTTTGCAGCATAAAAGAGGGAGGATAAAATTTTATATATAATATATTTTTTGAGACTGACGATATAGTGAGAGATGATCCAGGGTGAAGAACCTGTGTGTGGCGATCTAAGAGCTCCATCACTGGCTAGCTTATGCTCTACTTAGAGCGATACGACTCTGTTGACAAATGTTTGCTCAGCAGGAGTCTTCGTTTACTATATTTTTCAAATGTGAGTAAGTCGCTAGCAGCAACTGCCTGGCTGATCATAGACTGGCCCGTGATCATCAGACTGAGATTCGAGCCTCTACCAGCTCCTGTGTTGAATAATACAGACTGGCTAAGCACTTCAAATACTCCTATAAGTAATAATAATAATAATAATAATAATAATAATAATAATAATAATAATAATAATAATAATAATAATAATAATAATAATTAGAAGAAGAATTAGAATAACAGATAACTATAGTCGTAATGATAAGAGTTTGTATAAAAATATCAATAATTTCGATAATAATAACTATCAGCAAGGGTAATAATCCAACATTACGAAGATAAAATTAAAAACGTCAGAAGAAATGGAACCGAATGAATTAGAACGAATAATGAAAGAGAATGTAGGGAAGAAAAAATAATTAAAAAGAGAAGAAATGAGCAAAGCAGGAAGCTAATACTGTGTTATTTAGCTTTCGAAATGTGGACCGAAAAAGAGAGAGAGAGAGAGAGATGCAAGTGTGGGAGAAACATGTGAATAACAGAGACAGAAAGCTGTGTGAGAAAGAGTAAGAAACATGTTAGACAGAGATATAAAAGAAAATACGATTCAGAAAAATAAAAACAAATGAGTCAAAATGAGAAAACTATGAAGGAAAGAAGGACAGCTGTGAATGAGAACGAAAGATACGAATGAGCCACAAACAAGACAAACACACTAGAGTGAGAACAATCTCTGAAATTAGAATAATGCATAATACACACAATGAACACTGGATAAAATAAAGACACAGTAAAGTAAAAAAAAAATAACTAGGAGACAACGAGGGAAAATAACGACAGATAAAAAAAAATAACAGTACAATAAGGATATATTTTTGGGGGAGCAAACGAAAGAAATTAAAATTTGCATAAACTCAGGAAGCATTAATAGAAGGATTTCCTTTTGTTTTGCAATAAAATATATTAATTGGTTTATAGCGGGGGTGGGGGTAGGGGGTTTGAAGCCTGTCGTCTGCACGACACGCTTCATTTACCCTGTTTACCAACTAGTCAACAAGTTTTAATCCTTAAAATAGAGATTAGAGCAAACTCTCAGAGGATATACACAGAGAGATATACACCTTTCGGTGTAGGTATATATCCTGCGGCGGCGGCGGCGGCGGCGGCGGCGGCGGCGGCGGCGGCGGCGGCGGCGGCGAAGGCGGTGGTGGTGGTGGTGGTGGTGGTGGTGATGGTGGTGGTGGTGGTGGTAGTAGTAGTATTGGTGGTGGTAGTTTTGGTGGTGGTGGTACTGGTGGTGGTGGTGGTGGTGCTAGTATTGGTGGTGGTGGTATTGGTGGTGGTAGTATTGGTGGTGCTGGTGGTGGTAGTATTGGTGGTGGTGGTACTGGTGGTGGTGGTGGTGGTGCTAGTATTGGTGGTGGTGGTATTGGTGGTGGTAGTATTGGTGGTGGTGGTGGTATTAGTGGTGGTGGTGGTGGTATTGGTGGTGGTAGTATTGGTGGTGGTGGTGGTATTGGTGGTGGTGGTGGTGGTATTGGTGGTGGTAGTATTGGTGGCGGTGGTGGTACTGGTGGTGGTGGTGGTGGTATTGGTGGTGGTAGTATTGGTGGTGGTGGTGGTATTGGTGGTAGTGGTGGTGGTGGTATTATTATTATTATTATTTTTTTTTTTTATTATCACACCGGCCGATTCCCACCAAGGCAGGGTGGCCCGAAAAAGAAAAACTTTCACCATCATTCACTCCATCACTGTCTTGCCAGAAGGGTGCTTTACACTACAGTTTTTAAACTGCAACATTAACACCCCTCCTTCAGAGTGCAGGCACTGTACTTCCCATCTCCAGGACTCAAGTCCGGCCTGCCGGTTTCCCTGAATCCCTTCATAAATGTTACTTTGCTCACACTCCAACAGCACGTCAAGTATTAAAAACCATTTGTCTCCATTCACTCCTATCAAACACGCTCACGCATGCCTGCTGGAAGTCCAAGCCCCTCGCACACAAAACCTCCTTTACCCCCTCCCTCCAACCCTTCCTAGGCCGACCCCTACCCCGCCTTCCTTCCACTACAGACTGATACACTCTTGAAGTCATTCTGTTTCGCTCCATTCTCTCTACATGTCCGAACCACCTCAACAACCCTTCCTCAGCCCTCTGGACAACAGTTTTGGTAATCCCGCACCTCCTCCTAACTTCCAAACTACGAATTCTCTGCATTATATTCACACCACACATTGCCCTCAGACATGACATCTCCACTGCCTCCAGCCTTCTCCTCGCTGCAACATTCATCACCCACGCTTCACACCCATATAAGAGCGTTGGTAAAACTATACTCTCATACATTCCCCTCTTTGCCTCCAAGGACAAAGTTCTTTGTTTCCACAGACTCCTAAGTGCACCACTCACTCTTTTTCCCTCATCAATTCTATGATTCACCTCATCTTTCATAGACCCATCCGCTGACACGTCCACTCCCAAATATCTGAATACGTTCACCTCCTCCATACTCTCTCCCTCCAATCTGATATTCAATCTTTCATCACCTAATCTTTTTGTTATCCTCATAACCTTACTCTTTCCTGTATTCACCTTTAATTTTCTTCTTTTGCACACCCTACCAAATTCATCCACCAATCTCTGCAACTTCTCTTCAGAATCTCCCAAGAGCACAGTGTCATCAGCAAAGAGCAGCTGTGACAACTCCCACTTTGTGTGTGATTCTTTATCTTTTAACTCCACGCCTCTTGCCAAAACCCTCGCATTTACTTCTCTTACAACCCCATCTATAAATATATTAAACAACCACGGTGACATCACACATCCTTGTCTAAGGCCTACTTTTACTGGGAAAAAATTTCCCTCTTTCCTACATACTCTAACTTGAGCCTCACTATCCTCGTAAAAACTCTTCACTGCTTTCAGTAACCTACCTCCTACACCATACACTTGCAACATCTGCCACATTGCCCCCCTATCCACCCTGTCATACGCCTTTTCCAAATCCATAAATGCCACAAAGACCTCTTTAGCCTTATCTAAATACTGTTCACTTATATGTTTCACTGTAAACACCTGGTCCACACACCCCCTACCTTTCCTAAAGCCTCCTTGTTCATCTGCAATCCTATTCTCCGTCTTACTCTTAATTCTTTCAATTATAACTCTACCATTATTATTATTATTATTATTATTATTATTATTATTATTATTATTATTATTATTATTATTATTATTAAAAAATGCGAAAGATAGGAAGTAAATGAGTAACGGACTGAGAGATCAACAACACAAACAACTTAATGTCTTCTAATCTCTCCATCTTTCTCTTACTGAACGAAAACATTTGAAAAAGTAAAGAGAAAAGGAAAAGATGGAATAGGCGTATTACGCGGAGGATGAGCACACAGAACACGAGTAAAAAGTCGGTTAGGTGAGTGTAAGAGGTGAATATTGCAGAGGGATGGTGAGTGTGAGCATGAGTGAAGGTGTGTGTGAGAGCAGTAACAAGACATTAATCAGACAAGGGCGTCTGCCTTATTGCCAGTCAGACAAAGAGTAATTACTGATACCCTTTGTCTGTACACTCGTCCTAAACATTCCTTCGTTGCTGGTTACATTTTACTCCCATCCTTATTTTAAATTTAGAGACATGAACAGGAGGTTTTACAGTAACGTAACTTTAGCAGCAAAATTTAATAGTCATTACATAATTCGTGATCTATTAATAATGATGACTTTTTCAATATATATATATATATATATATATATATATATATATATATATATATATATATATATATATATATATATATATATATATATATATATATATATATTATAGCTGTGTTAATGTTGGGTTCTGCTTGTGGAGGACCAGCTCTTTCTGCTAGAATGAGACACTTAAGACACATGTGAAACATTTGGGAATCCTTATTCTCAAATGTTGCACATGTCTCAGTCTTCAACTTGTCAGTTTTCTAACCCACTTCCGTCACTAGCCTAAAGTGTTTCGTAACTCTGTTTAACATCTCTACCTCCTCCTCATCCTCCTCCTCGTCTTCCTCCTCATCCTCCTCCAGCATCTCAAGGTTTTCTCATCTTATTGATTGATTTCCATGATTATTTCTTATTCTTAAAAAAATTAGTTAAAAGTGGCTCCAACGAGCTTTCATTTGCCCGTCTTTGTTTGCACTTCTTTTCCACTATTTTTATATTCTCCCTGTGTGTTCTTTTCTCTATATTGTTTGTACATGGTAAAATCCTATATCTCAGATTTATTCTTCCTTACCATTTTTCTCTTCATCATTTGCCCAATCATTGTTTTTTCCTCCTTGACTCACTCTTCTGTGACCAAACACCTCTGTTGTTCATTCTTAACACCGCAGTCTTATATCCAAGTCATTCTTTTCCAGCAGTCTCGTTGTCAGTTTCTGTACTGTAATTCTAGTCAGTCTTTCTTCTAACTGTTACCCAAACTTCTCGTTAATCATTCTTTATCACCATTCATTTTCGCTTCACTTTTCCTGCTGCCACTACTCTTCATGTTTTCTAACTCCCCCTTTACTCTGAATTTATATTTAAATTGATATTAAATTTGATTTATTTTTCAAGAATATACATGGAAGTTATGGCGAAAAGGGTTTGTTTACACATTGCTTACAGTTATGAATAAACATCAAAATAATGATGAGAATCATTTTCTTCTTTAAAAACATGTACATCCAAAACCCTGAAATAATTACTTGAATTATTTAATGCATTGGTCATAGTCACTAATCAAGTATAATTAAATATTTTCTTAAAACACATGTGTCCCATTACCAGACCACATCCTACCACAATTGTATTAAAGATACACTACTGTCGTATACACCTGACACTTTCCAAAACAGTATTTCTGTCCTTAGAAGATAGTCCTTCAAAAACAATTGCTCTCACTTACAGAGATACATATATACATGCTCATATGCATGCATATATAGACACATGTCCAGATCCTATAGCCTCAGACTGACACTTAATACAGGATCGCCGCAGAGGGAGGCATCAGGACCATTGCTCTTGTAACCTGCTGTTGTGAAGCCTAACCTAATTTGTGTGTGAGTGGAGAGCAATGCTCCCTGACGTCGGCAGTGTTGCGTGTGGCTGGTATCACTGACGAGCAGGCCAGAGGTGTGGTGTGTTGCATGTGGCTGGTATCACTTTCGAGCAGGCCAGAGGTGTGGTATGTTGTGTGCCACAGGTACCGTTGACGACCAGGCTACAGGTGTGGTGTGTTGTGTGTGATTGCTATGACGAGACCAGAGATGTGGTTTGGTGTGTTCTGTGTGACTGGTATCACTGACTATAAAGCCGGACTTATGTTGTGTGTGACTGGTATCACTGACGCCCCTTATCACAACCATCACCACTCCTAATGTCATTAAATCTGTCACTACTAGTCCTACAATTACAACCATCACTATTACAACTGTCACAGCCACTATCACCACAACTGTCATAACCACAATTATTGCTGTTGTCAATTTATCCCTCAAGGTTCCTTGACACGGGTCTTGGGCGTAAAATGATACGGTCATTGGTGCCGGCACTATGGCGAGGCACAGTAAGTCTGTGTCTCTAAGAACATGTGAAAGTAGGGTAGTCCACGGCCCTATGGTGAGATATGGCAGCAGCGACCGCTGGCTTCCCTGTATCATTTTATAGACGGAATACAATACCAACACTTGATGAGTAAAACACATGTTCAACACTAGGCATCTTAAATGACGCAGGCTTAATCAGTCGAATACAGAGCAGTGTCATATTCATTGGCATCTATATGCTGGATTCAGATCTCCGTGTGATCACTGTATCTACACTACATCTCCTGTACCAGGTAAGCAATGATGCCTATGTCACTGTATCTAGTGCCAGGAAAGCATGGTTTCTACGTCATGGAGCCACAGCGAATAAACATAGCAAAACACCATTCACACATTCTCAGCTGTAGGTACAGTCAACGAGGACACGGTCGACAATAACGGTAGAGAAGTTCATCTTCTCCCAAGAGCAGACATCTATCATGTTCTAATTTCCTTTCTGTCAGCTAGTTCTGATTGTCGCCGCTCCTTCACAGTCATCTTAATGCTTTCATTCCTTAATCGACGTGCACCTGACTGTCTGCAAGTGTATGTGTTGGACTGTATGTGCGTGCACATGAACTGTTTATGCGAATGTTAATGAATGAGAGTGATTGTGATTATATAAATTATTTTTTTTTTATTTTTTTATTATCACACTGGCCGATTCCCACCAAGGCAGGGTGGCCCGAAAAAGAAAAACTTTCACCATCATTCACTCCATCACTGTCTTGCCAGAAGGGTGCTTTACACTACAGTTTTTAAACTGCAACATTAACACCCCTCCTTCAGAGTGCAGTCACTGTACTTCCCATCTCCAGGACTCAAGTCCGGCCTGCCGGTTTCCCTGAATCCCTTCATAAATGTTACTTTGCTCACACTCCAACAGCACGTCAAGTATTAAAAACCATTTGTCTATATTCACTCCTATCAAACACGCTCACGCATACCTGCTGGAAGTCCAAGCCCCTCGCACACAAAACCTCCTTTACCCCCTCCCTCCAACCTTTCCTAGGCCGACCCCTACCCCGCCTTCCTTCCACTACAGACTGATACACTCTTGAAGTCATTCTGTTTCGCTCCATTCTCTCTACATGTCCGAACCACCTCAACAACCCTTCCTCAGCCCTGTGGACAACAGTTTTGGTAATCCCGCACCTCCTCCTAACTTCCAAACTACGAATTCTCTGCATTATATTCACACCACACATTGCCCTCAGACATGACATCTCCACTGCCTCCAGCCTTCTCCTCGCTGCAGCATTCATCACCCATGCTTCACACCCATACAAGAGCGTTGGTAAAACTATACTCTCATACATTCCCCTCTTTGCCTCCAAGGACAAAGTTCTTTGTCTCCACAGACTCCTAAGTGCACCACTCACTCTTTTTCCCTCATCAATTCTATGATTCACCTCATCTTTCATAGACCCATCTGCTGACACGTCCACTCCCAAATATCTGAATACGTTCACCTCCTCCATACTCTCTCCCTCCAATCTGATATTCAATCTTTCATCACCTAATCTTTTTGTTATCCTCATAACCTTACTCTTTCCTGTATTCACCTTTAATTTTCTTCTTTTGCACACCCTACCAAATTCATCCACCAATCTCTGCAACTGAGATTCAGAATCTCCCAAGAGCACAGTGTCATCAGCAAAGAGCAGCTGTGACAACTCCCACTTTGTGTGTGATTCTTTATCTTTTAACTCCACGCTTCTTGTCAAGACCCTCGCATTTACTTCTCTTACAACCCCATCTATAAATATATTAAACAACCACGGTGACATCACACATCCTTGTCTAAGGCCTACTTTTACTGGGAAAAAAATTCCCTCTTTCCTACATACTCTAACTTGAGCCTCACTATCCTCGTAAAAACTCTTCACTGCTTTCAGTAACCTACCTCCTACACCATACACTTGCAACATCTGCCACATTGCCCCCCTATCCACCCTGTCATACGCCTTTTCCAAATCCATAAATGCCACAAAGACCTCTTTAGCCTTATCTAAATACTGTTCACTTATATGTTTCACTGTAAACACCTGGTCCACACACCCCCTACCTTTCCTAAAGCCTCCTTGTTCATCTGCTATCCTATTTTCCGTCTTACTCTTAATTCTTTCAATTATAACTCTACCATACACTTTACCAGGTATACTCAACAGACTTATCCCCCTATAATTTCTGCACTCTCTTTTGTCCCCTTTCCCTTTATACAAAGGAACTATGCATGCTCTCTGCCAATCCCTAGGTACCTTACCCTCTTCCATACATTTATTAAATAATTGCACCAACCACTCTGTTGGTGGTTGGTGCAATAAATTATTATTATTATTATTATTATTATTATTATTATTATTATTATTATTATTATTATTATTATTATTATTATTATTATTGTGTGTGTGTGTGTGTGTACTCGCCTCAGTCTCAGTTCTTGGCTTCTGTCTCTTAGGGAAGACAATATGTTAACGTATGAGATAATTCCAGCCAAGTAATGTTAAAGCACACTATACAAAAATTCCTGAATAAATATGTGTTATCGAGATCATTCACTGAACTGCAGTATCACGTGT
>NC_091303.1:13926821-13939321 GCF_038502225.1 Cherax quadricarinatus | reverse complement strand
CAACAATTCAGCTGCGGCCAGCAGTAACAGCCTGGTAGATCAGGCCCTGATCCACTGGGAGGCCTGGTCGTGGACCGGGCCGCTGGGGCGTTGATCCCCGGAATACCCTCCAGGTAGACTCCAGGCAGGTAAGTAACCCCCCACAATTCCGTGGTTGGAACAGTTAACAATCACCAGTTTGGAGAGAAAACTTTTTATTTGTAGATAAACAAAGCTTTCACATAATGTGAACAGCAACTTCCAAATAGTTCGTTTACCTCAATGAATTTGTTAAATCCTTCTACGAAATCCAAAGGATTGTAATTCTCTAATTTTAGCCCAGTTTTATCCTGCAAATTCTCTCCCTGATTATTGTATGCTTGGAAAACAGTGTTGACCAGGTGGGTTATAGAAAGGCAAAGTACAGAGCAAGTGATGGACAAAATCACAGCTTAACGCTTTCGCAATGTAGTCAACACAGCCATTGTTCATCAGAAGATTACGCTTAACAGTGTACCCTCAGCACTGCTCCTACAGTCATTTTAAGGACAAGGATATGCTAAAGATTAGCATCATTCTACACCAGAGACAGCAGACAGTTCCATGAAAGTTTCCAGCGGTCCAAACCTTCAACCAACCTCTTGCTCACTAATTGATTGGTTGTTTAAACCAATCAGTTTGTGAGCAGACTCCTAGACAGGAACACAGCTGAAAAAAAAACGACTTTTTTACCACTGTCCTTGTTCTTTGAGGATTAACCTGTGTTCCAACAGCCATTTTAATGAATTAATCAAATGACAAGATTTTAGTTTCAACTTATATTCTCACCAAGGACTACATCAGATACAAGAATAAAGGAATTTTCCATCTTAACAAACCATCTTGCTCTGCGAATTCCTCGACTTAACTTTTATAATATCTCAGATGCTCAGGTCATCTACCTCTCTCCGATTGTGCTCACCATACTTATATTTTCCCAAGTTTTCCATGTATTCTAAATAGGTCCATTAAAGAACACAAGTGTGTACCTATTGTTGAATACGTTTCGGTCATGGGACCTTGGTTACTCCAAACAATACATAAGAGCGAGAAAGTTAACTGTGATGGTCAAGTGAAGGCATGAGGGCATCCTATAGCCATGTCATGTGGCACCCGAAAACAAGCCTGTAGCAGAAACATGTGTGTTAGAGTTGCAGAGATGTTGTTGCCAGCACTTTGTCCAGAGGTGTTGAAGGCAGAAATTAAGGATGCTTTATCACTGGAGTTTATACCTGTCAGGTTCTTTGTAAAACATATCAGCTTTGTTCCATTCCACGAGATGGCACCTGATATCATCTTGGCTGTGAGCATATTTGTATTCTTGAACATGTGTGGAAAGATCCCTCCCAGTTTATCCTATGTAGATCTTAGTGCATCCCTTACATGGTATGGTACATACTCCTGCTTTACCGTTGGGTGTTTCACAGGGATGTCTTCTCTTAATGAGGTCTCAAATGGAAGAAACAGCCATGACAGCTATTCAAATATTACATTTAAAAAAGAACCTGTGAAGAACTGTTGATCACTTCTAAGAAGAGGTGGTCTATAAAGAAGTAGATATCGTTTACAAACATCCGTAACTGCTACTTCAAACATCATAGAACAAAGCGATAGCAACTACTACCATCTCCAGAACTCTAGTATACAAGATACTGCTACATGCTTCTCATCTTGTATCATTTAGTAACCAGGATCCTAGACCCGAAACGTATCCAACAAAAGATGCTTTAATACGTATCCCCCCATTTATTTGGCGCTTCCCCCATAAAATTAATAATAACCGAGTAGAGTCTTTAGCAATAATTTCATGTGGGAGTCAACCTCCCCTCAATAAAAACAGTTATGGACAGAAATTTTCATAAACTGAAACAAATTGGTCCATTTCGTGACTCACATCCACACATGTGCCAAATTTTATAACATTAATCTAGAAAACAGCAAACAAAATATTAAAAGAAAATTTTATTTATTGTTTTTACTGTATAGTGTTGCTAGTGATAGTATTTAATATACTTTTTAAATTCTTCCTTTTCTATTTTGTCTTTCTCCTCCTCCAGTCTTCCTCCTATTCCTCCTTTACCTGAATCAATCGTACTTTGTAGAAATAAACTTTATCAATTATCAATCCTTCGCCTCCGAATCTCTCTTCTAGTTCTTTTCCGCTGCCTCATATTTGTCATTACTTTTCATTCTTTCTTTCATTCTCTTCTTCTTCCTTGTATTTTTTTTTTTAGTCTTTCTCAGCCTCGTTCACCTCCTGTCTTCCTCTTCCTCATCCTTCCCTTTTGTTCCTGTATCTCCTTTTCCCATCCCTTTCTTCCTTTTCAGCTTCCTATTTATGTTCCAACTTCTCCTCCTCCTCCTTCCTCTTATTTCTCCTCTCCTCTTTTCTTCTCATCTTCCTGTCTATCATCCAATTTTAGCTTTCTTATGATTCTTTCTTCCCTACCTTCCAACTTCTCAGCAGTATCACATTCTATCCTTTGCAGTCCACTGTTGTCTTCGCCTCTAATATCATCATCCGATTCTTTCTGTTTCTTCTCGTTATACATTCTCCGTTTCCCTGAAATCTTTGTTCCCAATTTTCCGAAGAAAGTCTATGGAATTTCAGCTCGGCATTTTTAAGGTCGCTATAAAAATGATGTACTCAGGCATTACCAATTCTAATACTCCAGCAGGGCACCGCTTTATTACATGAGAGCTCCCCACTCCAATAATGCTCTTGCATTTTGCATCACTGGTGCGTTAATTCGACTATTTTTTCGGTCATTAGTGAAATTCTTGCGGATGAATAGCCCTCTACAAGACACAAACTTGAATGTTTGCGAGGGCACACGCATATAGGCAAGAATACACGCATGCATACATACACACACATTCTCACACAAATACACACACAAAAAAAAACACGAAAAATAGAGATAGTACCTAACAAGATTAATTACCACCTCTACAGATAATAATCCACACATTGAAAGTACAGAAGCAGTTTCAGAGTACTCCAGTGGATCACAAAGTACCTGAACAACTAATGCCAAAGACTAACAACAAGGACAATGGAATCAGGATCGGCAACGACAAAGGTTAGGGTCCCCCAAGGATCTGTTCTGGAACTGCCACTGTTCCTAACACTTATATATCTTAATGATTTACCGGAAGAGATCAAGGCCCATGTACCTCTGTTTGCTGTTAATGTAAACTTGATTACGATAACATCAAGAGAGGACAGAAATGGGGACCAGGACAGCCTGCAGATGAGGTTCATTACGTCTCTGCCGTGTGGCCAGTAAACTGAATGAGTGGGCGATAAACCTGCTGAGTGGGCAATAAACCAGCTGAATGGGTAATAAATCACTAAAGTGGGTAATAAACCAACTGAGAGGGCAATAAGCCCAGCTAAGTGGGCAAGAAATAAATTTTGTGAACCAAAAAATAAGATGAGTGTGCAAGACGTAAGCTGGAGGGTCAAAAATAAATATTTAGAGTGGGATAGAAAGCAGCTGAGTGGGAAAATACCCACCCTGAGAGACACTGAGCTATTCAGCTCATGTGAGTCATGATGCAGGACAAGTATCCAGTCTAGAGGGAAATCAACAACCCTGTTACCCTAAACCTTGCTGGAGCTGAGTTGTGTGACTCGGTGTGTGTATGTGTGTGTGTGTGTGTGTGTGTGTGTGTGTGTGTGTGTGTGTGTGTGTATGTGAATGTGTTTACTAAACAGTAAACAAAAGAATGGACAGGGAGTCACTTGTTTATCGCTAAGTTGAATTTGCTGGGGCGATTCATAGCTCCTGGCCCTGCCTCTTAATTTCAACTAACTGGCTTCTTTACTGATTCAGAGCCTCTAGCTTGTGGGTTTAGCGCTTAGTAATGATTATAATAATAATAACCAGAGCTTCTAGAGCCCAGTCATACTTACTCTTAAAATTGCATAAATCTTTGCCGCCAATAACATTGCATCTAGTTCATTCTATTTACTAATTTCGCTGGGGCTAAAATATTATTTTCAGAATGTCTTAAATGGCATCTATGTCGCCTCTTCTTGCAGCTCAAACAATCTATCGCTATTCACTCTTTAATCTCCTCAATATTTTTTTAGATCATGACCATAATCTCTGATCTCCTATGCCTTCTATCCTTAGAAGATTGTAAAGGTGAGTGCTTTAAGCCTGTCTTCCACAGTCCATGTTTCTCAGTTATGGTACCATCGTCGTTGTAAACCTTTGGATTTTCTCCAGCTTCTTTATATTGGTAACTATGTGCGTGCTACAGGCTGGCATCGCATACTCTAAGGTGGCCTTAAGTATGTTGTATATGTCATGAAAGTTTGTGCCTCGACGCACCTAGCAGAAGGTAAGTAACAGGGTTGTCAGGCGACTACCGTGAGGCAAATGCCAGGAAGTGGAAGAAAGGAATAAATAGCGTGTGAGGGGTAAGTTCTCACCTATGTTGTGTGTGTATGTCAGCTTGTGAGAGTTGTGTGTTTTTGTGAGTGTGTGTACATGTTGTAGTTTGTATGTATGTGTGTGGATGAGGCTTTGTGTGTATGTTTCCCTGTGAACATTTTGTGTATTTGTTAATGTATGTGTATGTATGTGTGTGTGTAATTTTTCGAGTGCATGCATGTATTTTTGTGTTTTATTCTAAATATTAAATAACTTAATATAGCAGTAACATACCACACTAAACAACTTCTCCAACAGTTGAGGTTCAGTCTTGCCCACTGTCACATAATCTCTGACCTCAGCAGCCCTTTGAGACGAAGCTCACTGTCAAAGTCAACAAACTTCCCGTGACAGTGATGTATGTTTCGAGAGATGATCTGGAGGAAGACTGTCGAGTAAGGTGACCTCAAAGTTACCGGTATAATATGGTCAAGACAGCCGATTCCACACTGTGTACACTGATACTTTTAAAGAATAAGTCACAGTGCGACTGCAGAACAAATGCCAATCAACGCACAGCCAACAAAAGGAAACAAACGCCATTTTGGATCTGTCCTGAAACAGAAAAAGCGGCTAGATGTTTCTCGTCAAATCGTAAGTTAGTTCTGTGTTGACAGCTTTGAGGAATAAAAGTCACAATGAAGGAACAATTCTCGGTTTGGAAGAGGGAACTTTAAACGCTGTTTCGGTCCGTCCCGGAAGATTGTCCCGTCATCCGACCAGTTCCAGGCCGGGACAGAAACGCTTCAACCTACTTTTTAATGATTACCTTTGTCTCCTTATGCTTTTATACTGAATCGAAATCTCTTCTGTATTGCATTCTGCTGCGTCTGTTTGTCGACCTTTCCTGTAGTCATATTTATATGAACTTTATTCTGACGTGCAAATATCATTACTGAACTGACTCTCCTCGTGTTAATAAGAGTGAGGTGAGGATATGACTCGGCTGGAACAATTTTTAATTACTGTTTCGCGTTAATTTGTTATGAAAACTCGGCACAACGTAATCTAGTCTTGACTTTACCCTTGATAATGCCAAATTACATTAAATTTACACACACACACACACACACACACACACACACACACACACACACACACACACACACACACACACACCTACAACTCTTATTTGCCGCCTTTCTCTTTCTGCGCTTCTTAAAATGCTTCCTTGAACTTTTGGAATCTGGATGGACTTAAGGAGGTTCACTTCCTGTGTGGGATGTCTTATTTTTAATTTTGCACCAAAAGCATCTTAGAAAACTTACCTAACCTTATTATAACAAGAACAATTTATTTTTGCCTAACCCAACAATATATATTTTAGATTTGCTTACAGTAATTTAATACTAAACAAACACAGTGAAATATATTTTTTTTCGTTAGGTTCAGAATGATTTTGGCGAAATTATTGCATACACAAATTTTCGCTTGTCCTATAAGGCAAGATGAGCGTTGCTATTTAAGCCAAGATCGCAAGTTCTGCCTATTCGGCACGACATATATATATATAATATATATATATATATATATATATATATATATATATATATATATATATATATATATATATATATATATATATATATATATATATATAATATATATATATATATATATATATATATATATATATATATATATATATATATATATATATATATATATATATATATATATATATATATATATATATATATATCTTTCTCACAAAATAATTCACTCTATTTTAGGATTGTTCTGAGCTTCCCTCTCACCCTTCCCTCATTTCCATATTGCTGTCAATCTCGCTAATTCATTTGGTCTCTCCTCTGTTTTCTGCCTCTTACCAACTCCCTTCTACCTCTTGCCTCTCTCATCACTCTTCTCCCTCGATGTATTTTCTTCGTCACTTATTGCCTTTCTCACTTCCACCCCTTCTAAAAATTAAAAAAAAATATATACTCGATCGCCTCCTATTTCTTCTCTTTTTCTTCCTCTTCTTCCGTATTCTTTCTTCCTGTTTTCATATCGTTCTCCTATTTCTCTCTTACACGACCAGTCTCCTCAGTACGGATTATTCTGTTATATATCGTCTCTGTCCATGTGTGCTATTTCTACTTATCGTTGATTTCTTCTCTCCTTTATCTTTCACTTCGTCTTCTCGGGTGTTTCTTCCTTTTTTTGCATTCCTTTATTCCACCACTTTCTTTCCACGTTGCTATGAGTTTATTGTCTTGTTCCTGGCGCTAGTGCTCCCTTCACTGTATTTTTTGTTTCCTTCTCTTCGTCTTGTATTTCATACTCCTTTTAATCTAGTTAATTTTTCTGGAATTCCTGGAGGTTACCCAAACAAAAATTTGAGATTTATCCCACCGAAGCGGCTCATTATTGTGCAGTTTATATCCATCCTGTGGACGGCGGCAGTTAGTTCACTGTCTACGTATATCCATTATGTTGACGGTAGTGGCTGGTTTACTGTACTATCCACAATATATGCTTCCCGAGAACGGTATCGGCTAGTTTACTGTGCATCCCTTATCCATCCTGTGAAGGGTAGTGACTAGTGTTGTATGTAACCCATAACTATCCCGTGGAGAGCATCGCAACGGCATATATATAAGACATGGAAACTTGACCAGGCTGATGAGTAAGACACATGTGCAGCATTCAGGTACAATGATTTTATTTAACCTGTATCCCCTATGCAACAGGTTGTGTGTGGCGTATATGTTTTACTCATACGACGTTATTGTATATCATTTATAATATGAACCAGGCCATAAAATATGTTAACGGGGGTTCATTTGAGTTAACATCATTTACGAATTGTTTATTACCTTTAAAGTACTCGCTAAAATGTTGCAGACCTTCACTTGGGACCAGAAGCTTACATGCTTCCGCAGCCATCTTTGACAGTGTGTGTGTGTGTGTGTGTGTGTGTGTGTGCAAAACAACCACAGGGACGCTGAATGATAGCTCTAGGCCTATCGTGCTGCAATCAACACATCAGGAGCTTGCAATGTTGCAGAAATGAGTAGGAAGTCCAGGTAGATCCACTCAAGGGAACGACTCTAGGTAGAATGAGATAGCATCAAGCAAATCAGTGCCAGATGCCAGAGAGATGAAGGCAAGATATTTAAAAGTATCAGTAGAGAGCATATGGGATTTATAACCGTACAGAAGTCTATAACAGTGGCAGCATACTCAGACTCGATAACTTTATAATTGAAGGCATTGTACAAAATCTGAAGCCAAATTCCTACCTGAACTTGTTGGACTATAGTAAATGCAGTTCTACATTGACGAACTGAGTATCATTTAGGCTTAGCAGCTACCGCTCAACCTTATGGATAAACCAGCGTTTACCCAAGGGTGAAGTGGGCCAGCCTCTGGAAACAGGACTGCTTCCCTTTTTTCTGCATCCCTCTAGACCCATTTTCTTTGTATTTGATAGAATTATCCTACTGATGGATCCCCTCACGGGAGGTTCCTTGACGCTGGTGAGGGGCTCTTGATCTAGGTAATTGGATCTGTGCTCCAGTCCCTGAATTGAGCCTGAATACCTTCCATCCTCCCCCCCCCCCCACAGGCGCTGTATAATCTCTACGGATTTAGCCCTCTCCCAAAATAATAATAATAATAATACTGATAGATGCCAGATACTTTAGAGATTAGAAAATTAAAATATTTTATAATGATACGATATGAAGTATGAAAGCATTTTTGTGACAGTCATGTCACTAATGTTATGGTCGCTAGGTCATTATTAAATATTTAGTGTTGATGGGTTTCTATATGCTTCTACTTTACTACCTTGCTTTCATCTCTCTGGCACCTAACACTGGTCTGCTTGATGCCATCTCATCCTAATAAGAGTCTGGCATTGGTCTGCTTGATGCCATCTCATCCTAGTAAGAGTCTGGCATTGGTCTGCTTGATGCCATCTCATCCTAGTAAGAGTCTGGCATTGGTCTGCTTGATGCCATCTCATCCTAATAAGAGTCTGGCATTGGTCTGCTTGATGTCATCTCATCCTAGTAAGAGTCTGGCATTGGTCTGCTTGATGCCATCTCATCCTAGTAAGAGTCTGGCATTGGTCTGCTTGATGCCATCTCATCCTAGTAAGAGTCTGGCACTGGTCTGCTTGATGCCATATCATTCTAGTAAGAGTCTGGCACTGATCTGCTTGATGCCATCTCATTCTAGCAAGAGTCGTTCCCTTGAACGCATCTACCTGGACTTCCTACTCATTTCCGCAGCATTACAAATTCTTCCTGATGTGTTGATTGCAACACGAAAAGCCTAGAGCCATCACTCAAATCTCCACGTGGCTGTTTTGTATCCTCTATCACTTGTTTGCGATTATATAAAATATTATTGTTATCCACATAATAGACTGAGTAGATATAAGCATCAACTTCAAGAGTTATATACATCAGAATCAACTTTCTTTCCTCCCCACATTCTCCTCCCACTCTACATCCTCCTCCCTTCCTTCCGACACTCTCTACGTCTCCGCCTTCACCAGACAACAAAGGGGAAACTCAAACAAAACGTTCGCAAGACAAATAACGAACACTTTTCCTCGTCTCATAACGCGAGCATTTTATTTATTATATCTGAATTAAAACTGCGATGCAATCTTTCATATATCTGGAGCAGAACTGTTGTGAATACTTTAATATACTTTGTCCTTTCTGGGGTTAAATTCTACCAACCCAACTTTTTTATACTATTCCTTCAGTCAGTTTAGCTTGTCCTGGACGCTTCGCAGCGTTTACATACATTGCCTAATCTTTCTGCAAGATTGTTTACATATGAACTAAGAACAATATGTTAGTTGTATATCAGTGATATTCACTACCGAAAAGATGATGAATTACACACATAAGAACATAAGAAAGGAGGAACAGTGAAGTATGGGCCTGTTGGCCCATAGTGGGCAGGTTCTTCACAAGTCCAACCCACTAACAGAATATGCAACATCTGCGTATCCTGTGGACGTTTCACTATCTAGAGGCATTATCAATACATTACATGCATATATAAAGATAGTATAAATAAATACAGCAGACAGTGGAATATGTCTGCTGTATATACATCTACAGTCTTCATATTATGTCTATACAATGTATTGATAAAGCCACTGTATATCGAAACTTCTACAACCAAAGATACCCAGATGTTACACATGTCTCTATTTCATCAGTATGTGACCTGAGACCGAGTCTTGTGGGACTGGTCACACTCGTTCACGGATTCACTGTCATGCGCATGTCACCCTACCTAAGCATTCTACAGTTTTGGGGAAAGTTTTATTCTGAGTATTGAAATATTCTTTTATTAAATTTGTTGAAGGTTTCTTGTCCTGGTTTTCAACTTAGTCCTTATTTAACTTCCCCCCTTTTCTTCCTTTGTTCTTTCAGTCATCAGTTAGTGGCTTTGTCACACATGAAGAGAACTGGACGTGGACGGATCACTTGCTTAGTGTTCAGTGGACAGAGGGAGGTATTATCGTGAATGTATTCAACGTCAGCAAAACTAAAAACTTGTCTATCCACGGAGGTGGTTCATAAAGAGAGGCAGCTCCTCCGAGCTTCAAGACCACGACGATAAAGAGGAAGCAGCTTTCATTCACCCGTCTATCATCTGATGTGGCTCCACCTTGGTACTCTGTCTTTATCAAGATACTGGAAAGTAGCAAGGCCAGTCTTCCGTGGTGGATCATTTATCAAAAGATTCCGTGGTTGTGCGGCTGCATGAGTCTGTGTTGAGGATTTTACTAAAAAAAATCATATTTCCTGGATGGCTAAAGGACATCGCCTAAAAATATACCTGGAGTTGGTTTGAAATATATTAATTCAAGGGTCTTTAATTATTCGGGGTGGTACTCAGTTTCCTGAGTGGTCCTAAAGTTGTGATCTTGTTCTTCAGGTTGTTGAGAAGACTGGTTGGTTAGTTGGACCTGAAGCCAATCAACTAAACGAGGGTCATTAAAGCTACTTGTCACCTGTACAAAAACAGTCAACACTTTAAACAATAAAATAGGGCATAAAATAAACTCTCGGTGAATATACACTGAAAGATTATACCCCTCGGTGTATATACACTAAGAAACATACCCCTCGGTGTATATACGCTGAGAGACATATACCCCGTCAGTGTATATACGCTGAGAGACATATACCTCTCGGTGTATATACACTGACAGGTATATATCCTGTTGTTAATTTTTGTAATAGCGTTTTTAAATCGGTTTAAAGTATTTTTTTTTATTCCTGTTAGTATTATTTAATAAAAGCCTAATTAAGTCACTGTTTTCATTTAACCTCACTTCTGTTTCCTAATCATTATTTTCCCATCTACTTTTCTACAGAATAAAACGGCTAATAACTCCCTTTTCCTGGCATCGTTGAAAGATTCCTTAATCCATGAAAATAAACTGACAGTCTCTCAAACACGCGACACCAGTTTATGCAGCAGTTTTCTGTGCGGTGCTAGGTATGTCTCAGACTTTCCGAAGTCGAGGAATGTGCAGCCAACCAGCAAGAATCTATATAACACACGAGCAATCCATTATTGAGATAGCTGTTTAACCGTGACGGATTCGGCGTTTCCTCCTTAATAATAATAATAATAATAATAATAATAATAATAATAATAATAATAATAATAATAATAATAATAAGTTAGCAATTCTCTCCTTCTGTCTCTTTCTCTCTGTCTCTGTCCCTGTCTCTCTCTCTCTCTCTCTCTCTCTCTCTCTCTCTCTCTCTCTCTCTCTCTCTCTCTCTCTCTCTCTCTCTCTCTCTCTCTCTCTCTCTCTCTGTATAAAGATTTATCCTGTCCTAGTGTTTAATAACATGATAAAGATCTATATAGAAAAACACTGGCCTAGTAGAAGCTTCTTCTGTAGCGTGTTTCTAATGTTCGTCATGTACGTACGTATGTACGTATATATATAATGTCGTGCCGAAGAGGTAAAACTGGTCAATTAGCAAGAACTCATTTAAAATTAAGTCCTTTCTAAAATTTTCTCTTATACTTTTAAAAACATATTTTTTTCATATATGTTAGTGTAAAAATCAATAATTTTATACCAAAAGAACCTTAAAATTTTTACTTAACCTTATCGTAACAAGCGCAGTTTAATTTAGCCTAATCCAACTAAATATGTTTTAGATAAATTTACAATAATTAAATAAATACACAGAATGAAATATATTTTTTCGTTAGGTTCAGAATGATATTTGCGAAATTACTGCATACATACATTTTCGCTTGTCTTATTCGGCAAGAAGAGTGTTGCTATTTAAGCCAAAATCGCAAGTTTTAGCTATTCAACACGATATATATATATATATATATATATATATATATATATATATATATATATATATATATATATATATATATATATATATATATATACATATATATATATATATATATATATATATATATATATATATATACACATATATATATATATATATATATATATATATATATATATATATATATATATATATATATATATATATATATATACTGATAGATATTTCTCTTTGTAAATTTTCCCTGAGCACCAAATTTTTACCTCACTATTTCTATCGTGTATTTTTGTTCGTCGTTGTTTGATCTTGGCATCCAACGCCTCCATGATAGATTCTGATCCGCTCACAAGCCTCTTTAAAATATTCATGAATTTCGTTCCTCTCCGCAGTATAAATTCCACAACGCCTTTAAAAGAAGAGAGCATTAATTTGAGTTCGTTCCTGTACGTGACCCGAAGAGGAGAGAAATTAATAACACGCGAATCCGGGGGACCCGTAAATATCCGAGCAGTGATCCGGCTAAGACATAAAAACGGTTTAAATGTGTGTTGGCCTGTCCACTTAGGTTCGGTGTTTGTGTCCCGGGGCGTTCGTGTAGCGACCTTCTTTACTATCACCGGATTCTTTGTTCCTTAGGAGACATCCGTTGAGCGTTCTTGAATACAATAGAGGATTCGGATCATAATCATTTACACGCTTGCTTAAGGTAATAGAAGTC
>NC_091303.1:13861821-13921821 GCF_038502225.1 Cherax quadricarinatus | reverse complement strand
TTATTAGCTTCATTATTTGAGTGAAGTGTACTGAGTGGTGGCATAGACTCGGGTCGTTGTGGTGCAGGTGTGATAATGGTGGTTGGGTGGAGGGTGTGGTTGTAGTGATGATTGTAATGATAGGGGGTGGTGGTTGTACCGAGCGGTGGTGGACGTACTGGTAATAGTGTTGGTGATAGTGGTCGTCAGAGTAGTAGGGGATGGTGGTAGTAGTGATGGTTGTGGCGGCGAGCTACAGAATTCTTCCTGCATCTTACATAGTTTGCGAACATTTCCTTCACGTACACAATGCGATACACACCTCGCAGTACATGTACACATCGTGTTAGGCGAAACGACACATGTACAACTAATGTGACTTTCATTGTGGCAATGTTTCGCTCACCAGGAGTTTTGTCAAGCCCTTATATACATATACGTATACAGGATAGAACTGCTGGCTCAGTGGTAAGGTGACATGTACATTGTGTTGTCTCTTGAGGCTGGACAATGTGTCGTGGGGTCAAGTGGTATTTAATAACAGCACTGTGACTAGCCGAGGATTCGAACCTGTGTCAAAGGCACCCACACCACCGTATGTCCTCGGATCAAAGTAAAACATCTAGCGCTGCTGGGGGCTTGGTTTTTGTAGGATTGGTCCTGTGGGTTAGAGCGTCATGTGTGATTTTCGCTCACCATGGGCCAGTCAAAACGATATGCGTTCGAATACTCGGCTAGTCGCAGTGCTGTGATATATATATATATATATATATATATATATATATATATATATATATATATATATATATATATATATATATATATATATATATATATATATATATATATATATATATCAAAGGAACAAAATACGAGTGGTGCCTTGAGGTATCTGTGGAGACAAAGAACGTTATCCATGGATGCAAAGGGAATGTACGAAAGTATAGTGGTACCAACACTCTTATATGGGTGTGAAGCTTGGATTGTAAATGCTGCAGTGAGGAGGCGGCTGGAGGCGGTGGAGATGTCCTATCTAAGGGCAATGTGTGGTGTAAATATTATGCAGAGAATTCGTAGTGTGGAAACTGGGAAACTGGGAGGTGGTGTGGAGTTACTAAAAGTTTTACTCAGAGGGCTGAAGAGGTGTTGTTGAGGTGGTTTGGTCTTTCAGAGAGAATGGATCAAAGTAGAATGACTTGGGGAGCATATAAATCTATTGGGGAAGGAAGGCGGGGTAGGGGTCGTCCCCGAAGAGGTTGGAGGGAGGGGGTAAAAGAGGTTATGTGGGCGAGGGGCTTGGACTTCCAGCAAGCGTGCGTGAGCGTGTTGCATAACAGTGAATGGAGACGAGAGGTTTTTGGGACATGACGAACTGTTGGAGTGTGAGCAGGGTAATGTTTAGTGACGAGATTCAGGGAAACCTGTTAGCCGGACTTGAGTCCTGCACTTTAAAGGAGGGATTAGGATATTGGCAGTTTGGAGGGACGTCTAAAGTGCCGTATCTGATGGTGAAAGTGTTGAATGATGATGAAAGTCTTTCTTTCTTTTCGGGTTTTTCTTTCTTTTTGGGTCACGCTGCCTCGGTGGGAAGCGGCCAACGTATTATAAGTTATAAAATTACAGACACTGTACTTCCCATCTCCAGGACTCACGTACTGCCTGCCGGTTTTCCTGAATCCCTTCATATATGTTACCCTGCTCACACTCCAACAGCACGTCAAGTCCTAAAAACATTTGTCTCCATTCGCTCGTATCTAACACGCTCACACACGCATACATCGAGACGTAAATTCACGTCTCGATGCATATACCCTATAACTTCTCCTGAATCTTTTCGGTAAAATATCGTAATGAAACAAGATAATGATAGAATATTTACGTAAAAACAATATAAAAAGAAAAGCGAGAAACAAATTAGAATGTATGAGTTTATAAAAGTTGTACATGCGCCTGATGCTGACTGAAAAAAAAATGAATAACTTTTCTGCCTGAAAACAACTTATGAATTTTGGTGAGCTTCGAAACTTGCGCAAGAGTGTTGCCATAAGAGAACTATTCTTTTTCCACGCCGCTTCCCAACAAGGAAGTTTATGTTCACAAATCTGCCTCCAGAGCCCCGCGCCACCCACAACCTTCCCTCCCTCGCACCGGGATATCCACACTGAAAGTTTAATTTAATCCCTATTTTAGAGATTAAAGCATCATTGGCTGGTGATATACGG
Organism: Cherax quadricarinatus; assembly: GCF_038502225.1. Classification (NCBI taxonomy): domain Eukaryota; kingdom Metazoa; phylum Arthropoda; class Malacostraca; order Decapoda; family Parastacidae; genus Cherax; species Cherax quadricarinatus. Next base: position 13,919,620 of record NC_091303.1, on the reverse strand, counting down.
GTGACTTACTTAATTACTGTTGTGTAGTCGACCAATGATCTCTCGCGACATCATATACACTAAGAGGTGTGTGTGTGTGTGTATAATATACATACATACATATATTATGTATATATGCAATAAAATCACAGTAAATAAGTGATATCACAATATGCAGAACAACCAGATCTGTTTATGACTTGATAAAGCTCACTGTGTGGACGAAACGTTGTCCATAAAGGATCACATTACATTGCTTCTGTGTTTATTTTTATAAGCTAAAACCTTGGGTAGTTTCAAACTTAGGTTGGATACATACGTGAGTGAGAGGGGATGGATCTGAGTGGGACTTGCACATGAGAAAATAGAATTATTACAGATTATTGCTTGGGTAGCGTTTATTCTGTTAGTGGGTTGGATTTGTGAAGGTCCTGCCTATTATGGGACAACAGGCCTACTGCAGTGTTCCTTTTTTCTTACTTTCTTATGTAACCACTGTGAAATAATAGTGAAATTCCAAGTGCTTTCGTGGCTTCTCACATTATCAAGGAACTATAAAATCAAAAAATAAACAGGAAGGCATATAAGGGCAAGACTACACCTCACAGTCGCGTCACAACACCCGACTTTGCGAAACGCAACTGGTAATTTATCCAAACATTAAGAGTTTTTAATTGTCTAATTATCACTAAATTCTTCCCAAATTTTATTAATTATAAATGAATCCAATTTATATAAACCAAAACAAATATTCATATTATTTTCAAAACTGCTTTTTATGAAACATAATTCTATTATATTCCTGTCGACCATGGACTTGCTTGATACAACTTTCTCAACCTTTTGAAAATGAATTGGATGGTTAAAATCTCTCACATAAATATACAGAACATTAGAATCTTGTCCAGTTCTAATAGTACTATATTTATGTTGTTTTAATCTTAGTTCAAGACTTTTATTAGTTTGATTGTAATAAACATATCAACTAAGTTTTCATGGTAAGGGGGAACCAACATATTTTTAGTTGAATAAGGTTGGTTGTCTCTCTTTGAATTGTAAAAAGTATTACTGGCAACTGAGGTGTAGTCTTGTCCTTATATGCCTTCCTGTTGATGTTTTGTTTTTATAGTTCCTTGATAATGCGAGAAGTCACGAAAGCGATTGGAATTTTGCTATTCTTTCATAGTGGTTGTTCTGAACATATATATATATATATATATATATATATATATATATATATATATATATATATATATATATATATATATATATATATATATATTTTTATTATCACACCGGCCGATTCCCACCAAGGCAGGGTGGCCCGAAAAAGAAAAACTTTCACCATCATTCACTCCATCACTGTCTTGCCAGAAGGGTGCTTTACACTACAGTTTTTAAACTGCAACATTAACACCCCTCCTTCAGAGTGCAGGCACTGTACTTCCCATCTCCAGGACTCAAGTCCGGCCTGCCGGTTTCCCTGAATCCCTTCATAAATGTTACTTTGCTCACACTCCAACAGCACGTCAAGTATTAAAAACCATTTGTCTCCATTCACTCCTATCAAACACGCTCAAGCATGCCTGCTGGAAGTCCAAGCCCCTCGCACACAAAACCTCCTTTACCCCCTCCCTCCAACCCTTCCTAGGCCGACCCCTACCCCGCCTTCCTTCCACTACAGACTGATACACTCTTGAAGTCATTCTGTTTCGCTCCATTCTCTCTACATGTCCGAACCACCTCAACAACCCTTCCTCAGCCCTCTGGACAACAGTTTTGGTAATCCCGCACCTCCTCCTAACTTCCAAACTACGAATTCTCTGCATTATATTCACACCACACATTGCCCTCAGACATGACATCTCCACTGCCTCCAGCCTTCTCCTCGCTGCAACATTCATCACCCACGCTTCACACCCATATAAGAGCGTTGGTAAAACTATACTCTCATACATTCCCCTCTTTGCCTCCAAGGACAAAGTTCTTTGTCTCCACAGACTCCTAAGTCTGGGTAAAAAGGCTTCAAGGAAAAGTATTTTGATTTCTTCCTAAAGCCATTTGAATATTCCACTTCCCCTACCAACCCGTCTTTTCCTTCTTTCTTACCAATAGGTATATTTTATTACATAATACGGTACAAAGGATTTAAGAGATATATTGCTGATACAAAGATGGCATATACAATACATGAGGTGCGATAGATACATGTCTAGTACACATTGTTATGTGTTTGTCACTGATTATAATGCGAAAATCTCATTCAGCTCTTGAGAACTGGGGCGCGTGCCCAAAATACAGCAGGCATTACCCCTCTGAACAGCAACGCTGAGTCGCTGGAAAAGTAAACTAGCTGCCCTGGGATCCCTAGTTACCCTGATGAGTCTTTTTCCCAGCTCCTTAAGGAACTTAGATGCACTCTTTCCCCATGAGCCAAGGGTCTCTGAGCCTATGGGAACAAACATATAATGATGGGCAAGTTCTCCATATTTTCTAGACTTCTGGGACTCCCTGAAGCTGGCGGCTGCCCCCTCCCCCTTCCTCCCTGGTGTATTGGAGATAGGTATCAGCCAAGGTAGATGCACATGTGTAGTCCCACACCACCTGCTTGCCGTCTGTCCAGGCTTGAAGGGTGATACCATGTGGACGCTTTTGGCTGCCATCAGATATGCATAGTTGGGGTGGCTCCCTTACTGCTGGGCATCCGGCTGTTGTGAGGCTCTTCTTGATAATGTTATTAACTTCATGACTTGTAATCGGATTTACGGCACACAAGACCATGGTACCCGAATCGTTCTGCTGCTTCACTGCCACAAATACACCTGTGTTCGGCGAGAATAGGGGCGGCAAGTCGAAGGGCAACACCGATATATAATATATATATGTGTGTGTGTGTGTGTGTGTGTGTGTGTGTGTGTGTGTGTGTGTGTGTGTGTGTGTGTGTGTGTGTGTATGTGTGTGTGTGTGTGTGTACTCACCTAATTGTACTCACCTAATTGTGGTTGCAGGGGTCGAGACTCAGCTCCTGGCCCCGCCTCTTCACTGATCGCTACTGGATCCTCTCTCTCTCTGCTTCCTAAGCTTTGTCATACCTCTTCTTAAAATTATGTATGGTTCCTGCCTCCACTACTTCACTTGCTAGGCTATTCCACTTGCTGACAACTCTATGACTGAAGAAATACTTCCTAACATCCCTGTGACTCGTCTGAGTCTTCAGCTTCCAGTTGTGACCCCTTGTCCCTGTGTCCCCTCTCTGGAACATCCTATCTCTGTCCACCTTGTCTATTCCCCGCAGTATCTTGTATGTCGTTATCATGTCTCCCCTGACCCTTCTGTCCTCCAGTGTCGTCAGTCCGATTTCCCTTAACCTTTCCTCGTACGACATTCCCTTGAGCTCTGGGACTAGCCTTGTTGCAAACCTTTGTACTTTCTCTAACTTCATGACGTGCTTGACCAGGTGTGTGTGTGTGTGTGTGTGTGTGTGTGTGTGTGTGTGTGTGTGTGTGTGTGTGTGTGTGTGTGTGTGTGTGTGTGTGTGTGTGTAATTACGTTGAGAATTTCCTTTAATTTCTTATTTTAGTGACTAAAGTATACTTGGCTGGTGTGCGCAGATGAAATGCAGCCTTAATGACTTGTATGCAGTCGATAGGTATTAAATTCTCCCAGAAATAACATAATATAAGGAACAAAAAGGCACAATACCGTGAATGGAACAATACACAAGTAGGACCGAAACGCCGTCATTAGCTTGTCTTTCCTATGTACGGGTATTAAACCATACCATCTCCCGTTACCACCATTCCCTCACCGTTTCGTCTTAACCTAACCCTATACATACACACATTATATATATATATATATATATATATATATATATATATATATATATATATATATATATATATATATATATATGACGGATTTGAGGGTAGGGCAAGGGCCAATCACAGCATATCAGGCCCTCATACGCGTGGATAATGCATTCTGGCGGCTGAGACGTGAACGTGACGGCGAGTCAGATATTTTATGTAAGCAAATGTGATTTAGGAAGAAGGTGGCCCAAACACGGGCGTTTTGAGGAGCTTACGAGAGCTTCTCGTTTCACACGCTCCTCCTCGATAGGGATTTACAGCTCTGGAGATAGGGATTTATGACTCTTGAGAAAGGGATTTACGGCTGTTTAGACAGTGGATTACGCTACTTGACAGCGCATTCCAGCCTCGGAGTAGACCCTGGCTGCATTCTCTGTGCAGGAGACAAGGCAGTGAGTAATGGAGTGTTGATGGTACAATATGTATGGTAATGAAAGGTCTTGTAAGACCATATTTCTCTTTCAGGATGGAGCTGGGGGAGCCTTAAGTGTTATGCCTGGGCGGGATGCTAAACTTATGCACGGAAAAAGTTGAAAGAAAAAAACAGATAGAGAAGAAGTAGACGTAATAATAATATCGAATGAAAAAAGCAAATGTCTGTAGGGAAAAAGGCGGAGTGAAAGTAAAAAAAAAAAATAAACACAAGACACAAATAAAAACTAAATTTTAGGTGAGAAAAGCAACAACAGATAGATAAGGAAACGGAAAAAGCCACATCACGCATTACTTTTATAATATTTTCTAAAAATTAAAATATAACCCACATTTGGGAGAGAAAATGAGAGAAAGCCAATAAAAAAAGGTTGGGAGGGAATTGGGATCAGCACTACTAGTAGTAGTAGTGGTACGAATAGTAGCAGCAGTAGTAGTAGTAAGCAAGAACACAGTACTGCAGATCTACTGGTCCATAAAACAGGACTACTGACGAAGTAACGAGGATGAATTACATTTCAAGACGGTGAAGACTAAAGCATCTGAACACTAACACTCGAGGGAGCAGAGAAGACCTGCTGATCATGATGTGTTATCGTCTCTGCCTGACATCTTCATGATGATCATCCTGCGCTTACAATGATTCCAGACACTTTTCCATAGTTCCAGACAATGTTTTATAACTCACGAAATCGTTATAACACGTTTACAAACAAACCGCGGAACGGGTGGGCTTGAACCCATGGAGAGGGAGTCCTGTTTTACGGTTCTGAACGCTATCCTGGGGTTCAAGAAACTCTTCCGGGACTATAGGCACTGTCCCACGGTCCAAAAACAACGTTTCCTACTGAACCATACTCAGTCATTGGCAGTAACGTTATCGAATTGCAATCATCCTCAGACAGCTTATATATTTTTGGTTACATTCCTTGTTGGTAAGAATCGTGTTGTGCCTCATTCCGATCTCCCACATAATGGTGATTCAACCTGATCTCCCGCGTGATGGAGACTCGATCTTATCTCATGCGTGATAGTGATAGTGATTTGAAGTTACCTCCCCCAGTGACGGACACATACCACATGCACTTTTACAGCCACATATTGTATTACAGTGTCACATAAATTTTTCACAGCTTCACGTACATTTTTACAGAACCACATTATTTTTACCAGTGCCAAATACATTTTTACTCCAGTCCAGACATTTTTACAGCGCTACGAGTATGACTAACAAGAGCAAGAAATAAAACAGTCTCTCTTCTCAGGTTACCTCAGCATTCTTGATGACCAGACTAACACTATTTTAATAAAAAGTTAATGAGTCACGACACATTTACACATTAGTTTGCTTACGAAAATGAGACATCATATATTATTTTACCTATTCAGTGGTTTTAATTGTGGCATCTTTAGCTTTATTCAAAACTAACATTGACCCTTAATTATTATTCCCAACACTCGTATTATGTATGTATGTATCTCTCTCTCTCTCTCTCTCTCTCTCTCTCTCTCTCTCTCTCTCTCTCTCTCTCTCTCTCTCTCTCTCTCTCTCTCTCTCTCTCTCTCTCTCTCTCTCTCTCACTCTCTCTCTCTCTCTCTCTATATATATATATATATATATATATATATATATATATATATATGAGAAAGTGGAACAGAATTCTTCCTCCGTAAGCCATGCGTGTCGTAAGAGGCGACTAAAATGCCGGAAGCAAGGGGCTAGTAATCCCTTCTCCTGTATATATTACTAAAGTTAAAAACAGAAACTTTTGTTTATCTTTTTGGGCTACCCTGCCTCTGTGGGATACGGCCGGTTTGTTGAAACAAATATATATATATATATATATATATATATATATATATATATATATATATATATATATATATATATATATATATATATATCTTAAGGACAAGATTGGAGTCTAGGACCAAAAGTTCATTAACGGAGCAATGATCTGGGATAATCTAACGGGCTCTGAAACCAGACCTGCTCCCCCCAACAACTTAAAACAATCGCACTAGCATGGTCCAATAGTGGAAAATATAGCCTCAACAATGCTTCAGAGTGTGTCAGGGAAGGATAGAGCCCACCTCCTGGCAGTGAGAGCCCCTCATGCTGGGGACTTTCTGTTGGCTGTTCCCAACTCCACCCTTGGCATACGCCTCGACCCACAGACCATCCGCATCGGTGTTGCCCTTCGACTTGCCGCCCCTATTCTCGCCGAACACAGGTGTATTTGTGGCAGTGAAGCAGCAGACCGATTCGGGTACCATGGTCTTGTGTGCCGTAAATCCGAAGGAAAGATTGCAAGACATGAGGAGGTTAATAACATTATCAAGAGGAGCCTCACAACAGCCGGATGCCCAGCAGTAAGGGAGCCACCCCAGCTATGCAGATCTGATGGCAGCCAGAAGCGTCCAGATGGTATCATACTTGAAGCCTGGACAGACGGGAAGCAGGTGATGTGGGCCTGCATATATGCATCTTCCTTGGCAGATACCTATCTCCAGTACACCAGGGAGGAAGGAGGGGGCAACTGCCAGCTTCAGGGAGTCCCAAAAGTCTAGAAAATATGGAGAACCTGCCCATCACTATATGTTTGTTCCCATAGGCTCAGAGACCCTTGGCTCATGGAGAAAGAATGCATCTAAATTCCTTAAGGAGCTGGGAAAAAGACTCATCAAGGTAACTAGGGATCCCAGGGCAGCTAGTTTTCTGTTCCAGCGGCTCAGTGCGGCTGTTCAAAGGGGTAATGCCTGATGTATTTTGGGCACACGCCCCAGCTCTGAGGAGCTGGATGAGATTTTCGCCCTATAATCGGTGATACACACGTAACAACATGTACTGTATGTGCCACCTTTATATCAACAATGTATCTCTTAAATCTTTTGTACCATATTATGTAATAAAATATTACTATTGGTAAAACAAAAAAGAATGAAAAGATGGGGTGGTAGGGGAAGTGGAATATTCAAATGGCTTCGGGAAGAAATCCAAATATTCTTCCTTGAAGCCTTTTTATCCACTTCTCCGAGGCTGTGGGTCCCACAATTTACACCAGAGGTGGACCCCATCCTATATATATATACATGTATATATATATATATATATATATATATATATATATATATATATATATATATATATATATATATATATATATATATATATATATATATATATATATATATGTATATATATATATGTATATATATATATATATATATATATATATATATATATATATATATATATATATATATATATATATATATATATATATATATATATATATATATATATATATACATATATATATATATATATATATATATATATATATATATATATATATATATATATATATATATATATATATATGTATATATATATATATATATATATATATATATATATATATATATATATAATTGTAACCATGAACAAGTGGTATTAAATCAATAACAACACTTCGACTAGCCAAGAATTCGAACCCAAGCTGCTTTAGCCCGTGAGGGAAATTCCATGACGCTCTAATCCGCCGCTGCCGCAGCCGCCGCAGCCGCCGCAGCCGCCGCAGCCGCCGCAGCCGCCGCCGCCGCCGCCGCCGCCGTATCCGCCGCAGCCGCTGCCGCAGCCGCCGCAGCCGCCGCAGCCGCCGCAGCCGCCGCCAAACCCTGAATTCTTCGTTGCGTATTTCACAAATCTATTATTATTACGGTGCTTCTAGCTGCTATATAATTAACGAACGATAATTAGATTAGGTGACGACTGCTCAAAGAAATTAAGGTGTTTCTTTGAGAATGAGCGAGCTTGCGACTGTGTGTTGTTAGAGGCGAGAGTGTGATAATACTACTACACTATTACACACTAAATTACATTTATTTGGGCGTTAATGAAACATTAAGCTTAATTTGATGACGTTAAATTAATTATATCATGTTTATTGAACATTAAATATTTTAATGAACTCAAATATTTTGGTCGAAAATATTACGTAATTATATGTAAACTGGATTACAAGCTTGGTTAATGTAAATGTTAAGAGTAATTTTGATATTGGGATGACTTTGTGGTGCTTCTCACCAGTGTGAACCCCAGTATTGTGAGTTATGGTAAAAAATGTTGAGAGGAATAGCGATCAAGAAATTATTATTTATCGTTTCAGGGCAGAATAATCGATAGTAAATGTTAGTAAGAGGAGGTCAAGTGTAAGGTTCACTCTGGATCTCGGCTGACTGTAAATACACGATCAGTCGTGAAAAATAGCTGAGAGCTAGCTGCTCGCAGTGTATACTCGTATACTGGCTGTATCATACTGCATCCTGGGGTCAAATAGTACTGAATCCCATAGACAGGAGCGCTGAGTGACACCTGATTAGCATCACCCTGGTTTTCTCTTATGCTAGATAGTTTGAGCTGTTTGCATTTCTTTCAGCCTTCTCGTCTCTATAATCTTCCCTCCCGCTATTCCTTCTTACCCCAACCCCTTTCTCCTGGCTCTCCACCTTTTACTCCTCGTCGTCCTGCTCCTCCTCCTCCTCATCGTCTGTTATACTCTTACGAGAGTACTTTGTCACTTAGCCACCTTCATGTCTCAAACTTGTAAAGGGATTAGACACGATCAAAGTTTTTGGATGTGATGTCTTTACAAAGTCGTGTTTTTAGTGTGATTTTTTTAACAAAGTTTTTTGGTCTCTTTACACAAGTGTCGTTTTTGGGAGTGTTTTTTTTACACATGTGTTTTCGTTGTAATCTCATTACTAAGGTGGGATTAATTTACAGAGGCGTTTTATGGAGCTATTTCTATACAAAAGTATTTATGTGCTATACCTTCAGTATGGTGCCTTTACAAACAGTGTTGCTATTATTTTTACAAAGGTGTTATTTTTAGTGCAGTCCCTTTGCAAGGGTGTTTTCAAGTATACAGTAGTTTTACCCTGCATACCCTCTTCTTTCTCTGCTCCTCGCGCTTTCTTTGCGTTTTATCATCCCTTTTATCTATTGGTCTTCTCCAAGATTTGATCTGTCATCTGTTGTTGAAGATATTCAGATGATCTACTTTTTTAATTGCCCCCTTCTTTACAAGTTGTGTACCAGATCAATAACAACGGATGTGCGAAGAATTCATTCATCTGCAGAGAGCAGCATCCAAGGACGTAGATATCTAAAAGCCACCGTCATCACTACAGCCACCAACACCATCTCTAACGTTAAGTATAAGAACAAAGTGCAACTAATGTGACGTAAACACCTTTAATCGCTGTTTCTAACACAAATAAAACAAAGGCAGCTTCATCATCTGTGAAGTCTTAGAGAGAATCCTCCTGAAAACAGTAAACCCTGCCATCACATAATTACGACTACATAAAAGGACATGGCCATTTTGGGCCAACAGGCCTACTGCAGTGTTCCTCCTTTCTTATGTTCTTATGTTATAGAGGGACACTGAAACAGGCTTTCTCAAATCCAACCATATACATTTGCCCAACCTATTTTTATGTTACCCAAGCCATAGCTTTTGTATCCTTTTTTACTCGTGTACCAGCTGACTTTTCCACCACGTGTACAACTACTACAACTACCTCCACTAGTACTACACCTCACTCAAAGCGTATATATACACCCTCTGTGTCCATGTATTGTTTGTAACGGCTTGACAAAGCTCCTAGTGAGCGAAACGTTGCCACAATAAAATGACACATTAGTTGCACTTGTGTCCTTTTACTTAACATATTGTCAGTAATTCTGCCAATATTAATACAACCATCTGTAACACCATCATCACCACCGTCATCATCACTACTACCACCAACACCGTCACGACACGGTCATCACTACTGTCAACATCATTTCTAACACCATCACCACCGTCATCATCACTACTCCCACCATTACTAATGTAGCGTGCACCGAGCACTTCACCGGTGTGCACCTTTGCTTTCCTGCCTGTCTTGGTTCTTTGTAAATGATGAATATCAAATGGTATACAATACCGGCAGGTTGGTAGATAAGACACATAGGCAACATTTAGGCAACTTTATTCCGAAACGTTTCGCCTACACAGTAGACTTCTTCAGTCGAGTACAGAAACTAGGCAGGAGCAGTAGAGATGTGAATACGATGTAATCAGTCCATCATCCTTGAAGTCGTAGATTTGAGGTTGTCAGTCTGAGGCCTCAGCCTGGAGAAGTAAATGGTGTCGTACGCTCTGTAGTCGCTTATCACCATACAAAACACGATCCTGCGAGTCATCTCAGGCAGCTCAAATAGCAACTTTCCAAAGTCAACTAGCTGTTAGTCAACGATCCTAGTTAGTCTAGCCAGTAATGACTGTTTAAGCTGTCTGCTTGTCCAGAGGATGGGTTGATTGACTGGATTAGTTACCTGTCTGGTCAAGCAGACTCTCTCGATCCAACAGCTGGCTCTCACAATGGAAAAAGATACAAATGGAGTCTAATGTCATCCTTTTTTGAGAACGTTTCGTCACACAGAGGGCTTTCGAAACGTTGCCAACAGAGTATCATATTATATTGCATTCATATCTCTTTTTATATCCTGTCGGAATTTTATACCGTTTTATCCATCAGGATGACATCATACTGGCTTCCTATATGAATGGAAGAGGTTAGGTTTGATTGGTGTTTGGGGTTTTCAGCAGCAAATTCTTGAATACCTTTGGGAAAATGTTGGACCAATACGTGGGTGGTTTTGATAAGGACTTGCCTAGTATGGGCCAGTAAACCTGCTGCAGTGTTCCTACATTCTTATGTTATCTGAGTTCATTGCGAATGTGTATTCTCTATTGTAGTTCAAAGTGTTTCCATATTTCATATCCCTCCATAAACTCCATTTACGTATTTTGTTTGTATTTAGTATTTGTATATGTATGTGTAGTGTATATATATACATTCTGTTGATGGAATAAAGTCGAATTAAAAGGTCGTTGCATGTTTGCTTTATTTCTTGGGTCTGTTGCTAAACTGACTTTACCTGACAGGACCTTGCGCTAATAGTCTTGAGAAAAGTACTTGTGTTTTTGCTAACCAACCTCCACCACCACCACTACCGCCGCCACCACCACCACCACCACCACCACCACTACCGCCGCCACCACCACCACCACTACCACCGCCAACACCACCACTACTGCCGCCGCCACCACCACCACAACCACCACCACCACCACCACCACCACTACCGCCGCCACCACCACCACCACCACCACCACCACCACCACCACCACCACCACCACCACCACCGCCACCACCACCAACACCCCCCCAACCGCCGCCACCACCACCACTACCACCACTACCACCACCACCACCACTACCACCACCTCCACTACCACCACCACTACGACCACTACCACCACCACCACTACCGCCGCCACCACCACCACCACCACCACCACCACCACCAACACCACCACCACCACCACCACCACTACCGCCGCCACCATCACCACCACCGCCCCCGCTGCAGCCGCCGCCGCTTGCTCGCTCTAGCCGTTAATACTTCCTCTAAGTTTTACAAATTAAACCAAAAACGATAATGATGATCAGGCGGAACTCTGCCTCTTCAGACATGATTGATGGTACAAGTTCTGCGAAGATATTTGTTGTTGATGCTCTTCCTCATGTCCTTCCTCACGTCCCTCTTCGTGTACTTTATCATATTACACAAAGAATACAGAAGGAGAGGGGAATTAAAAGATGTGGAATGAAAGATATAAAAGGAAAGAAGTGGGTTGGAATGAATGTGATTCGTGTGGAATGATCGTGCAGACTTGAGGAAGAAGGTGACCCTGGCAAGTTCTGGCACTCTGTGAGGCTGGATGCCAGAGTAGACCACTAATCTAGGGATCAGCGGACAGAGGATCAACCCTCCATCACCCCTCCCGGTGTATGAGCTTCATATAAATGCAGTAACAACATGGTTATGCCTTCGCTGTGTGATCTGATAAAGGTATACCATAAGCCCAGCCCCGAGAAAGGTATCCCCGTATCCCTATAAGGCTAGCCATCCTCTGCATCCGAGAAAAATATCCCCTTATTCCGTCATCCCAACCCCCTCTACATCTATGCATGCAAAAGAAATAGTCCAAAGTGCGGCATAAATTTCTAATTTGGATGAATATCAACAATGAAAATCTGAAGCCAATCAGAAGAGACATTCACAAGTTACTGAATGGAAAATCAGTTAAAACTTCTAGTTAAAAAACATCAGCTTTTAAGAGTTTCCAGTTATTGCTCGGGAAACAATTTGCTTAATAAAAGCCACAAAAGAAAAGATAGTTTAGAAAGACAAGTAAGAAAACACTAGAATATATTTACTAATAACGTTTCGGTCCTGGGACTTTGATCACTGCTGAAAAGTGATCAAGGTCCCAGGACCGAAACGTTTCTAATATATATATCCCAGTGTTAGCTTACTTGCCTTTCTAAGCTAATTTGTCGGTATCTATTACTAAAATCAAAGATAAACAGACGAAAATCAATACTAAAATTCCTTTGAGCAGAACTCACCGTCGCTGAAAGTTTGAAACCGATCAGAATAAGCGTTCCCCAGTTATTGATATGCTATAAATATGTTATCAAATTGTTAACTTTGCATCGAGAGAAACTAAAAATATTCAGAAAAGGCATCCCTGTCAAAAGTAATAAAACACAGTTTTAACAAAATAAAGTTGGTAAATTATCACCTACAATCTCCAATAACTACCCTGACCATCTACACCAATGTTGAAAGTTTGAAACCGATCAGAAGAGCCGTTCTTAAGATATTAAATGGAAAAATCAGATCCGGGAATGGTGTATATAAAATTGATGTTAGAAAACCTGCACATGATAATAGTCGCGTGAACATTTCCCTGGTTACAGTGCGATAGCGTTGAAAATTTGAAGCCGATACGAAGAGGCGTTCTCGAGTTACAAAGGAGATGGAAAAAAGTAAGACAACTACTGTAAGGTGCCATATTGGGATTATATCTAGAGAGAGTATACTTGAAGAGGGTATACCTGGAAAGGGTACACCCGGGAAGGATATACCTGGAAAGGGTATACCTGGAAAGGGTATACCTGGGAAGGGTTTCGGGGATCAACGCCCCCGCTGCCCGGTCCGTGACCAGGCCTCACCACCACTACGATCATACAATCACTACCAGTACTACTACTGCTACTATTATTACTACTGCTACTACTATTACTACTGCTACTACTATTACTGCTGCTGCTGCTGCTGCTGCAGGACTGGGTTTTGGATCCCAAATGTTGTGTGAGTATTAATGTAGGTTCTGGTAGGATGGATAACATAACTCTGATATCTGAAATGATGATTTTATTTTTGGAAGCAGTAGGATGAATCAAGGAGCCTCTCTCTCTGACTTCACCATTTGAAAATTAGCTAAAGACGATTTGTTTTGAAACACTGTGGAAGTTACATGGTAAGAGCTGTTATCTTACTGCAACTCATGAGCAAGATAACACCAGTTATCGTACCGCAGTTCATGCACAAGGTAACAGCAGTTATCGTACCGCATTTCATGTACAAGGTAACAGCAGTTATCGTACCGCATTTCATGTACAAAGTAACAGCAGTTATCGTACCGCAGTTCATGTACAAGGTAACAGCAGTTATCGTACCGCATTTCATATACAAGGTAACAGCAGTTATCGTACCGCATTTCATGTACAAGGTAACAGCAGTTATCGTACCGCATTTCATGTACAAGGTAACAGCAGTTATCATACAGCAGTTCATGTACAAGGTAACAGCAGTTATCGTACCGCAATTAATATACAAGGTAACAGCAGTTATCGTACCGTAGTTCATGTACAAGGTAACAGCAGTTATCGTACCGCATTTCATGTACAAGGTAACAACAGTTATCGTACCGCATTTCATGTACAAGGTAACAGCAGTTATCGTACCGCAGTTCATGTACAAGGTAACAGCAGTTATCGTACCGCAATTAATGTACAAGGTAACAGCAGTTATCGTACCGCAATTCATGTACAAGGTAACAGCAGTTATCGTACCGCATTTCATGTACAAGGTAACAGCAGTTATCGTACCGCAGTTCATGTACAAGGTAACAGCAGTTATCGTACCGCAATTAATGTACAAGGTAACAGCAGTTATCGTACCGCAATTCATGTACACGGTAAGAGTAGTTTTCGTACCGCAGCTCATTTTCAAGACCAGTTCCGTCTAAGACAGTTTTCTTACCCACAGGATGACTCGCAACAATCGAATGACTGCAACGACTTGGAGAAAAGCTACAGGTCCCTTTGAAAACAAAATTACAATTGCTTCGGGAAAACTTCAGAAACATTTGGGTAAAAAAATATACAGCTACTTGGAATCAACTACTACAGGCATTCAGGAAAAACTACAGTTGTTTATCAGAAACTACAATCACTTAGAACAAACAATATCAACTTCGGAAATCTACAGTCACTTCTGAAAAACTACAGCTAGCCAGGATGAACTACAGGTAAGTTAAATCTACAGTTAGCCAGGAAGAACTACAGGTAAGTCAGAGTTTCAACTGCCTATGAAGAATTATAGGAAAGTTGAAAGATCTACAGCGGCCTAGGAAAAACTATTGGTAAGTTGGAGGATCCACAGCCATTGTGTATAAATACTATAGTGATTCGAGAAGGCTACAGCTACTTTGGGAAATGTTCCAGTTAGCACGTCTCACACAGATATATCGTGTACGAAGAACTCAGCTAGCACCTTCGTTAGTGTCAGTCTTCAGAGCGAAGCTCATTATTTTCACCCACAATCTGCTTCAGCTTCGTTAAAGACAAAATTAACCTCATTGACAGAGGTTGTCATTGGCTTTATTTAACGACTAGGTGAGAAAATTACCCGTGTGTGTGTGTGTGTGTGTGTGTGTGTGTGTGTGTGTGTGTGTGTGTGTGTGTGTGTGTGTGTATATTTGTGTATTTGTCGACTTGTTTGAGTCACCCACATTAGTCTTCCTCCTCACCACGAGTTATGTCGGTGTTTTAATGCTCTCGCAGAACATTAAAACACCAAGATCTTGCCCACTTGCCCTAAGTGTCAATGGCAGTTTTACCAAACAAACAATGTTTGCATGTATAATGTCTATGATGATTATGCAAAACAACCACAGAGAGAGCTGAATGATAGCTTTAGGCCTTTCGTGTTGCAATCAACCCATCATCAGGAGTTTGCTCTAGCTAGAATCGTTCCCCTGAATGAAACTTCTTGGTCTTCCCACTTATTTCATCAACACTGCAAGCTCCTGATATGTTGATTGCAGCACAAAAGGCCTAAAACTATCACTCAACTCTCTCTGTGGTTGTTTTTCATAATCATCATTATCACCATCGTCATTATCAACTAGTTAAAAATACCTTCCTATTGCGAGAAAATCCCTCGTTTTAGACTTACTCCGTCAACCATCATCTCTGAAATTCTGTCAACCTTTTCAGTTTCGAAATCCTCTGCTCGTGGCGCATGCAGATGATCTCTTTCTCCCAGTCGTTGCATATTCATACAACCATCATACTTGCAAATCTTAAAACACATATACACGCAATTATGATAATGAATCCTGAAATATTCACATGTGTGTATGGTGATACAACTGAACAGGGATGTGTTGTATCCACATGCACCCATCGTCTCACTCGCTCTGAAGTGCGGATGTCTGCTGTAACTCCTCGCAAGACACGGACGGAAGTTTGGCTTTGTGCTCACAGACGTGGAAATGCATGCACACGATTGTTATGACGCTCACACACACACACACACACACACACACACACACACACACACACACACACACACACACACACACACACACACACACATGCATACACACACACACACACACAGGCAGGAACCATACATAGCTTTAAGATGATGTATGATAACGCTCATGGAACAGGGAGAGAGAGGACCTAGTAGCACTCGGTGAAGAGGCGGGGCCAGGAGCTGAGTCTCGACCTCTGCAACTATAATTAGGTGAGTACACACACACACGCACACAAAGGCCCACCCGCTTCCCATTTCACAGCAAACCCTACTCAAGGCCCAGCTACAGACAATAACAATAACCCCCACACCTCCAACTCTTCCCAGTCTACAACTATAAGAAACTCACCCTCCCTGTAAAAAGCCATTCACCAACCTCAGTCTCACCTCTCCTTACAGATGAAAAACGAATTGTGATTCTGGACACCACATATCAACCCACAGTAGAAGAAGGAAAACACTGATTATGGGATACAAATGCTGATCTATTATCAAACAAGAGTAATGAAATGAGAGAAAAGATAGCAAAGGCGACCCTAAACATCATAGGTACAGTAGAGACATGATAACAGATGCTATATTCCCAATAAGCTAAAAAACACAATTGAGGAACGGAAAAGGAAACAGAGGATGGGAGGATATATACTGCTAATCAAAAACCAGCGAGTCTCTGAAGAGCGAGAGAAGTAAACAGAAACAAGTCAGATGACTGTATAGTGGATACAGTCAAGATTGTGGGACTCAAAGTAGAAGCAGTAGTGATCTACACCCATCACAAATAGTAGATCATGATAAAAATATGGAAAAACGAAGCATTGACTGACTCCATAGCAGAAGCAGTAAGATCCCATTCGGAAGATTTCAACCACATATAAATTGACTGAAAGAACTGGGATCCACAGAGTCAACTAGAAACACGGAGGACTAAGATGACGGAGGTAATGATGGAAAACTTAGGTGTCCGTTTAGAGACATCAATATCACATACAATTACGGTAACCGTAATTGTATTTGATATTGGTAAAATAGAATATGAGAGACGTCTGGGCGCCAGCGACTATACTGAATTTTGTCTTTCTTGTGGAAGTAAATACTGAGGAAAAATCAGCAGGTGAGGGATGGGAAACCCCAGATATTAGAAGAGGAAACTTTAAGGGGATGAGAAAATTGCTGGATGCAATGTAATGAGAAAGGAAACTTTAAGGAAAGTGACAAAAATGGGAAGGCGTAGCAAGCAATAAAGTGCCGGGAGAAGAGGAGCTCATCACAAGAAGAGAAAAATGCTAAAAAAAAAGTCCTAAGTTCAGCCGAAGATGCAGAGAGGAAATAAAAGTGCAAAAGCATGGAAAAAGCATAGAAAGCAATGTATATAAGAAGACAGGGCAGCAAACAGAAGAGTCAGAAATGATAATGCAATGCTGAGAGGGGCTGAGCGACATACTCTACAGCAGCGAGAGCCAAGTGTGAACTGTAACTGCTTTACAGTCACGCCACAAGAGAGGCGATGGTAAAACATCAAGAAATAAGACTGAAAAAGGAAGGAGAGCTCACGAGAAACGACAAGGAAGTCTGTGAGGAGTTGAACTTACGATTTAAAGAGGTGCTCTCAGTGTAAACAAGGGCAACAAGAGACACTCAAAGAGAAAGGATACTCCAACGGCCACACACACAACATACATACAACAGGGAAAGAGGTGAAAAAATGAGTGAAATGGATACATGAAAGGCAAAGGGAACTGAGAAATTGTCTTCATGGATTCTGCTAGAGGAAACAGAAGCACTGTGTGATCCACTAACAATAACTAACGATTACAAGTAAACTGAAAAAGTATAATTGTCAGAGATCTGGAAAGCAGTAAATGTAGTTAGAGCAATTAAGAAAAGAGACAGTCAGCAATTAAGATAAGATACAGGCATACTATGTAAGGTAAAGGAAATATTAATTAGGAGAGTGGTGGAGCATCTGGAGGGAAGTGTTTTCGTAAACAATAACCAGCACGGGCTAGGAGATGGCAAATCTTGTATCACCAGTCTGCTGGAAGTCTATGACAAAGTAACAGAAGTGAGACAGAAGAGAGACGAATAGATAGACCGCATATTACTGGACTGCAAGAAGGCATTTGATAGTGTACCTTACAAGAGACTGGGACAAACATTTGGGGAGTAGGTAGGAATAAAGGAAATGTGCTAAAGAGTATCAGTATATCTTAGGAGAGAAACAAAGGATGAGAACTGAACCTAAACAAGTGATAACATAACGTAAACAACTGAAAATTATGAAATTGAACACAGTACACATGAAAATCGTGTCTATAAAAATTATTTACTTTGAAATTTCTTCTTCTTTCAGCAGACCAGCCGTGTCCCACCGTGGCAGGGAGGCCCAAAAGGAAAAACGAAAGTTTTTAAATTTAGTTATGTATACAGGAGAAGGGGTTACTAGCCCCTTGCTCCCGGCATTTCAGTCGCCTCTTACGACACGCATGGCTGACGGAGGACGAATTCTGTTCCACTTCCCCAAAGAGATACTTTGAAATTGTTCTCATGAAAAATGTGCACTCAAAAACTGTGCGAAGATTGTGCTCATGAGATCTGTGCGCATAAAAGCAGCCGAAGAGGCAAACCAATCTTATCAAATACACACGACCAAAAAAATTACAATAGGGAAATGAAGCATAAGAAGTCGGTTTGGCTATAAATATAACGACAAGCAAACTGCTTCAGCATTTAAAGGCTTCATGGACGCTGGTGAAGGGTTCTTGTTCCAAGGAATTAAAGCCTCCTTTCTTATGGATTAAGCGGTTTTATCGCCTCTCCAGAAATATCATAATAATAAAATATAATAATAATAAATATAATAATAATAATAATAATAATAATAATAATAAATATAATATATATTTATTGTTATTTTTGTGTAAATTTGAAGTATTAAACAGTTCCACGGATGGAACAAGGAACAAATAAACCCCGGATTTGTACAGGAAATTTTAAACGACGATAGTTTCCGACCGTCCTGAACCACATTATCAACACACGACTTGATAATGACTCATGACTGGACGAAACGTCCTCAAAAGTTTCGTCCCCATATTGTGGCTCAGTTGTGAATCTTAGTCAATCAAAACAAAGGATTTTTTTTTTTCGCGTCTGATATATTCTTAGCTCTACGTCAGTCTAGAAGATGGAGAGTGCTCACATCTTAAAGCCTCTTAAATCTGCGTCAGTCAAGAGTTCTCACAACTTAGAGACTCTTAAATCTGCGTCAGACAGGAGAAAACTTCTCACATCCGAGAAATACTCAGCTCTGCTTAGTTCAATAACATCAAACAAACTCTTAGATCAGCATCAGACTAGATGAATGAGCTTTCATATTTCCCAGGGAAATCAACCGTTCGTATCTTTATCAGCCAAAAAGAACACAAAATCCCATATTACCTTAGAAACTTATTAAGAAAGACATTTGTTTACCTGTGATGAGAACAACAAACATTAGTGGAAAATTAACTCTGATTATAAGTGCACAACTAACATTAGTTTTTATTTTATAACTAACACAAGTATTAGTTTATAACGTCATTAAAAATCGTGTAAGCACAGTGACTTTGATGCAATTTATTCAATTTGCAACACACTACAAATATTGATTGGATGAATGTGCTTGATGAGTTGAAAATAATTTAATAATGTGTTCTAGTGAAATCGTAATTGTACAGTTAAAGACAGGATATGAGAGAGAGAGAGAGAGAGAGAGAGAGAGAGTGTGTGTGTGTGTGTGTGTGTGTGTGTGTGTGTGTGTGTGTGTGTGTGTGTGTGTGTGTGTGTGTGTGTTCCTGTACCTGTGTTTGTGTACGTGGACGAGTAGATGTCTGTTTTTTCCTGTTATCTAAGCACAAAATTCAGAGTCCCAGACTCATAAATAAGCTGTAGTTTAGAAGAGAAAGGTCATGATGACATTACTGGTGTGTTTAAGACACATGTGCAACACTTGAGTAACTTTATTGTTGAAACGTTTCGCCTTTACAGTAGGCTTTTTCAGTCAAATACAGAGGCAGCAGGTATTTGACCCAAGAAGCCTACTGTGTAGGCGAAACGTTTCAACAATAAAGATGCCCAACTGATGATCATGTATCTTAATCATCAACTTGTTAGTATTTGTACCATTTTCAACGTTACCAGTGTGGTCTGACAGTGGTCAAGGACGGACCAAAAAGTCATCTTGAGCTCCCTCTCCTAATTGCGGGTTATTTATGAATTGTTCCAGCCACGGTATTATGATTTCTCTTCCCCAGAGTCCCAGATGGATACATGTCAACCTCCCAGAGGTGCTTCAAAATCAGGACACAACACACGAGGCAAGGGACCGGGAATAGCATCATAAGCTAAAGGAAGGTCGGCAGAGTCAAATCACAGAGAGATCAAAGTGCTGTGTACTCTTCTATATTTCAGCAGGACGTTGCATCAGCTTCTTTATACACACACACATCGCATTAATTGTCGATGCTATGTTGGCAATACATTTAAATAGTACTCTAAATTCGATCCCTCGACTTTCCTCTGTCTTAATTTCCTGCGTCTTTTGACGTATTTAGCTCATTTTATGTTTCCTAAATTTTCGAGTTTCTACTTTTAATTTAAGAATATATATATTAATGGAAATTAAGTGCACAAAACTGTTCATCTTACACAAATAACCCGCACATAGGAGAGAGAAGTTTACGACGACGTTTCTGTCCGACTCGGATCATTTGTTCATCTTACGTTGTATGTTATTCAGAGAGTCTTGTTTTTAAATGAAAGTTTAGTTCAGGGCCTAATGTTTGCACTTTAATGCTTCCTGTCAGTAGTTCAAGTCCTTTTGTGTAAAGTTAGGTGTGTTCTGTTTCTACTAAAGGGATTTAAGTCTGTAATTCAGAGTCTCAGGCCTGGAGTTAGGAGTCTCCCGTTTATAGTTCAGAACCTCTTCAATGTTGTTCAGAACCTCCCCTCTATAGTCCAGAACCTTTTGTAAGTGTTGAAAACTTTCCCTCTATAATTCAGAACGTCTTAAATGTAGTTCAGAGCCACTTGTATGCAATTTAGATTCTCCTGTCTGTGGTGCACTGCCTACTGTCTGTAAGGCAGAGCCTTCTGTCTATAAGTTATAAAATTTATGCTTGTAATTTAGATACGTTTCTCTGAAATTCTGAGCCTCTTCTCCTTTCAAGAAATTAACAGGAGTTTTGAAGATAATTGTGTCTTACAGATTTTTGTCACTTACAAAGGGTAGTGACTTACATAGGATAGTAGGTCACAGAGGCCCTATCTGACTTTTCTGTGTGGAGTTCCTGCAGGATATACATCCTTCAAGACTACGGTGATCTTCACCAACTCCAAGGCTGAGGGACTGATTATCTCATCTTTTGTATATAATTCTTCATATTATATCCTTGTATTGTATTAATAAAGCCACTGGTTGGTGAAACGTCTACAAATAAAGATACCCCGATGTTTTAGCTGTGTTTAAGTCTTCATTTTGTCGGTATTATATACCTTCTACTGTGCAATCTACATCTACAGGACCTTAAATTCCAATATTAACCTTGACCTAAAACGCTTTCTTGATAGTTGTGACAGGACCCACAGGCACAACACCAGACACAAACATCTCTATGACATTCCCCGTGTCCGACTAAACCTTTACAAAAATTCAATGTATGTCAAAGGCCCTAAAATCTGGAACACCCTACCTGAAAACTCTAGAACTGCAGACACATTCATCACCTTCAAAACTACCATCAGAAAACATCTTATCTCCCTGATACACCCTGCCAACTAATTACACGAATACCACCTGGTGGTTCACACTTACACTCACTCACCCATTTGACCATAAACAGAAATATCAATCTCAGTCTCAAAATAATGAATCTTAACTAGTCATAAGTTGGCCTGTGATACTCCAATACTGAAACTATGTATAGTGCCAAAACAAAAGCATTCACATTGCTAAATTCACAAACTAGTATTCAGTCACTTAGCCATAATACCAACTTACCTCATAATTTTGTAATATTTTAAACTTAAGATTTAATTTAAGTCTGCCCGAAATGCCTAGCCATGCTAGGTGTTCTAGTGGTACACTCTGTAATTATTATTTTACTACATGTAAACCACACAAGAACCAAATTCTGTAAACTCACCATTGTAATCCTTATAGAGAATAAACTTTGAATTTATGTAGAGGATGTACATCACGTCCTTCACTGTTGACTTTGTGTTGGCCAGCTTAGTGTGTTGTCTGTTTCTAGTGGACTGTGGGAATGCTGCTGAAATTTTTAACTGAACTCATAGCCGAGTAATGCACTTACAATTCTACAGTGTGTCTGCAGGGTATTTGTATGGTGTGTGTGTATGTGTGTGTGTGTGTGTGTGTGTGTGTGTGTGTGTGTGTGTGTGTGTGTGTGTGTGTGTGTTTGTGTGTGTGTGTGTGTGTGTGTGTGTGTGTTTGTGTGTGTGTGTGTGTGTGTGTGTGTGTGTGTGTGTGTGTGTGTGTGTGTGTGTGTGTGTGTGAGTGTGTGTGTGTGTGTGTGTGTGTGTGTGTGTGTGTGTGTGTGTGTGTGTGTGTGTGTGTGTGTGTGTGTGTGTGTGTGTGTGTGTGTGTTTGTGTGTGTGTGTGTGTGTGTGTGTGTGTGTTTGTGTGTGTGTGTGTGTGTGTGTGTGTGTGTGTGTGTGTGTGTGTGTGTGTGTGTGTGTGTGTGTGTGTGAGTGTGTGTGTGTGTGTGTGTGTGTGTGTGTGTGTGTGTGTGTGTGTGTGTGTGTGTGTGTGTGTGTGTGTGTGTGTGAGTGTGTGTGTGTGCGCATAGGCATTTATGAATAAACTTATGTTGTATCCCAGAATCCTTATTCCCTTACCAACATTTCCACATCACCACCAAAATAATTTATCTCAGAAGAATTATTTAAAAAATTAATTAACACATCTGAACAAAATTACATACTATATATATATATATATATATATATATATATATATATATATATATATATATATATATATATATATATATATATATTTTTTTATTATCACACTGGCCGATTCCCACCAAGGCAGGGTGGCCCGAAAAAGAAAAACTTTCACCATCATTCACTCCATCACTGTCTTGCCAGAAGGGTGCTTTACACTACAGTTTTTAAACTGCAACATTAACACCCCTCCTTCAGAGTGCAGGCACTGTACTTCCCATCTCCAGGACTCAAGTCCGGCCTGCCGGTTTCCCTGAATCCCTTCATAAATGTTACTTTGCTCACACTCCAACAGCACGTCAAGTATTAAAAACCATTCGTCTCCATTCACTCCTATCAAACACGCTCACGCACGCCTGCTGAAAGTCCAAGCCCCTCGCAAACAAAACCTCCTTTACCCCCTCCCTCCAACCTTTCCTAGGCCGACCCCTACCCCGCCTTCCTTCCACTACAGACTGATACACTCTTGAAGTCATTCTGTTTCGCTCCATTCTCTCTACATGTCCGAACCACCTCAACAACCCTTCCTCAGCCCTCTGGACAACAGTTTTGGTAATCCCGCACCTCCTCCTAACTTCCAAACTACGAATTCTCTGCATTATATTCACACCACACATTGCCCTCAGACATGACATCTCCACTGCCTCCAGCCTTCTCCTCGCTGCAACATTCATCACCCATGCTTCACACCCATATAAGAGTGTTGGTAAAACTATACTCTCATACATTCCCCTCTTTGCCTCCAAGGACAAAGTTCTTTGTCTCCACAGACTCCTAAGTGCACCACTCACCCTTTTCCCCTCATCAATTCTATGATTCACCTCATCCTTCATAGACCCATCCGCTGACACGTCCACTCCCAAATATCTGAATACATTCGCCTCCTCCATACTCTCTCCCTCCAATCTGATATCCAATCTTTCATCACCTAATATTTTTGTTATCCTCATAACCTTACTCTTTCCTGTATTCACTTTTAATTTTCTTCTTTTGCACACCCTACCAAATTCATCCACCAATCTCTGCAACTGAGATTCAGAATCTCCCAAGAGCACAGTGTCATCAGCAAAGAGCAACTGTGACAACTCCCACTTTATGTGTGATTCCTTATCTTTTAACTCCACGCCTCTTGTCAAGACCCTCGCATTTACTTCTCTTACAACCCCATCTATAAATATATTAAACAACCACGGTGACATCACACATCCCTGTCTAAGGCCTACTTTTACTGGGAAATAATTTCCCTCTTTCCTATGTACTCTAACTTGAGCCTCACAATCCTCGTAAAAACTCTTCACTGCTTTCAGTAACCTACCTCCTACACCATACACCTGCAACATCTGCCACATTGCCCCCTATCCACCCTGTCATACGCCTTTTCCAAATCCATAAATTCCACAAAGACCTCTTTAGCCTTATCTAAATACTGTTCACTTATATGTTTCACTGTAAACACCTGGTCCACACACCCCCTACCTTTCCTAAAGCCTCCTTGTTCATCTGCTATCCTATTCTCAGTCTTACTTTTAATTCTTTCAATAATAACTCTACCATACACTTTACCAGGTATACTCAA
This sequence comes from Cherax quadricarinatus, assembly GCF_038502225.1. NCBI lineage: Eukaryota > Metazoa > Arthropoda > Malacostraca > Decapoda > Parastacidae > Cherax > Cherax quadricarinatus. Next base: position 13,894,956 of record NC_091303.1, on the reverse strand, counting down.
CAGACTTATCCCCCTATATTTTTTTCACTCTCTTTTGTCCCCTTTGCTTTTATACAAAGGAACTATGCATGCTCTCTGCCAATCCCTAGGTACCTTACCCTCTTCCATACATTTATTAAATAATTGCACCAACCACTCCAAAACTATATCCCCACCTGCTTTTAACATTTCTATCTTTATCCCATCAATCCCGGCTGCCTTACCCCCTTTCATTTTACCTACTGCCTCACGAACTTCCCCCACACTCACAACTGGCTCTTCCTCACTCCTACAAGATGTTATTCCTCCTTGCCCTATACACGAAATCACAGCTTCCCTATCTTCATCAACATTTAACAATTCCTCAAAATATTCCCTCCATCTTCCCAATACCTCTAACTCTCCATTTAATAACTCTCCTCTCCTATTTTTAACTGACAAATCCATTTGTTCTCTAGGCTTCCTTAACTTGTTAATCTCACTCCAAAACTTTTTCTTATTTTCAACAAAATTTGTTGATAACATCTCACCCACTCTCTCATTCGCTCTCTTTTTACATTGCTTCACCACTCTCTTAACCTCTCTCTTTTTCTCCATATACTCTTCCCTCCTTGCATCACTTCTACTTTGTAAAAACTTCTCATATGCTAACTTTTTCTCCCTTACTACTCTCTTTACATTATCATTCCACCAATCGCTCCTCTTCCCTCCCCCACCCACTTTCCTGTAACCACAAACTTCTGCTGAACACTCTAACACTACATTTTTAAACCTACCCCATACCTCTTCGACCCCATTGCCTATGCTCTCATTAGCCCATCTATCCTCCAATAGCTGTTTATATCTTTCCCTAACTGCCTCCTCTTTTAGTTTATAAACCTTCACCTCTCTCTTCCCTGATGCTTCTATTCTCCTTGTATCCCATCTACCTTTTACTCTCAGTGTAGCTACAACTAGAAAGTGATCTGATATATCTGTGGCCCCTCTATAAACATGTACATCCTGAAGTCTACTCAACAGTCTTTTATCTACCAATACATAATCCAACAAACTACTGTCATTTCGCCCTACATCATATCTTGTATACTTATTTATCCTCTTTTTCTTAAAATATGTATTACCTATAACTAAACCCCTTTCTATACAAAGTTCAATCAAAGGGCTCCCATTATCATTTACACCTGGCACCCCAAACTTACCTACCACACCCTCTCTAAAAGTTTCTCCTACTTTAGCATTCAGGTCCCCTACCACAATTACTCTCTCACTTGGTTTAAAGGCTCCTATACATTCACTTAACATCTCCCAAAATCTCTCTCTCTCCTCTGCATTCCTCTCTTCTCCAGGTGTATACACGCTTATTATGACCCACTTCTCGCATCCATCCTTTACTTTAATCCACATAATTCTTGCATTTACACATTCATATTCTCTTTTCTCCTTCCATAACTAATCATTCAACATTACTGCTACCCCTTCCTTTGCTCTAACTCTCTCAGATACTCCAGATTTAATCCCATTTATTTCCCCCCACCGAAACTCCCCTACCACCTTCAGCTTTGTTTCGCTTAGGGCCAGGACATCCAACTTCTTTTCATTCATAACATCAGCAATCATCTGTTTCTTGTCGTCCGCACTACATCCACGCACATTCAAGCATCCCAGTTTTATAAAGTTTTTTTCTTCTTCTCTTTTTTAGTAAATGTCTACAGGAGAAGGGGTTACTAGCCCATTGCTCCCGGCATTTTAGTCGCCTCATACGACACGCATGGCTTACGGAGGAAAGATTCTTTTCCACTTCCCCATGGACAATAGAAGAAATACAGAAGAACAAGAGCTATGTAGAAAAAGGAGAAAAACCTAGATGTATGTATATATATATGCATGTGCATGTCTGTGAAGTGTGACCAAAGTGTAAGTAGGAGTAGCAAGATATCCCTGTTATCTAGCGTGTTTATGAGACAGAAAAAGAAACCAGCAATCCTACCATCATGCAAAACAGTTACAGGTTTCTGTTTCACAGTCATCTGGCAGGACGGTAGTACTTCCCTGGGTGGTTGCTGTCTACCAACCTACTACCTATATATATATATATATATATATATATACATATATATATACATATATATATACATATATATATACATATATATATACATATATATATATATATATTTTTATTATTATTATTATCACACCGGCCGATTCCCACCAAGGCAGGGTGGCCCGAAAAAGAAAAACTTTCACCATCATTCACTCCATCACTGTCTTGCCAGAAGGGTGCTTTACACTACAGTTTTTAAACTGCAACATTAACACCCCTCCTTCAGAGTGCAGGCACTGTACTTCCCATCTCCAGGACTCAAGTCCGGCCTGCCGGTTTCCCTGAATCCCTTCATAAATGTTACTTTGCTCACACTCCAACAGCACGTCAAGTATTAAAAACCATTTGTCTCCATTCACTCCTATCAAACACGCTCACGCATGCCTGCTGGAAGTCCAAGCCCCTCGCACACAAAACCTCCTTTACCCCCTCCCTCCAACCCTTCCTAGGCCGACCCCTACCCCGCCTTCCTTCCACTACAGACTGATACACTCTTGAAGTCATTCTGTTTCGCTCCATTCTCTCTACATGTCCGAACCACCTCAACAACCCTTCCTCAGCCCTCTGGACAACAGTTTTGGTAATCCCGCACCTCCTCCTAACTTCCAAACTACGAATTCTCTGCATTATATTCACACCACACATTGCCCTCAGACATGACATCTCCACTGCCTCCAGCCTTCTCCTCGCTGCAACATTCATCACCCACGCTTCACACCCATATAAGAGCGTTGGTAAAACTATACTCTCATACATTCCCCTCTTTGCCTCCAAGGACAAAGTTCTTTGTCTCCACAGACTCCTAAGTGCACCACTCACTCTTTTTCCCTCATCAATTCTATGATTCACCTCATCTTTCATAGACCCATCCGCTGACACGTCCACTCCCAAATATCTGAATACGTTCACCTCCTCCATACTCTCTCCCTCCAATCTGATATTCAATCTTTCATCACCTAATCTTTTTGTTATCCTCATAACCTTACTCTTTCCTGTATTCACCTTTAATTTTCTTCTTTTGCACACCCTACCAAATTCATCCACCAATCTCTGCAACTTCTCTTCAGAATCTCCCAAGAGCACAGTGTCATCAGCAAAGAGCAGCTGTGACAACTCCCACTTTGTGTGTGATTCTTTATCTTTTAACTCCACGCCTCTTGCCAAGACCCTCGCATTTACTTCTCTTACAACCCCATCTATAAATATATTAAACAACCACGGTGACATCACACATCCTTGTCTAAGGCCTACTTTTACTGGGAAAAAATTCCCCTCTTTCCTACATACTCTAACTTGAGCCTCACTATCCTCGTAAAAACTCTTCACTGCTTTCAGTAACCTACCTCCTACACCATACACTTGCAACATCTGCCACATTGCCCCCCTATCCACCCTGTCATACGCCTTTTCCAAATCCATAAATGCCACAAAGACCTCTTTAGCCTTATCTAAATACTGTTCACTTATATATATATAAATATATATATATATATATATATATATATATATATATATATATATATATATATATATTTATATATATATATATATACATATATACATATATATATATATATATATATATATATATATATATATATATATATACATATATATATATATATATATATATATATATATATATATATATATATATATATATATGTGTATATATATATGTGTAGTAGGTTGGTAGACAGCAACCACCCAGGGAAGTACTACCGTCCTGCCAGATGACTGTGAAACAAAAACCTGTAACTGTTTTGCATGATGGTAGGATTGCTGGTTTTCTTTTTCTGTCTCATAAACACGCTAGATAACAGGGATATCTTGCTACTCCTACTTACACTTTGGTCACACTTCACAGACACGCACATGCATATATATATATACATACATCTAGGTTTTTCTCCTTATTCTAAATAGCTCTTGTTCTTTTTTATTTCTTCTATTGTCCATGGGGAAGTGGAAAAGAATCTTTCCTCCGTAAGCCATGCGTGTCGTATGAGGCGACTAAAATGCCGGGAGCAATGGGCTAGTAACCCCTTCTCCTGTATACATTTACTAAAAAAGAGAAGAAGAAAAACTTTATAAAACTGGGTTGTTTAAATGTGCGTGGATGTAGTGCGGATGACAAGAAACAGATGATTGCTGATGTTATGAATGAAAAGAAGTTGGATGTCCTGGCTCTAAGCGAAACAAAGCTGAAGGGGGTAGGAGAGTTTCAGTGGGGGGAAATAAATGGGATTAAATCTGGAGTATCTGAGAGAGTTAGAGCAAAGGAAGGGGTAGCAGTAATGTTAAATGATCAGTTATGGAAGGAGAAAAGAGAATATGAATGTGTAAATTCGAGAATTATGTGGATTAAAGTAAAGGTTGGATGCGAGAAGTGGGTCATAATAAGCGTGTATGCACCTGGAGAAGAGAGGAATGCAGAGGAGAGAGAGAGATTTTGGGAGATGTTAAGTGAATGTATAGGAGCCTTTGAACCAAGTGAGAGAGTAATTGTGGTAGGGGACCTGAATGCTAAAGTAGGAGAAACTTTTAGAGAGGGTGTGGTAGGTAAGTTTGGGGTGCCAGGTGTAAATGATAATGGGAGCCCTTTGATTGAACTTTGTATAGAAAGGGGTTTAGTTATAGGTAATACATATTTTAAGAAAAAGAGGATAAATAAGTATACACGATATGATGTAGGGCGAAATGACAGTAGTTTGTTGGATTATGTATTGGTAGATAAAAGACTGTTGAGTAGACTTCAGGATGTACATGTTTATCGAGGGGCCACAGATATATCAGATCACTTTCTAGTTGTAGCTACACTGAGAGTAAAAGGTAGATGGGATACAAGGAGAATAGAAGCATCAGGGAAGAGAGAGGTGAAGGTTTATAAACTAAAAGAGGAGGCAGTTAGGGTAAGATATAAACAGCTATTGGAGGATAGATGGGCTAATGAGAGCATAGGCAATGGGGTCGAAGAGGAATGGGGTAGGTTTAAAAATGTAGTGTTAGAGTGTTCAGCAGAAGTTTGTGGTTACAGGAAAGTGGGTGCAGGAGGGAAGAGGAGCGATTGGTGGAATGATGATGTAAAGAGAGTAGTAAGGGAGAAAAAGTTAGCATATGAGAAGTTTTTACAAAGTAGAAGTGATGCAAGGAGGGAAGAGTATATGGAGAAAAAGAGAGAGGTTAAGAGAGTGGTGAAGCAATGTAAAAAGAGAGCAAATGAGAGAGTGGGTGAGCTGTTATCAACAAATTTTGTTGAAAATAAGAAAAAGTTTTGGAGTGAGATTAACAAGTTAAGGAAGCCTAGAGAACAAATGGATTTGTCAGTTAAAAATAGGAGAGGAGAGTTATTAAATGGAGAGTTAGAGGTATTGGGAAGATGGAGGGAATATTTTGAGGAATTGTTAAATGTTGATGAAGATAGGGAAGCTGTGATTTCGTGTATAGGGCAAGGAGGAATAACATCTTGTAGGAGTGAGGAAGAGCCAGTTGTGAGTGTGGGGAAAGTTCGTGAGGCAGTAGGTAAAATGAAAGGGGGTAAGGCAGCCGGGATTGATGGGATAAAGATAGAAATGTTAAAAGCAGGTGGGGATATAGTTTTGGAGTGGTTGGTGCAATTATTTAATAAATGTATGGAAGAGGGTAAGGTACCTAGGGATTGGCAGAGAGCATGCATAGTTCCTTTGTATAAAGGCAAAGGGGATAAAAGAGAGTGCAAAAATTATAGGGGGATAAGTCTGTTGAGTGTACCTGGTAAAGTGTATGGTAGAGTTATAATTGAAAGAATTAAGAGTAAGACGGAGAATAGGATAGCAGATGAACAAGGAGGCTTTAGGAAAGGTAGGGGGTGTGTGGACCAGGTGTTTACAGTGAAACATATAAGTGAACAGTATTTAGATAAGGCTAAAGAGGTCTTTGTGGCATTTATGGATTTGGAAAAGGCGTATGACAGGGTGGATAGGGGGGCAATGTGGCAGATGTTGCAAGTGTATGGTGTAGGAGGTAGGTTACTGAAAGCAGTGAAGAGTTTTTACGAGGATAGTGAGGCTCAAGTTAGAGTATGTAGAAAAGAGGGAAATTTTTTCCCAGTAAAAGTAGGCCTTAGACAAGGATGTGTGATGTCACCGTGGTTGTTTAATATATTTATAGATGGGGTTGTAAGAGAAGTAAATGCGAGGGTCTTGGCAAGAGGCGTGGAGTTAAAAGATAAAGAATCACACACAGGGTGGGAGTTGTCACAGTTGCTCTTTGCTGATGACACTGTGCTCTTGGGAGATTCTGAAGAGAAGCTGCAGAGATTGGTGGATGAATTTGGTAGGGTGTGCAAAAGAAGAAAATTAAAGGTGAATACAGGAAAGAGTAAGGTTATGAGGATAACAAAAAGATTAGGTGATGAAAGATTGAATATCAGATTGGAGGGAGAGAGTATGGAGGAGGTGAACGTATTCAGATATTTGGGAGTGGACGTGTCAGCGGATGGGTCTATGAAAGATGAGGTGAATCATAGAATTGATGAGGGAAAAAGAGTGAGTGGTGCACTTAGGAGTCTGTGGAGACAGAGAACTTTGTCCTTGGAGGCAAAGAGGGGAATGTATGAGAGTATAGTTTTACCAACGCTCTTATATGGGTGTGAAGCATGGGTGATGAATGTTGCAGCGAGGAGAAGGCTGGAGGCAGTGGAGATGTCATGTCTGAGGGCAATGTGTGGTGTGAATATAATGCAGAGAATTCGTAGTTTGGAAGTTAGGAGGAGGTGCGGTATTACAACCTAGGATTTCAAATGGCCTGTTATCCCAGGTGTAATGGGAGCAAATAAACACAGTAGAAAAAGTTTAGACTTATATTATCCTTCACCAATTATAACAGCAATATGTACACTATGTACAGTGATAAATATAGTGCACTCCACGGTAAGCAAGGCAGAAATAGAAGCCACAAGATAGCACACCGTGCTTCAACCAGCTCTAGAGTGGGAATGACAAGGGCAGACAGGAGAGCGGTATCCACATAACCTCTGCGATTGTCAATCCCACCTTCTTATTGGCTAGAACCTGGTCACTAGTTGAACGATGGGGCCCCATCATCAACTCTTAGCAACCTGGTTCGCTGGTTGGGGGAGATAGCCTGTAAATGAGGGTGTGTCCATGCGCCGAATAAAGGTTACGTACTCTTTGCATGCCACACCCCCACCCCCGAGAAGGCTCAGGATTAGGCTGCCACCTCCCAGTGGTAACCGTGCCGCCATGGCACAAAATAATGGGACCGCCTATCCTCTCCACCATCCCACTCTTAGATAGAGCTCAGCTTTCCTAGTGACCAAAAGCCAAACCCTAAACTCAGAGTGAGACAGCAGTCAGATAGGCCAACATAGGTCCAAGATACAAGCGGACGGTAGCCCGTATCCCCTCACTAAAAAAAAACCCCCACATCAGGGGATAAAAAAAAAGAGCTTGAAAGGGGTTACCACAAATACATCCTAACCTAAATAAAATAATAAACTAGACTCTTGACAAAGAGTCTGCCAACACATTTTCTTTGCCGGCAATGTAACGAATTTTGAAGTTATAGGGCTGCAGCCTGAGCGTCCAACGCATAAGCCTTGTGTTGTGATTCTTCATGGCTTGGAGATAGACTAACGGGTTGTGATCACTGTAGACTGTGACCACCTGCGATGTCTGGCCCACATAAACATCGAAATGCTCCAAAGCCATTACCAGCGCGAGGGCTTCTTTTTCAATGGTAGAGTAAGCTCTCTGATGTGGCTGGAACTTAGCTGAAAAGTATGCTACAGGCTGCAACTCCTTGTTCCCGATTTGTAATAGTACCGCCCCAACCCCAGACTCACAAGCATCAACCTGTAATGAAAAAGGTTTGGAGAAGTCTGGAGACAGGAGAATGGGTGCAGAGCACAATAATCTTTTTGCTTTATTAAAAGCAGTGTTACAATCTGACGTCCAATTAAAGGGAACTTTATGACTGGTAAGAGAGGTAAGAGGGGCTACAATATCTGAGAAATTCTTACAGAATCTTCTGTAAAATCCTATCATGCCTAGGAAACGTTGAAGAGATTTCCTATCATGAGGAACTGGATAATCTTTAATCGAAAGAACTTTAGCAAGTTTAGGTGCAACATTACCACTACCTACTTCATGGCCTAGAAAAGTGATAGTGGCCTGGCCAAAGGAAGATTTAGATAAATTAACTGTTAATTGGGAATTCTTAAAGGTCTCAAACAGAGCTTTAAGTCTAAGTAGGTGTTGATCCCAAGTATCAGACACCACAACAATATCATCTAGGTATGCTGCCGTGCCTTCAAGTCCTTTAATAGCCTGATGGATGAGTTTCTGGAATGAAGAGGGGGAATTTTTCATTCCGAAGGGGGTAACTGTATACTGATAATGACCTCCTGGAATTACGAAGGCAGAGATTTCCTTCGCCTTATCTGTCAAAGGTACCTGATAGTAACCTTTAAGGAGATCTAATTTGGACACAAAAGTAGCCTTACCCACAAAGTCAATTACGTCATCCAGACGAGGAAGAGGGTAAGCATCTGTAATTGTGACCTCGTTCACTTTACGGTAGTCTGTGCACATACGAAACCCTCCATCAGCCTTCTTTACTAGGATGCACGGTGAAGCCCATGGACTAGATGACTCCTCCACTAAACCATGTTCTAACAAGAAGTCTACTTCCTGCTGAAGTAGCCTTTGCTTTTCAGGATTAGCTCTGTAGGGGGAGAGTTTAATTGGTTTAGATTTTCCCACATCTACATCATGGTAACCTAACGTACATTTTTTCGGCACATCCGAAAAAATATTAGGATATGACTGTAGAAGCTCAGTTAAATTGGTTGCTTGTATTTCAGATAATCCATCCATTAAAGGGCTAGGATCCTTGAGGAGGACAGAATTGGAAAGTTTAGTATTAATTTCAGAGATAGAGTGCAAAGAGTCAGAGTCGTCCTCAGAGGTAGAGGACAGAGTCATTACTGGGACTTTATCTGGTGTATGAAAGGCCTTGATTTGATTAATGTGGTAAGTTTTTGTTTTTGAGGTCTTACCAATGGGAGCTACCACATAATTTAAATCAGATAATCTACTTACTATCTGCATAGGTCCCGTAAATCTAGCTTTCAAGGTGTGGCCAGGTATAGGTTCCTGCACCAACACCTTGTCTCCTGGATGGAAGGAGCGGAATTGTGCACTTTTGTCATACCTCTGTTTCATCTTACTTTGAGCTATCTTTAGGTTAGCCGTGGCTAACTCACGTGCCACCTGCAACCTTGAAGACGGGTTGTAGAGTGCTGAGCTTACGTCTTCTCCCATCCATCCTTCTTTGAGCACCCGAAGAGGACCTCGTACATTGTGCCCAAAGATCAGCTCAAACGGACTATACCCTGTAGACTCTTGCACCGTCTCTCGTACTGAGAACAGCAACAATGGTAGAGATTCATCCCAATCTGTCGGAAAGTGCATGCAAAAACTTCTCATCATTGTTTTGGTGGAATCTTTCCAAGGCGCCTTGGGACTGAGGGTGATAGGCAGTGGATAAGTTGTGAATTATCCCTAACCTAGTTAATACTTCCCTAAATGCTTTGGCAGTGAAGTTAGTACCTTGATCACTTTGTATAGTTTTAGGAATGCCAAAACAAGAAATGAATTTTGTTAAAGCTTTGAGAATAGCTTTAGTATTGATACTACGCATTGGGATCGCTTCAGGATATCTGGTTACTTTATCCATAATTGTAAATAAATACTGATTTCCAGACTTTGACTTAGGTAGTGGACCTACACAATCTATAATTAAATCTGCAAAAGGTTCTCCATCAGCAGGTATGGGTTGGAGAGGTGCAGGTTTAATGGAATGTCCAGGTTTCCCAACTTGCTGACATTCTCGGCAACACCTAATATGATTCTTCACATCTTTCTTTAATTTTGGCCAATAAAAATCTTTTGTGATTCTATACAAGGTTTTTGTAATTCCTAAGTGACCTCCTAATGACGTATTATGAGCTATATTTAATATCTGAGGTCTATACTTGGTTGGAACCACTAACCTGTCGTATAATTGCCGGCCCTCTATCTCCTTACCAGTCTCAGTGCATACCAAATAATCATTTTTAACTTCATACTTGACTGGATGACCCAAAGAGGATTTACCCATGGCTGCCTCAAAAGCGAATTTTAAAGAAGGGTCCTTTCGTTGTTCCTCCCGGAAGGACAGTCCCTCGGGCATGGAAACAGAGACATCTGGGAATCCTGCAACCTGGGAATAGGAAGGCTTGATCGGGGTCTGTTCACTTGATTTACGAGACTCCGGCCGGTGTGTCTCATAAAACAACGTGGCTATTCCGAGATCGGAGTCGTCCAAGGATAGGTCAACATTCTCCCCAGACAACCCTTGGGATGTTGCCCGAGTTATGGCCAACACTGGAGAAGCATTAATCATTATAGGTTCAGGACACGAACTAACAGTAGTAATGTTATTACCCAGTAATAACATGGCATTTTTCATGGGAAATCCTTTTGAGATACCTACAGTCAAGTACCCAGTGTAATATTTGCACTGTACATAAATTTTATGCAAAGGAACAGAATATATAGTTCCTCCGTAAGCTTCCAATAAAACTGAGGAATTCAAGGAAGTATTCTCTGAAAGGGGTAATATTCCTTCTCTGACAAGTGAGCAATATGCTCCAGTATCTCTAAAGGTATTTACTTTAGTTGGTTCTGAGTTTTCCTGAAGGGAAATAAGACTTTCGCAATAATAAGGGGCCATACCTTTTTCTACTTCTCTAGGGGACATGTTACTAGGGATATTAGAGATTTTCCCGATGGGTTGAGGTTTTTGGGGGCAGTTGGAACTGATATGACCTACTTTATTGCATCTGAAGCAGACGACAGGCTTGCCCTTTACTCCCTGATGACTTTGCAAGTGGTGTCTTTCTGGCTGATTCCTCTCTGGATATTGTTGTCGAGATGCTCCATAAGTAGTTTGCCTCTCCGCAGGGGGACCATATGTTGAGAAGCGTGGCTCACCAGGTGACTTATTTGGATGACGTAGACGCTCTCCCTCCTGCTGGCACTTCATTCTCCAATGTTGTCGATCTCTGCTCACGCCAGACTGTTGAAAAGAGAGACAGGACCGCTCGGACAAGGAGCGGTTCGTTTCGAAGGTATCAGCCAACCTGGCCGCCTCCAATGCAGTGGTTAAGTCACGATCCTGCAGAAAGACACGAACCTCTGGTCCCACAGACTCCAGCAGGTTATCAATCAGAATAAGCTGCACCAGCTCCTCAAAGTTAGAGACACCACTCGCTTTATACCAGCTGGTAAAAGCTTTGGTTTGCTGTCTCACAAAGTCCACCAGGGATTGACCAAGCTGCCGCCTGTTCAATTTGAAGGTCTTACGATATTTAGCTGGGATACATGTATATGCTCCCAACACTGTGGTCTTCACTACTTGATAATCAGAGAATTCAGCGTCAGTTAATACCGACGTAAATTCCTGTGCCTTACCCAATAATGCTGTATGAACCAACGCTGCCCAGTGCTGTTCCGGCCACCTCAAGGCTCGAGCCTGATTTTCGAAGCTTTCGAAAAATTGCTCTGGTTCGGCCTCATTGAAGCGGGGAACAAGCTGTACTGCTTTTTGTAAACTGAAATCGTTTACAGAATGCGAAAACTGCCTCCTTTCTCTTTCCCTATCAAATTCTTCCCTTGCGAATGCTCTCTGTTCCCTAGTTTGCTCAAGATTGATTTTTGCCAGCTCAAGTGCCAACGACGCTGATTCACCCTGAGACAACCCAGCTGCACTATACTGACCATTTTGCTCCGTAGGTATATCATCTTCCTCCTGCGAGAACATAGTAGTTTTTGCCCTAGCTCCCGTAGAGGGAGGAGTTTGATGTGCCATCTCTTCTTCAATAAGTATGTCAGCAATAAGTGAACGCAGTTGCGCAGCTGTAAGAGTGCGTTTATAGGGAATGCCAATGGAACGAGCAATTTGCCAACAACGCTGTAGGGACAATTTAGGTAGGTTATGCAAAGTATATGCCGACACCAGGCGTCTGACTCGTCTAGGTGGCATAAGTTATTCGCTATGCACAGTACGAATACCCCAACGTAACACGTTAATTTGCAGAACACGCTTAGCTATGCACAGTACGATTGCAGAATACGCATACAAGCAAAGCCGACTGCACACAAGATTGACCGTAGCGAAGCGAGCACACTGAACAAGCTAGTAGCGAGCTGTTGAACGATCACACAATAGCAAGGCTGATCATAAGCAACTGACACGCAAAATTTGTAAAGCGAAGCGAAACAGCAAGCTACACAATGTTCCTGCTACAAGCTTCACCCTAAGCTCAACCGTTTCTCTAAGTCCAGCTCTCGGACAGGCTACCCATATTACAACCTAGGATTTCAAATGGCCTGTTATCCCAGGTGTAATGGGAGCAAATAAACACAGTAGAAAAAGTTTAGACTTATATTATCCTTCACCAATTATAACAGCAATATGTACACTATGTACAGTGATAAATATAGTGCACTCCACGGTAAGCAAGGCAGAAATAGAAGCCACAAGATAGCACACCGTGCTTCAACCAGCTCTAGAGTGGGAATGACAAGGGCAGACAGGAGAGCGGTATCCACATAACCTCTGCGATTGTCAATCCCACCTTCTTATTGGCTAGAACCTGGTCACTAGTTGAACGATGGGGCCCCATCATCAACTCTTAGCAACCTGGTTCGCTGGTTGGGGGAGATAGCCTGTAAATGAGGGTGTGTCCATGCGCCGAATAAAGGTTACGTACTCTTTGCATGCCACATGCGGGATTACCAAAACTGTTGTCCAGAGGGCTGAGGAAGGGTTGTTGAGGTGGTTCGGACATGTAGAGAGAATGGAGCGAAACAGAATAACTTCAAGAGTGTATCAGTCTGTAGTGGAAGGAAGGCGGGGTAGGGGTCGGCCTAGGAAGGGTTGGAGGGAGGGGGTAAAGGAGGTTTTGTGTGCGAGGGGCTTGGACTTCCAGCAGGCATGCGTGAGCGTGTTTGATAGGAGTGAATGGAGACAAATGGTTTTTAATACTTGACGTGCTGTTGGAGTGTGAGCAAAGTAACATTTATGAAGGGATTCAGGGAAACCGGCAGGCCGGACTTGAGTCCTGGAAATGGGAAGTACAGTGCCTGCACTCTGAAGGAGGGGTGTTAATGTTGCAGTTTAAAAACTGTAGTGTAAAGCACCCTTCTGGCAAGACAGTGATGGAGTGAATGATGGTGAAAGTTTTTCTTTTTCGGGCCACCCTGCCTTGGTGGGAATCGGCCAGTGTGATAATAAAATAAAAAAAAAAATATATATATATATATATATATATATATATATATATATATATATATATATATATATATATATATATATATATATATATATATATATATATATATATATATATATATATATATATATATATATATATAATTTAGCATTAAAGGTAAACCCTCTTAATTCACAAAGTTGGTGTCCCAAAGTTATAATTTCATTCAGAAACTCGAAATCAGAAAACTTGGTATCTACATGAAGAAGAGCTTGCCTCTGAGAAAGAAATTCCCCACAAAATATAAAAATGTATGCTATGGGTTTATCAGTGGCTAGATTATTCTGCAAGTTTTGTGGCAAGATACATTGGTACATTGGTGCCGTTGCTCTTCCCTCATGCAGAGCAACACCATGCAGGCAGCACCACACAGTTGTAGCCACTCTCTTTATTGCTGCCTCTTTAGTGCTGTATGTTCTGGGTTTAGGCTTCCTTGTTGTGGTCTGTGCTCTGTGCTCGCTGTGCTGTGTTCTGCTCTGTGTTCTCGTATTTTCTTGATTGATTTATTGGTTGCGCCTACGTTGGTATTCTTTTTTTTACGGACAGGTACAACAGTCCAGTTAAAAGTATATGTAGTCGTAGTAAAAAACATAGGAATGGAGGAGCACTGCAGTAGGCTTATTAGGCTAGGTAGGTTCATTTCACAACCACCCACATACTTGTGGGTTGTGATCGTGGACCGGGCCGCGGGGGCGTTGATCCCCGGAATAACCTCCAGGTAACCTCCAGGTAACCCATTCTTAAGCAACTCAAAATTCTTCCCTCAATGACACTACCTGGGAGTTTGTTCCACTCATCTACAAGTCAACCGCCAAACCCGTATTTCTCTTATATCTAGATCTAATACTAAATTTGCCTAACTTGAAGCCATTATTGTGTGTCCTGGCTATCTGTATCCCGCTTTATTTATTCCGCTTTTCCATTTGTACGCTTCATTTATATCCTTCCTATTTCTACGTTTGTTGCAGGGAGTGTAAATTTATCGCCTTTAGCCTATCTTCGTAGAAAAGGTTTCTGATGCATGGAACCAACTGCGTCATTCTTCTAGCTATATTTTCCAACGCCTTTATGTGTCCATTCTGAAATGTAGAGGCCAGAACTGAGCAACGTAATCTTAAAGAAGACCTTACCAAAGTTACATCGAGTTGTAACATAACCTTAGGACTTCTGTTGTTGGTTGCAGTGCCTTTGTTGCTCCATGTGTATTTAATAATGGTATAAAATGACGTACTGTGTTCATTATATATACCGTGGTCAGTATATATATGTCGCGCCGAATAGGTAAAACTTGCGGAAAATTTGTGTATGCAATAATTTCGCAGAAATCATTCTGAACCTAACGAAAAAAATATATTTCATTGTGTTTGTTTATTATCAAATTATTGTAAACTTATCTAAAATATATTTAGTTGGATTAGGCTAAATTAAATTGCGCTTGTTATAATAAGGTTAGGAAAGATTTCTAAGGTTCTTTTTGGTACAAAATGATTAATTTTCACATTAACATAAACGAAAAAAATATATCTTTAAACGTATAAGAGAAAATTTTTTGAAAGGACTTAATTTTAAATGAGTTCTTGCTAACTGACCAGTTTTATCTATTCGGCGCGACAGTATATATATATATATATATATATATATATATATATATATATATATATATATACATATATATATATATACATTATATATACATATATGCATATGCATATATATATATATATATATATATATATATATATGCATATATATCTATATATATATATATATATATATATATATATATATATATATATATATATATATATATATATATATATATATATATATATATATATATATATATATATAAATAATATAGGGAAGTGCCACCTCTATGGCTGGAATGGGGACCTTCATCCTCAGAGAAGACAATAAACGTACCTCAGGGAAAACTCAAGGTTCTCCCCGGAGCTGTTTGAATATTTTCTTCTCCTACACATCGGATACCTCCTCGGATCAAGAGCCTTTTACAAGCATCAAGCAAAGCCATCCCCAGTGAAGGGATACAGACCTCAGAGCTTCTCATACACAATCCTCTGCCAACTACCAACTAATTCAGCTTACGAGTATCCCAGTCGATATCCCCCCTTACTTTGCCAATGCTGTGGACGTCCCGAGGCATAATTATAGATGATTATACAGGTGCTCTGGGGACTCCCGGTAATGTAGGATTCATTTGGATAATGTGAGTAACTGCCGCCAGTGTTCAGCCTCGCCGGATGGGATCTTCAAGACTCCTTGTGGCGTTGATGGAGGTGTCGTACATATGGCTTTGCCACGGCGATGAGTGAGCATTGTACTGTTGCTCGTTGAGGCGTTGATGAGGGTATCGTACGTCTGGTCTAGTTATGTTCTGTTACGCTATGATACCTTACGTTACGGCGGGTTATCGTATAAACCTTGGTAATTGATACCGACTAATTGGTTTAAAAAGACACTGGCTTTATTGTCTCTGTAAACCAAACTCTAAGTTAAGTTATGCTGGGTTAGGTTAGGACTGATTAATACACAAATAACCCGCACGCAGGAGAGAAAAGCTTACGAAAGTCACATTTTCACAAGAGAGTGAGGGAGCCAGTATACACATGCGACTGGGACAAGGACGGAACTAAGAGATACATATACCGGTTCTCTCACTCTTTTGTGTTAGTGTGACTCTGTAAAGGGTCATAGTCGGATGGAAGTCTCGTCGTAAGCTTCTCTCTCCTATGTGCGGATTATCTGTGTAGTGAAGATTGAGACACTTATGCAACATATGGGAATCTTTACTGAAGAAACGTTTCCCTATACAGTGGCTTCATCAGTCCAGTACAAAGCAGAAAGGTGTAATGAGAGGAGGAGCTTGAGGTAATCAGTCCCTCTGCTTTATATTGGACTGATGAAGCCACTGTGTGGCCGAACGTTTCTTCAATAAAGATTCCCATATGTTGCATAAGTGTCTTAGTCTTCAACTTGTCGGTTTTCAAAACCATTTATCACATCTGTGTATTGTTCCAGTCACTGTATTGTGCCTTTTTTGTCCTTTAAGACTGATTAAGTTAGGCTGGGCTAGGTTAGTCTTGACTAGGTTTGGTTACGTTAGTCATGACCAGGTTTGGTTACGTTAGTCTTGACTAGGTTTGGTTACGTTAGTCTTGACTAGGTTTGGTTACGTTAGTCTTGATTAGGTTTGGTTACGTTAGTCATGACCAGGTTTGGTTACGTTAGTCTTGACTAGGTTGGGGTAGGTTAGTCTTGACTAGGTTTGGTTACGTTAGTCATGACCAGGTTTGGTTACGTTAGTTTTGACTAGGTTTGGTTACATTAGTCTTGACTAGGTTTGGTTACGTTAGTCTTGACTAGGTTTGGTTACATTAGTCTTGACTAGGTTTGGTTACGTTAGTCTTGACTAGGTTTGGTTACGTTAGTCTTGACTAGGTTGGGGTAGGTTAGTCTTGACTAGGTTTGATTACGTTAGTCATGACCAGGTTTGGTTACGTTAGTCATGACCAGGTTTGGTTACGTTAGTCTTGACTAGGTTTGGTTACATTAGTCTTGACTAGGTTTGGTTACGTTAGGTTAGCTTTTGTAAGACAATAGACGTCAACTGAAGTAATTTAAACAATTACGAGATTCATTAACACTAATAAATAGGACGGAAAGCTGGCTCAGGTCAGCAGCTGGCTCTTGTTTGGGGAGAGTTTACTCTGTAACAAAGATCTGTGCAAAAATAATTTCTAATTAGGAGAAGCAGAATACTGTTATTCTTGAACGGCAAATGTTGATCGTCAAATTAATTCATGACCGCTGTGGAGCTGTAGATTAGAAAAATATTGAAAGGCAGATCAAATAATGGATGAACGCTGGCAAAATAATTGATAAGTGAGGCGAAATATGAATGGAAAGATATAATCTTCATGGAATTGCGAAATAATGAAAAGGAAGGCAAAATAATTAATAAGAAGCTCGAAATATTGAATGATAATAAATAGGAAAAGCCGAGAATGCCCAAATAATAGATACCAAAGGCTAAAGGATGAATGGGAAACACAAGGGCAAGATGTTTGAGTCACTGATGTCTCGACAGCACTGATGTGTGAAGCTGCACCCTGGGTAAACAATATAGATTAGAGCAGAGGCAGAGTGAGAAAATCTTCCCGTCTAGGGAGGCACATTCCATTACCACTGAATAACATGAATAATAGCTTCAGATTGAAGGTGGATTTTGCCAGTACGAAAAACCGCTAGCGTTTCTGGAGATGTAGGAAGTGAACTGATGGTGTGTGTGTGTGTGTGTGTGTGTGTGTGTGTGTGTGTGTGTGTGTGTGTGTGAATCACGGCTCCTTACCCTGCCTCTGCAGTTGCTCAACGCTTGCACTACTGGTTTCTATTTTTTTAAGCTAGCCTTACCCTTACTCTTCAAACTATGAACTAAATCTCTCAAAAATTCTTTTTTTCTTCCAATTCTTTCCACCCTGAGACTAAAGAAATATTTCCCACCCTCCCTGTGGCTCACCATCAAGCTGTGATCCATTTTCCTTCTGGTCTGCCCGAGATTCTTTGTTTTATATAACTGCACATATTCTGCCGTGAAGACCTCCCCGGGTCTCCTCACGTTCATCACGGTCGTCCTTCACGAGTACTGCTGCATCCTACTTCAGTCTTATTAGGTTAGGTTAGGTTAGGTTCGTCAGGAAACAGGACAAATGTTTCCTGACGCGGGTCTTAGTCAGAGTCTTATTAATTGTTTTCTTTTTATAGTCATCATCCTTCACATGTGGCGCCAAAGTAACGTTCTTGCTCTCTCGTGTCATATCGCTTTTGTTGTCTCAGCTTTTCTTCGATTCTGTCTCTTCTGTGTTTTTCACATGTTTGGTTGTTATTGTGCTTATTATTTGTTGACTGACATCTTGTATCATCTCTCGACTCTTCTGCATTTCTGGGTGAATCATTGTTGACTCTTGTTTCTCTCATTTCTTTACCTCGTTTTCAGTGTGTAGCTTTTCTTTTGTCCCTTGACATTTTGTGCATCTCTTTTAGCTTCATCAGCCTTTGTTTTCGACTATACATCTAGCTCCTTTTCCCACAGCATTTCTTTATAAAAAAATTATACTTTCATAACCCTTTCTTTTTGTAGTGTGTTACGTTCTTTGCCTCTTCCTCCACATAACTCTCCGGACCAGCTTAGTACCATATGAATGAACATTAAAATGGTATAAAATACATGTGCAACAGTTAGGTATCTTTATTTCGAAACGTTTCGCCTATACAGTAGGCTTCTTCAGTCGAGTACAGAAAAGTTGATAGAAGCAGAAGAGACTTGAAGACGATGTAATCAATCCATCACCCTTGAAGTTTTGAGGTGGTCAGTCCCTCAGTCTGGAGAAGAGTATTGTTCCATAGTCTGTCACTTCAGCTCCATATTGTTTCAGACTATGGGACTGAGGGACTGAGGGACTGACCACTTCAAAACTTCAAGGGTGATGGACTGATTACATCGTCTTCAAGTATCTTCTGCTTCTATCAACTTTTCTGTACTCGACTGAAGAAGCCTACTGTGTAGGCGAAACGTTTCGAAATAAAGATACTTAACTGTTTCACATGTGTCTTACCTAGTACCTTATGACTGAAGACACCCATTGTTTTACTTGACTCGATATCTGTTATGTCAAATTCGTTTAGGATGAAACCCTGCTCAAGTCTTGCTGGTTCGTCTTCCTATCTCACTCAGGGTGTTTCTCTAAGTGTTGACCCAGAATCATCATTCCTCATTGCTCTTAGTATTTCCAGTTCTCAGAGGAGGTCAAAGTTCTCATAGTTAATTTACATATACAGAAGTAAAGATCTCATAAAATTAATATATTGTTTTGGCTCTTCCCATTTTTTCCTCTGATGACGTTTCCAGCAAGCGTATCGATGTTCTTTACTTATTACACACGTCTAATGTGTGTGTGTGTGTGTGTGTGTGTGTGTGTGTGTGTGTGTGTGTGTGTGTGTGTGTGTGTGTGTGTGTGTGTGTGTGTGTGCAACCTTTTTAACATACAAATCCCTGTGTCTGCATGTGTGTGTACAGATGAGTTTACATATACACGCGTACACGTTTACATGTATATTTGCACATGGTCTTTAGGTTTGCATTCATACATGGTGAAGCAATTAACTTAGTCCGCCATACAAAAATCACGAAAGAAGCAAACATTAGAGGTTACAAACCACGAATATCTGTACAGCTCTGGCTCGACCCAGCTGAGATTAGACTCTGATGACCAGGTGTTTATTTCGTTCAATTTAGGGCCATTCCTGCCAAATGGAAACTGGTCATTAAAACAGCAATTTATCTGTGCACTAAGAGACTATTTCGATCGATAAAATAGGGATGATAGTGTCAGTGTACAAACGCTGAGAGATACACAGGTATCGGCGTAAATACGCTGAGAGATACACAGGTATCGGCGTAAATACGCTGAGAGATACACAGGTATCGGCGTAAATACGCTGAGAGATACACATATATCGATGTACATATGCTGAGTGATGCACACATATATCTGAGTATATCGTGTTATTTTTAGGCAGAGCTCTTGATCCTGGCTCATTTAATACCACTAGTTTTATTAAACAAGTCAAGTTTAAATTTACCGTTATAATGACTGCAAGAAAATTACTCTGAACATTGCAAAATATGTTAGTAGTAAAATAGGTTAATAACATCATTAAGAGGAGCCTTGCAACTGCTGGACGCCCAGCAATAAGGAAACCGACCCAACTATGCCGATCCGATGGCAACCAAAAGCGTCCAGCTGAAACTACCCTGCAAAGCCTGAACAAATGGCAAGCAGGTGGTGTGGAACTACACATATACATCCGCATAGGGGATGGGGTAATACTTATCTCCAATACAGCATGGATGAAGGAAGGGCAGCTGCCACCCTATCATTGTATGCTTGTTCCCATAGGCTCAAAGACCCTTGGTCCCTATTGAAGGAGCACATGTAAGTTCCTTAAGGAGATAGGCAAAAGACTCATTAGGGCAATTAGGGATCCCAGTGCAGATAGTTCTCTATTTTAGCATCACAGTGCTGCAGTTCAGAGGGGTAATACGTGCTGTATCCTGGGTACGCGCCCCAGCTCTGAGGAGCTGGAAGAGGTTTCTATAATGTAATTTTTGACAGTCACGTAGCAATATGCACTTCTAACGTTTCCCTCAAATCTTATGTATTGCCCTGGTACCATCAACGCATCTTTTAAGCCTTGTGTACCATATTACGAAAACAAAATATACCTACTAGCACGGAAAGTGGAATATTAGAAAGGCATCAAGAAGAAATCCGAAAAAGTATATCCTTTAGAAGTCTTTTTACCGTCTTCTCCGAATCTGTGGGTCCAACAATTTGCACTACAGGTGGACCACATGTACAAAAATATTCGAAAAATTTTCGGATATATATTTCACATTTTAGGCCAATATTGACTGATGTACATTTATCGGTGTATATATGTAGTTAAAAAAATTACATATATACACCGATAAATCTACATTATTGAGGCAACTGGTTAATTAGCAAGAACTCACTTAACAATAAGTCCTTTATAAAATTTTCTCTTATACGTTCAAAGATATATATTTTTTTCATTTATGTTAATGTAAAAATTAAAAATTTTGTACCAAAAGAACCTTAGAAAACTTACCTAACCTTATTATAACAAGCGCAATTTAATTTAGCTTAATCCAACTAAATATATTTTAGATAAGTTTATGATAAATAAACAAACAATGAAGTATATTTTTTTCGTTAGGTTCAGAATGATTTTTTGCGAAATTATTGCATACAAAAATTTTCGCTTGCCTAGTTTGGCAAGAAAAGCGTTGCTATTTAAGCCAAAATTGCGAGTTTTATCTATTCGGCACGACATATATAAATATATATATATATATATATATATATATATATATATATATATATATATATATATATATATATATATATATATAAATATATATATATATATGTGTAAATATGTATATATATATATAGATGAATTATATATATGTATATATATATATATATATATATATATATATATATATATATATATATATATATATATATATATATATATATATATATATATATATATATATATACTTTTTTTATTTTTAAAGTACCACCTCTATAGCTTTAATGGGGACCCTCATCCTCAGAGAAGACAATAAACGTACCTCAGTGAAAACTCAAGGTTCTCCCCGGAGCTGTTTGAATATTTTCTTCTCCTACCACCCTCTATATATGTTTTATTCTATGTGAACATTTATTAATAAACAAAATACATTTACAGAAAAAAAACATAAACATGAATACAATGGCACAATGTATCAAAGATGATGAATTTCCTCCAGCTCCTCCGAGGCTGGACGTGAGCCAAGTATGCAGCAAGCATTTCCCCTCTGGATGGCGACGCTGAGGCGCTGGAACATGAAAGTGGCTGCCCTTGGGTCCCTGGTGGTGTCGATGAGTCTGGAACCCAATTCTTTAAGGAAACTTGTGGCATTTTTTCCCCATGATCCCAAGGTCTCTGATCCCGCTGGGACAAATTGATACTGTTGGCTAATGTCCCTGTACTTGCTGATCTTGTACTCCTCCCTGTGGTCAGCAGCTCCTCCCTGTCGCCCCACACTCTGATGGATATAGGTGTCAGCCAGTGTGGACACACAGGTATAGTCCCATGCTAAGAGCTTGCCCTTCTTCCAAGGATAGATGGTGATCCCGTCGGGGCGGTTTGCTGGGTTGTGGGTATTGTTTTTCAAATTCAAAGTTTATTCTCTATAAGGATTACAATGCTTAGTTTACAGAAATTTGGTTATTGTTTGGTTTAACATGTAGTAAAATTGAGATTACAGAGTGTACCACTAAAACGCTTAGCATGGCTAGGCATTTCGGGCATACTTAGTTTTATTCTTAAATGTAAAATATTACAAATTATGAGGTAAGTTGGTATTATGGCTAAGTGACTAAATACTATTTTGTGAGTTTAGCAGTGTGAATGCTTTTGTTTTGGCACAGCATATAGTTTCAGTATTGGAGTATCACAGGATTCATTGTATTAAGACTGAGATTAATATTTCTGTTTATGGTCAAATGAGTGTGCGAGTGTAAGTGTGAACCACCAGGTGGTATTTGTGAAGTTAGTTGACGGGGTGTATCAGGGAGATAAGATGTTTTCTAATGGTAGTTTTGAAGGTGATGAATGTGTCTGCAGTTCTAGAGTTCTCAGGTAGGGTATTCCAGATTTTAGGGCCTTTGACATACATTGAATTTTTGTAAAGGTTTAGTCGGACACGGGGAATGTCGTAGAGATGTTTGTTTCTGGTGTTATGCCTGTGGGTTCTGTCACAACTATCAAGAAAGCGTTTAAGGTCAAGGTTGATATTAGAGTTTAAGGCCCTGTAGATATAGATTGCACAGTAGTAAGTGTGGATGTGCTGAACTGGGAGTAAGTTTAGATCTTTGAAGAGTGGGGGGGTGTGCTGCCAGGGATGGGATTTAGTGATTATTCTTACTGCAGCTTTTTGTTGGGTTATTATTGGCTTTAGGTGTGTTGCTGCAGTTGATCCCCAAGCACAAATAGCATAGGTGAGGTATGGATAAATAAGTGAGTGGTATAGTGTGAGAAGGGCATTTTGCGGCACATAGTATCGTATCTTGGAGAGGATCCCAACCGTTTTGGATACTTTTTTGGCTATATGCTGGATATGGGTGCTGAAATTCAGGTTATTGTCAAGGTATAAGCCTAAGAATTTTCCCCCATTATTTCTGGTAATTAGAGTGTTGTCAATCTTAATGTTAATTTGTGCATCTCCTGCTCTGCTACCAAACATAATATAGTAAGTTTTGTCAGTGTTAAGCGTAAGTTTGTTGGCTGTCATCCAAGTCGATATTTTAATCAGCTCCTCATTCACAATGGTGTTAAGGGTGGCAAGATTAGGGTGAGAGATGACATAAGTCGTGTCATCAGCAAAGAGAATGGGTTTTAGGTGTTGGGATACGTTTGGTAGGTCATTGATGTATATGAGGAAGAGCAGGGGACCAAGGACACTTCCCTGCGGAACTCCAGTATCAAGTGGCCGTGTTGCTGATGCTGTGTCTTTAATGGTGACGTACTGATACCTATTAGTAATGTAAGATTTGAAAAAAGCAAGCGCATGGCCTCTTATACCGTAGTGGTCAAGTTTGTGGAGTAGGATTTCGTGGTTTACTGTGTCAAAAGCTTTTCTTAGGTCAATAAAAATTCCTAGTGGATATTCCTTATTTTCCAGTGCTGTGTAAAGCAGATCTAGCATTTTTATGATTGCATCATTAGTGCTTTTATTTTTCCTGAATCCAAACTGGCAGGGGTTGAGTATGTTTTGAGCCGTTATAAATGAATACAGTCTCCTGTGCACAAGTTTCTCAAAGATTTTGGATAGCAATGGTAAGTTAGATATTGGCCTATAGTTGTTTAAGTCTGTAGGGTCACCACCTTTATGTATTGGTGTAACCCTTGCCATCTTGAGTAGTTTCGGGAAGGTGCTAGTCTCTATTGACTTGTTAAAAAGTAATGAAATAGCATGCGAAAGGACATGGGCCGCTCGCTTGTACAGTAATGGTGGGACATGAGACAGATTCCCCGAGTTATTTTTAAGTGACTTTATGATCTCAATGACTTCAGTGGGCTCAGTTGGTGCAAGATAGAAGGAATTAGGGAAATTTCCATCTAGGTAGTCCCCGGCATGGGCATTGGTATGTGGGATTTTACTGGCGAGGTTAGATCCTATGTTTGAGAAGAAGTCGTTTATCTTGTTAGCTGTGTCAGTGGGATGTAGTGGTGTTTCGTTAGGTTTAGTTAGGACAATATTCTTGGTTTTTCTCAGTTTGTGGGTCCCTAGAATCTGAGAGAGTGTTTTCCAGGTCTTTTTTATATCTCCTCTAGTGTCTGTGAATCTACTGGAGTAGTATAGTTGTTTGGCTTTTTTTATTACTTTAGTGAGAGTTGATGAATAGTGTTTGAGAATATCTTTGTGTATTAAGCCCTGTCTATATTGTTTTTCATATTGGTGTTTCTTGTCAATGGATTTCAGAATGGTGCTGGTTAGCCATGGGCAACCAAGCCGTTTGTTTGTGATCTGTTTTGTTTTTATAGGACAATGTTTGTTGTATAGTCTAAGTAATTTGTTAAGAAAGATGTCTGTCCAGTCATCAATACCATTGGCCTTGGAGAATTCTGTAGGCCAATCAACAGTCTCTAGGTCAGCTGTGAACTTCCTTACTGAGGCCTCGTCATGGAGTCTAAATGAGACTTTGTTGTATTCAAGTGGTGGTTTACTAATGTTTGTCAGGAGGAAGGTAGGGTAGTGGTCTGTAGTGCTATCTGTGATTATCCCTGATTTAAGGGGGGCTAGTATATTGGTCCATATGTGGTCTATTATGGTTGCACTTGTCTCAGTGAGCCTGGTTGGTTTAGTTATTGTTGGTATGAGAAGTGTGTTGTTCATATTGTTGATGAAATCAGTTACAGGCTGATCATCTAGTAAGCCAAGGTTGATGTTGAAGTCTCCAGCTAAGAGAAGGTGGTGCTTATTCATTTGTCTGTTTGTTATTAGTGACTTTAATTTCTCACTGAAATTTGGGATGTTTGTGTGAGGTATCCGGTAAATGGCACCAATTGTTATAGGCGTCTTAAGGTTTTTTACAGTAAAATTAGCAAAAATGTATTCCCCATATTCATCACTAAAGCAAGTGGTGCTAAGACAAGATAATTGGTTAGAGTAATAGATTGCAATACCACCCCCAACTTGGTTTGTTCTGCAGTTGTGAATTGCTGTGTATCCTGGTAGAGGGTAGATATCTATTGTGTCCTGCTTAAGCCAGGTCTCAGTAAGAATAATGCAGGAGAAGGGTGTCTTTAGTGATTCAA
Organism: Cherax quadricarinatus; assembly: GCF_038502225.1. Taxonomy (NCBI): domain Eukaryota; kingdom Metazoa; phylum Arthropoda; class Malacostraca; order Decapoda; family Parastacidae; genus Cherax; species Cherax quadricarinatus. Next base: position 13,869,520 of record NC_091303.1, on the reverse strand, counting down.
GGAGTGCTAGGAGGTCATCATAGTGTTTGCTTAAGGACCTGATGTTGTAGTTTAGTACTGATAGACTTTTAGCATTGTTTAGGATAGTGGTGGCTTGTGATGCTGTGTAATAAAGGCAGTTACTTTCCAATAGGTTTTGATTGGGTGTCAGATTATGGAGGTTTAGATCAGGGTCAACGTGATCAATCATCTTCTAGGTTTAAAATTATGGTTATTTATATCCTGTGTTGTGTGTTGAGTTCTACTACTGATATCTGTAGTGGTTGGAACTTTGGACAAGTATATAGCTAGAGTATTTTGGTCATGTAGGGTATAGTCACTACTACACATAATGAAGTTGATGTTGTCTGTGTGTTGTGCTGGAATGAACTAAAGTACAACTAGGTATAAACTAGTAATATAAAAATACAAATTAAAAATAGAACAAGACTCTCACTTGTAATTGCACTAAGGTCTAATAATGACTTTTGTGGAGTCTCTGTTTTTGAGCTAGAGTGAGCTAAAGTACAATAGGTTTAATCTAATAATATAAAAGTACAAATTAAAAATAGCACTAGTCTCTCACTAGTAATTGCACTGTGGTCTAATATAGTGAATTTGGTATTGACTATGCCTTGAGGTAGAATGAGCTATGGTACAACTGAATTTAATCTAATAATATAAAAATACAAATTAAAAAATACAGATTAAAAGTAGCACCAGTCTCTCACTAGTATTTGCACTATGTTCTAATATAGTGAATTTGGTATTGACTATGTATTGAGGTAAAAGAGCTATAGTACAACAACTTTAGTCTAATAATATAAAAATACAAATTACAAATAGCACCAGTCTCTCACTAGTAATTGCACTGTGGTCTAGTATAGTGAATTTGGTATTGACTATGTATTGAGCTAGAATGAGCTAGAGTAAAACTGTGATTAATCTAATAATATAATGAAGGAACAAGACTCTCAATTGTAATTGCACTAAGGTCTTATATAAGTTGTTTATAAGAATTAGAGTATAATTAGATTTAAATTGACAGGATAAAATTAAGGTAGCAAAATAATAATAAAAACAAAAGAATTGATAAAAATAATAATGGCAATGACTTGGTTATAATATGCTAGTAAGATGGTAGATAGGATGATATAAAAGTTGTAGTTGAAAATACTAGGTTAAAAAAGTATGGAATAAAAATGGTCAATAAAGGAGTTTACAATAAGTTTGATCAATATAGTTTAAAGTAAAGTTGGGCAATAATAGGGATTTAGAATAAAATTGGGCAATTGAGTATTTTTTAAAGTGAGGTAGAATTATTGAAGACAAGTTATGGTTAGTTTATAAAAGAATAAGATGGAACAGTGATGTGGTAAGTTGTAATAAAGGAGATAGTTTCTGTAGATATTTAATACAATTAAGATTATGAGGTAGAATGGTCGTTGAGTACAACAATGACAATTAAAAGTAGTTGGAGTATTAGAATTTTAGGGGGGCACAAATTTATGACAATATGACAATATAACACTAACGGTGGACTATGGGTATTATCTGCACTTTACTCTGATTCTGTTAGTCCAGCCTCACTTAGGAATGTTGTAAGGTCATGTTCTGTGGAGATGAAGTATCTCTTTCCAGTGGGCTGTTTCCTAACTGCTATTTTTCCATCCCTCACAAAGCACTGGTGGATTTTTTGGGCATAGCGCAGTTTTCTTAGCCGATAAAGAAGGTTTTGTCTCATTTTGGTAAGGCACTCATTGACGTAAACATCAGTTTTCATAGTAATAGATGTTTTTAGTAGGTTGTTTCTTTGTAAGCTATTTTGGAATTTTAACAGCACTGTTTTTTTACCTGCATGATAGCCCATCAGTTTGCAATCCTTTAATTCATCACTACGTATGTTAAGGCGAAGGTGGTCCTTGATAAGCTGTAGGGTGGTCTCCATGCAGGTCTCTTGGGTGACTGTGGGTGGGAGATGTTTGCTGTTAACTACAACAGCGTCAGATAGCTGTTGTTGGTCATTATGGTCTTGGAAGTTGATTATGACATTTGCAAGTTGTTGGTCCACTCTTGATCTTTCCTCTGTAATGTTGGTAGTAAGTAGGGTGACTTGGTCTTTTAAAGTGTTGATGGTGTCTAGGGACCGGGTGTGGGTGTTGCTTTGTTGTTCTAGAGTGTCTAGTTTATGTTCTAGAACAGTGATCTTGTTGAGGTAATCTGCATTGCTAGCCTTTAGTTCCTGCATTTCTTGAGTTAGTTTGGTGATCGTTTGGTTCTGAATCATAAGGAGTTTAGCTATTTCTGGGTCGGTGATCTTCTTGACATCAAATACTGGGAAGGAGTTATCTTGGAGTGTAGCGGTGGCCATGTTTGTTGTCGTCTGTCGTGTGTTGTGGTGATGCCGGTGGGTGATGAGGGTTGTGTCCTGGCTGGCAGTACCACAAGTTTTCCTCGTGCTATTACTGCTCTCACCTTTGATGTTAGGAGTCCTTAGCTGGTTACTGGATCTTCTTTTATTGTTCTGACCCTTGTCCATTGGCTGTGGCTTCGGGTGAATAGTAGGCGATGGGTGTTGGGTGAATGTTGTGGAGTATCACTTCAGTGGCAGCGGGGTAGGAGTTGCTAGAACGAGTCCTATTAGTTGGTAATTTGTGAACTTTTGGGTGATTTCTGCAGTTGCTTTATATCATTCTGGGTATCCACACATGTTAGTGTTATGCGGGTCTTGATTAGGTCATCACTGGGCTGCTGGGAACCTCAGGTAGAAGTAAAAATAGAGGACAAGGTTCCTGTTGACGCTGCCGCTGCCGCTGCCGCTGCCGCTGCTGCAAGTGATCGTGGCTCCCTCTCGGCAGGGCATCCAGCTGTATATATATATATATATATATATATATATATATATATATATATATATATATATATATATATATATATATATAATGGAAATAAATGGGATTAAATCTGGAGTATCTGAGAGAGTTAGAGCAAAGGAAGGGGTAGCAGTAATGTTAAATGATCAGTTATGGAAGGAGAAAAGAGAATATGAATGTGTAAATTCAAGAATTATGTGGATTAAAGTAAAGGTTGGATGCGAGAAGTGGGTCATAATAAGCGTGTATGCACCTGGAGAAGAGAGGAATGCAGAGGAGAGAGAGAGATTTTGGGAGATGTTAAGTGAATGTATAGGAGCCTTTGAACCAAGTGAGAGAGTAATTGTGGTAGGGGACTTGAATGCTAAAGTAGGAGAAACTTTTAGAGAGGGTGTGGTAGGTAAGTTTGGGGTGCCAGGTGTAAATGATAATGGGAGCCCTTTGATTGAACTTTGTATAGAAAGGGGTTTAGTTATAGGTAATACATATTTTAAGAAAAAGAGGATAAATAAGTATACACGATATGATGTAGGGCGAAATGACAGTAGTTTGTTGGATTATGTATTGGTAGATAAAAGACTGTTGAGTAGACTTCAGGATGTACATGTTTATAGAGGGGCCACAGATATATCAGATCACTTTCTAGTTGTAGCTACACTGAGAGTAAAAGGTAGATGGGATACAAGGAGAATAGAAGCATCAGGGAAGAGAGAGGTGAAGGTTTATAAACTAAAAGAGGAGGCAGTTAGGGTAAGATATAAACAGCTATTGGAGGATAGATGGGCTAATGAGAGCATAGGCAATGGGGTCGAAGAGGTATGGGGTAGGTTTAAAAATGTAGTGTTAGAGTGTTCAGCAGAAGTTTGTGGTTACAGGAAAGTGGGTGCAGGAGGGAAGAGGAGCGATTGGTGGAATGATGATGTAAAGAGAGTAGTAAGGGAGAAAAAGTTAGCATATGAGAAGTTTTTACAAAGTAGAAGTGATGCAAGGAGGGAAGAGTATATGGAGAAAAAGAGAGAAGTTAAGAGAGTGGTGAAGCAATGTAAAAAGAGAGCAAATGAGAGAGTGGGTGAGATGTTATCAACAAATTTTGTTGAAAATAAGAAAAAGTTTTGGAGTGAGATTAACAAGTTAAGAAAGCCTAGAGAACAAATGGATTTGTCAGTTAAAAATAGGAGAGGAGAGTTATTAAATGGAGAGTTAGAGGTATTGGGAAGCTGGAAGGAATATTTTGAGGAATTGTTAAATGTTGATGAAGATAGGGAAGCTGTGATTTCGTGTATAGGGCAAGGAGGAATAACATCTTGTAGGAGTGAGGAAGAGCCAGTTGTGAGTGTGGGGGAAGTTCGTGAGGCAGTAGGTAAAATGAAAGGGGGTAAGGCAGCCGGGATTGATGGGATAAAGATAGAAATGTTAAAAGCAGGTGGGGATATAGTTTTGGAGTGGTTGGTGCAATTATTTAATAAATGTATGGAAGAAGGTAAGGTACCTAGGGATTGGCAGAGAGCATGCATAGTTCCTTTGTATAAAGGCAAAGGGGATAAAAGAGAGTGCAAAAATTATAGGGGGATAAGTCTGTTGAGTGTACCTGGTAAAGTGTATGGTAGAGTTATAATTGAAAGAATTAAGAGTAAGACGGAGAATAGGATAGCAGATGAACAAGGAGGCTTTAGGAAAGGTAGGGGGTGTGTGGACCAGGTGTTTACAGTGAAACATATAAGTGAACAGTATTTAGATAAGGCTAAAGAGGTCTTTGTGGCATTTATGGATTTGGAAAAGGCGTATGACAGGGTGGATAGGGGGGCAATGTGGCAGATGTTGCAAGTGTATGGTGTAGGAGGTAGGTTACTGAAAGCAGTGAAGAGTTTTTACGAGGATAGTGAGGCTCAAGTTAGAGTATGTAGGAAAGAGGGAAATTTTTTCCCAGTAAAAGTAGGCCTTAGACAAGGATGTGTGATGTCACCGTGGTTGTTTAATATATTTATAGATGGGGTTGTAAGAGAAGTAAATGCGAGGGTCTTGGCAAGAGGCGTGGAGTTAAAAGATAAAGAATCACACACAAAGTGGGAGTTGTCACAGCTGCTCTTTGCTGATGACACTGTGCTCTTGGGAGATTCTGAAGAGAAGTTGCAGAGATTGGTGGATGAATTTGGTAGGGTGTGCAAAAGAAGAAAATTAAAGGTGAATACAGGAAAGAGTAAGGTTATGAGGATAACAAAAAGATTAGGTGATGAAAGATTGAATATCAGATTGGAGGGAGAGAGTATGGAGGAGGTGAACGTATTCAGATATTTGGGAGTGGACGTGTCAGCAGATGGGTCTATGAAAGACGAGGTGAATCATAGAATTGATGAGGGAAAAAGAGTGAGTGGTGCACTTAGGAGTCTGTGGAGACAAAGAACTTTGTCCTTGGAGGCAAAGAGGGGAATGTATGAGAGTATAGTTTTACCAACGCTCTTATATGGGTGTGAAGCGTGGGTGATGAATGTTGCAGCGAGGAGAAGGCTGGAGGCAGTGGAGATGTCATGTCTGAGGGCAATGTGTGGTGTGAATATAATGCAGAGAATTCGTAGTTTGGAAGTTAGGAGGAGGTGCGGGATTACCAAAACTGTTGTCCAGAGGGCTGAGGAAGGGTTGTTGAGGTGGTTCGGACATGTAGAGAGAATGGAGCGAAACAGAATGACTTCAAGAGTGTATCAGTCTGTAGTGGAAGGAAGGCGGGGTAGGGGTCGGCCTAGGAAGGGTTGGAGGGAGGGGGTAAAGGAGGTTTTGTGTGCGAGGGGCTTGGACTTCCAGCAGGCATGCGTGAGCGTGTTTGATAGGAGTGAATGGAGACAAATGGTTTTTAATACTTGACGTGCTGTTGGAGTGTGAGCAAAGTAACATTTATGAAGGGATTCAGGGAAACCGGCAGGCCGGACTTGAGTCCTGGAGATGGGAAGTACAGTGCCTGCACTCTGAAGGAGGGGTGTTAATGTTGCAGTTTAAAAACTGTAGTGTAAAGCACCCTTCTGGCAAGACAGTGATGGAGTGAATGATGGTGAAAGTTTTTCCTTTTCGGGCCACCCTGCCTTGGTGGGAATCGGCCGGTGTGATAATAAAATAAATAAAATTACAAATATATATATATATATATATATATATATATATATATATATATATATATATATATATATATATATATATATATATATATATATTTAATAAAATATAGGGAGGTACCACCTCTAGAACTGTCCTAGGGACCCTCATCCTCAGAGAAAAGAATAAACTTGCTTCAGGGAAAACTCAAGGTTCTCCCTGAAGCTGTTTGAGAATTTTCTCCTACCACCCTCTATATTTAATATATATTTTATTTAAAGACAAAATACATTGGCAAAACATTCACAAAGACACAATATAAAGTAAAACAACATAGGTAACTCAGAGCTACATCTCGAATACTTCATCCAGCTCCCCGGTGGTGGGCCGCGTGCCCAGAATGCTGCAGGCATTTCCTCTCTGGATCGCAACACTGAGTCTCTGAAAGAGGAAGCTGGTCGCCCTGTGGTCCTTGGTTTCTATATATGATACCTGGACGTGGACCTGGACCTGGAGAGAGTTCCGGGGGTCAACGCCCCCGCGGCCCGGTCTGTGACCAGGTGACCGCTAACACAATAAAAAAAATTTTTGTTTACCTATCGTCATAATGGTTGTCAAAAATACATAAATATCCCATCGCTAACATATGAAAATACCAAAACTTTAATTCCCTAAAAGGCAGTAAGAGTCAGCTCAAAAAATATAGAGAAGCGATGTAGCCAGCACTAATGCAGCTTACCACCACAACCTCCACCAACCTCTCTCTCTCTCAAAAAAACAGAGCCATTTACTAAAGATATGGTAATGATGTTATCGTACAGTGGCACCTCGCGCGATGCCAAATGTACAAATTAGCTTTTGATGGCTTGAGACTGTCATCAGCATCACTCTCTCTCTGGTGCTGTTGTATTGAGCGCTGTCATCCTTGAAGGCTTTGTAAACTTCGGGGATATGAGGTGTCAGTTGGTTGGTTTGCATGTAAACGCACAAGCGTAAGCAAAATGCACACAAAGCTTCTCGGAAGAGTACGTGTACGAACTCCCAAGGATTCAGATAAGCATGACTTAGCACCGTACCTAAATATTTTGTAGTCTCGTTTTTAAAAGCATCATCACCATATAGGTGATGATGCTTTTAAAAAATTATATATATATATATATATATATATATATATATATATATATATATATATATATATATATATATATATATATACATATATATATATATATATATATATATATATATATATATATATATATATATATATATATATATGTATGTATGTATGTATTGACACACATGATGCCTTCTACCTACTCACCAGGTGCCTGTCAATCCCAAAACTTACCTACTTTCTGAGATGCTCCCCAGCCTTCAGCAGTGTATTGAATCTTTCCCTTGAAGATGGACAGTGGTTGCAAACCTCACTTCCGGTCAGGCTTGGGGGGCTGGGAGTACACAGATCCTCCCAGATTGCTCTACCAGCTTTCCTATCCTCTTCCAAAGCGTCAAACGAGTTGATAAGACAAAATCTTCCTGATAACCTCAGTGACTCAGCAAAAATACAGGACCCTAGCTATGCCAGTGCAATCACCGAATGGAAGACTCTTGCTGCTCAAGCACCAAACCCTAGTGCAGCACTGGCTCACAAACAGTCAAGTTGGGATGGCCCGATTGCTATTGCTGAAAAGGTGCTTGCCAACATACTCAGGGCTGCAACATCAGATAGAGACTGCCCGTCTCCAGGCTGTGAGTACACCTCA